>NC_056729.1:1304888191-1305103191 GCF_019279795.1 Protopterus annectens
GTACTAGTCCAAGGCTTTTGACACCATCCCCACTCTGGAATTATAGATAAACTCACTAAATCCCTATGTCACAAGATGGGTTGCCAACTGGCTCACTGACAGAACCCACACTGTGAAAATAGCAAACTCTAAATCCAACTTCTGACCAGTGACAAGTGGAGTACCACAGAGTTCAGTACTGTGTCCTCTCCTGTCTGGTATCTACTTCTCTGAAGTACAGGCTAACACAGAAGGGCTTTGGCTAACAAAGTGCACAAATGACTGCAAACAAGGAGCCATAATCAAAACTCCTAATGATGTGGACATCCTACAAAAGGGCCTCACTGAGACAGATGTCTGGTGTCAAAGCCATGGCCTCAAGCTCAATTCCAAAAAGTGTATTGTCACCCCTTTTGGTTAAAACTCTGTAGCCATGAACTAACACATTAGCAGTAGTCTACTTAACACAGAAAGTGTGATAAGAGACCTTGGGATACAGGTGGACAGTAGTCTCTCCTTTGATAATCACATCACCACAGTAGTCAGGAAATCCTTCTACATGCACACCTCATCACAAAAGGTTTCTCATCCAGGAAAAAAGAGATCATTGTTCCCATCTACTCATCACTCATTAGACCCATTATAGAGTACAACACCCCTTTTGGTATGTACCTCACAAGATGTCTACAACAACTGGAATGGCCACAGAAATACCTCACAAAGAGGATTACCGGCCTCATACAGATGCCCTACGCAGACCGTCTCAAAAAACTCCATCTTTACTCTGTCGTATATCACCTACTCAGAGGTGATCTCTGCCTAACATACAAAGCTATGTCAAACCCAGAGCTGTTGGACATGCTCCACTTAAAGAAATCTCAATCCCTCTAAGCTACACGGTCTAGGGACCTAAACCTTGTCATCACAATAAACAGAACATGCTGGAGGGATAGATTCCTGTCTCACAGACTTCTCATACTCTGTAACAAACTACCTATCTATATCAAACAAAGATCCTCATTAGCACTTTTCAAGAAAAATCTTGATAATTGGATCAGAGATAGGAAATTCACCCCGGGGATCACTTCTGTAGCTCTGCTTGACAGGGGCACAGAAAAATAATTTTCTTGGGTGGCAAAAGCCAGGGTACCATTTAGCTAGGCTTATATAGGCCCTAGGGCCAATAGCCCAGTACCTATCTATGAACCTATGAACCTACTACTAAAATGATGCCAAGATTTAAAGAAAAAAGTATTGATTTTAACAAGTGTTGAAACACCTGGTCTCATTCTAGGGGAATTAAGTATGTGCCAACATGGAATGGGAGGAGATGCTTGATAACTGTATGTGCTTCACCAAACATACTCTAACCCTCTTATTCCAGGCTTTTGCTCCGAAAGGGAGAAGGAGCAGATGGGCATGATTTTCTAGCCTTCCTAGAGATTACCAATCAATGGAAAGTCTGAAAGTTGCTCCTTAGCAGACATTTTGGGATTAATGCTACTGCAGAGTGAGAGAAAGAGCAGCAGGGCACTGATTCCTGTTGATCTCTGATTAGTCAGTGTATAGTCAACTTTACTGAGTGGTCTGGTTGTAGTTTGATGAGAATCTGTCCAGGGCCTATGTGAATCTTGGTTTTCTGTTGCATCCATCTGCTGTATGTTCTATCCAGGGCACCTACCAAAAAAGATTATAGCAAGTATACTCTACCTATCAACATTTAGGTTAATACCACTACCCTTTTGTTGCTGGTAAGAGAAGGAGGAAAGGATCACTGAATCCTATCTGTGAGCAGCTGTATTGAAACCAGTACTATCTCCACTATGAGGCAGACAGGACCTCAAGTAATGAACTTCAAACCTCATATGTATTACTATCCCCACCCCTTTTATCCCACATTGAGAAGCAGCTGGAACCATAGATTTGCACTTTTGAAACATTTGTGTAGCCAGCTTAGTTGAAATGGGCATCTCGAGAAAATATAGCAATCGCCTCATGTTTAATGACAACTACCTTTACATAAACATACTGACACATTGTTTCAGATTCATAGTTATGGAACACTAGCATAGTTAAAACTCTCAAATGAAGTCATACCAAATAATGTGCAGGTTATCAGTACCATGCAACACAAAACTAAGTAAATCACATACATTTCAGACCAAACACACAGATCTACATATATTAAGGCTCTTAAAAGTAACTTACCTAAACCACTGAGACCACCTAAATGTGAAATAAGAAACAAGTACCCTCAGCATCCTCACAAACAACTTATGTATCACACACAATGAAACATGTATCTAAGAGTCACACTAGTTCAGTTTAACAGTCTGCAAGGTAGCCCACAACACATTCCAATATCCTAGTCATAAATTACTTCATATTGAAACATACCAATGCACCACTCACCAGGCTGTGCAAGGAAATGGTCAAAGTCAGTTGCCTGTAAGCTGCTAGGACTCTCCGCATCATATAAACAAACATGCCTTTGCACCACAAAAATGCATATGGCACAGACATAATGCATGTGGGTGTAAATGACTTATAATGTACCGCTGTGGACTTTATGAAATGAAACATGATGGATATCTTGGAATTTGTGTCCAAGGCAGGTATGAGCCTAGCCTTGAGCAGCATTCTACCATAATCGAGAATCATCATCATCTTCTTTCGGCTGTTCGCGTTAGGGGTCGCCACAGCAGATCATCTGTTTCCATTTCTTCCTGTCCTCTGCATCTTACTCTGTCACACCAGCCACCTGCATGTCCTCTCTCACCACATCCATAAACCTTATCTTAGGCCTTTCTCTTTTCCTGTTACCTGGTAGCTTCATCCTTAGCATCTTTTTCCCAATATACTCAGTATCCCTCCACAGCACATGTCCAAAACCATGTAATCTTGCCTCGCTGACTTTGTCTCCAAACCTTGCAACCTGGGCTGACCCTCTAATATACTTATTCCTGATCCTGTTCACCCTTATCACACCCAGTGCAAATCTTACCATCTTTAACAATGCCACATTCAGCTCTAACTTCTGCCTTTTTTTCAATGCCACTGTATCCAACCCATATAACATAGCTGGTCTCACTACCCTCTTGTAGACCTTCCCTTTCACTGTTACTGGTACTCGTCTGTCACAAATCACTCCTGACACTCTTCTCCACCCACTCCATACTGCCTGTACTCTCTTCTTCACCTCTCTTCCACACTCACCATTACTCTGAACTATTGATCCCAAGTATTTAAACTCATCCACCTTCACCACCTCTACTCCTTGCATCCTCACCATTCCTCTATCCTCCCTCTCATTCACTCACATATATTCTGTCATAGACCTGCTGACCTTCATTCCTCTTTTCTCTAGAGCATATCACCATCTCTCCAGGGTCTCCTCCACCTGTTCCCTACTCTCACTACAGATCACAATGTCATCTGCAAACATCATAGTCCATGGGGAATCCTGTCTGATCTCGTCTGTCAACCTGTCCATCACCATTGCAAATAAGAAAGGGCTCAGAGCTGATCTTTGATGTAATCCCAACTCCACATTAAACGCATCTGTCATGCCCACTGCAGACCTCACTGCTGTCACACTTCCCTCGTACATATCATGTACCACTCTTACATACTTCTCTGACTCTCCTGACTTCCTCATACAATACCATAACTCCTCTCTAAGCACTACAAAAGCACAATGCAACTCCTGACCTTCTCTGTACTTCTCCATCAACACTCTCAGAGCAAACATCAGATCTTCAGTGCTCTTTCTCGGCATGAAACCATACTGCTGATCAGTAATCATCACATCCCTTCTTAACCTAGCTTCCACTACTCTTTCCCATAACTTCATGCTGTGACTGATCAACTTAATATCTCTGTATTTATTACAGCTCTGCACATCACCCTTATTCTTAACAATCAGCACCAAAACACTTTTCTCCATTCCTCAGTCATCCTCTCAGTTTCCAAGATTTCATTAAACAATCTGGTTAGCAACTCCACTGCCATTTCACCTAAACACCTCCATGCTTCCACAGGTATGTCATCTGGACCAACAGCCTTTCCATTCTTCATCATCTTCATAGCTATCCTTACTTCCTCCTTGCTAATCCATTGCACTTCATGATTCACTATCCCCACATCATCCAACCTTCTCTCACTCTCATTCTCTTCATTCATCAGCCCCTCAAAGTACTCTTCCCATCTGCTCAACACACTCTCCTCACTTATGAGTATGTTTCCCTCATTATCCTTTAACACCTTTACCTGCTGCACGTCTTTCCTAGCTTGGTCCCTCTGTCTAGCCAATCTGTACACGTCCTTTTCTCCCTCCTTAGTGTCCAACTTTTCATACAACTCTTCATATGCCTTATCCTTAGTCTTTGCCACCTCTCTCTTCGCCATGCACCTCATCTCCTTATACTCCTGTCTACTTTCTTCATCTCTCTGACAATCCCACTTCTTCTTTGCCAACCTCTTTCTCTGTATACTCTCCTGTACTTCCTCATTCCACTACCATGTCTCCTTGTTGTTCTTCCTCTGTCCAGATGTCATACCAAGCACCTTTCTGGCCATCTCCCTTACTAGCTCTGCTGTAGTTACCCAGCTATTTGGTAACTCTTCACTGCCACCCAGTGCCTGTCTTAACTCATCCCTGAACTCCACCTCACAATTACCCTTTTTCAATTTCCACCATTTGATCCTTGGTGCTGCCCTCAAACTCCTCCTCCTCCTCTTCTTGATCCCCAATGTCATCCTACAAACCACCATCCTTTGCTGCCTAACTACCCCTTCCCCACTCATCACATTATGGTCTCCAATCTTCTTCAAAGCGGCCCTACTACATAAGGTATAATCCACCTGTGTGCATCTTTCTCCACTCTTGTGTGTCACCCTATGCTCCTCCCTCTTGTTAAAATATGTATTCACCACAGCCATGTCCATCCTTTTCACAAAATCCACTACCATCTGACCTTCTGCATTCCTTTGTTTAACACCATATCTACCCATCACTTCCTCATCCCCTCTGTTCCCTTCACCAACATGCCCATTGTAATCTGCTTCAGTCACCACTCTCTCACCCTTGCGTACAGTCAGCACCACTTCATCCAACTCACTCCAAAATTTTTCTTTCTCATCCATTGCACACCCAACTTGTGGAGCATATGCACTAACAACATTCATCATTACACCATCAATTTCCAGCTTCATAAACATCACTCTATCCAACACTCTTTTCACCTCAAAAATCTCTTAGCATACTGTTCCTTCAGGATAACTCCTACACCATTTCTCCTCCCATTCACACCATGATAAAACAATTTGAACTCACCTCCAATACACCTAGCCTTACTCTCCTTCCATCTGGTCTCTTGCACACACAATATACCAACCTTCCTTCTGTCCATCATATTGGCTAGCTCTCTCCCTATACCAGTCATACTGCCAACATTCAATGTTCCAACCCTCACTACTACAGTCCTAGCCTTTCTCCTCTCTTCCTGCCTTTGGCTATGCCTTCCACCTCTTCTCCTCCTTCGGCCAACAGTAGCCCAATTTCCGCCAGCACCCTGTTGGCTAACAGCACTGGTGGTGGTCATTGTTAACCCGGGCCTCGACTGGTATGTAAATATTTACTGCTGTCCACATGAATAATTTGATGAAGTTTTACACCGGATGCCTTTCCTGACTCAACCCTCCCCACTCATCCGGGCTTGGGACTGGCACAAAGAAATGCACTGGCTTGTGCATCCTCAGTGGCTGGGTATTCGAGAATGATGCCACAATATAAACAAAAGAATATAGACTTCAGCAACTGGCTTATCTTCTGGAGTCATTCTAAATGTGCACAATATTTGTCTGCCCGGTAGGAGATGGAAGACAATATAAACTGCTTTTCCATTAGGATTCCAACATAACAAAACAGAATTTGGATAACATAAAGATATTGCTGTTCAATAGTAGGAGCCTTAAAGATTCCACTTTCTACAAGCACTCTTTACCATGGAAAAAAACCTGTATATGGATTATCACAGACACATGATTTAAGACCATTGAAAGTGTTCCATCAGTGCAGAGTTTCAATGCCTACCATGCATTCAGACTCATTCCATTAGATGAAAACACTAAAGATGACAGTATCTTCAAATTCTTAAAAAAATTATGTCCAGACACATTAGACAAGATGATGACCTGGACCTCTTCTACTTCCAACTTACTACTAATAAAAACACTTACCATATGTAAGCTAAGTATAAGACTCCCTGTATGTCCCCCTCACCCCATAACCCATTTCTAACTAATGCAGAGTCCCTATGCATTAAGCTAATCACCATTCTCTTAAGAGAGTTCAACTATCTCTGCATTAACTGAGATAATTACACATCCTCAATCATGTATGACCAGAAATTTCTGGAACTGACCAATTCAAACTCTTTGGACCATTTAGTTTGCTATCAAACCATGGGTGATAAAATCCTAGATTTGGTCCTTACAAATATGGGGCAGCTTTGTTACCCATCAATTATAATTTCTTCTCGATTAAAATTGGACTACAAATCAGGCACACTTACCTTTGGACTAAATCCATAAGCATCTTCCTTTTTCTAGGTATTCAGAGTTTATGTCAAGAGTAATTTATAAAACTGATGGATAACTTGACTTAATTTGAAAAGTCCCTTCTAGTCTGATAACCTCACCTTATATGGTGTCCTTTACCACCAAATTATATACACAATACACATAACTCCATAGCTGCATCTGTGTCCCATAGAAGTACATATAAAGGGTCTATATTGGAACCGTGAAAGCCCTAGTCACCGAATACATAAACACCGACACATATTCCGTGAACCGCGAATACATCGAATGCCCTAAACCACAAAATTTAAAAACCCGAACCATCATAGTTGTCCCACCCCACCACCCGCTACATAATACCTACCCAAACAAAATAAATAAACCACATACATACATTAACCAAAACCCTACTTCTAACCCTAAACTAAACCCTACTTCTAACCCTAAACTAAATCTTACATATACCACCATGTATGCACTTACCTTAACCCACACCCTAACCCTAAGGTCCGTAACTATTGCACACTTACCTTAAGAAGCTATACCCAAACAAAATAAATAATCCACACACATACACGTAACAAAACCCTACTTCTAACCCTAAATCTCACATACATTAACATCTATGCACTTACCTTAACCTGCACCCTAACCCTAAGGTCCGTAACTATCGCACACTTACCTTACGGAGCTATATCGAAGAAGGGCCAACCATGATGATTTGACATTTCAGATTTCGCACTTCAGGATAATTTATGTTTTCGCGGTTTGATGAAGACGTGTCTGCATTTATGTATTTGGGTAAGTGGACCTTCGATGTTCTAATAGGGAACCAATATAAAGCTAAAGTTAAACAAACCCCTATGGCAATATCCTAATATAAATGAGCTTGAAAATAAAAAATAAATAAATAAATAAGAAACACTCATTACATAAAAAACTAAATTTAACTCCCAAAATGTCAATAGCACTCTTGCTAAACTTAACAAGAAACTCCTGACCCTGATCAAATCAACCAAACCAGATACTAGGTAAAAATAACAACTCAAGAGAAGGATAACCAGAAAGCCATCTTTAAGTATGTTAGAAATTTCAGAAACAATGCCTAGGACTGCACAGAGCTAATAATAAAGGTTATCACATACTCAGACTGAGAGGACATAGTCAATTTACTAGGAGAAAAACTTAATTCAAACTTTAGTCCTGGTACAGACACATACCTTAAACTAAAGCAGCAAGGTAGAATCTTCAAGCTGACATGATTTGCTAAGCATGCATAATGAAGTGGTCAGCACGAGATGTAAAGACCCAGGGTTATTTATGAGTATTTGCAAAATGTTAAGAAAATAAGAGATGATTTTTATATTTATATTAAAAATGCAAACATGGAGTTTGATACTATTATGCAGAGGTATTGTATGTAAACAGTGGGTGTAAATAAAACAAATTGCATTAAAACATGACACGATAGGTAATGTGAAAATGTTATAGTTTTATGGTAAACTATTAATGACTATTAACTAGCTTTTAATAACTAGATTAATTTTTTAAAAGCTGCATAATCTGATGAACAAATGACAGCCTCTTAAAACATTAGGGCACATATATGTAGCCACACATACTTGTCATCTAACATGCATGATTTTGTAGAAAACTGCTGTTTCGAAATACTATGATAATATTACATACATCATTTGCAAAGATTTTGCAATACCATAAAACAGTAATATATTAATCCATCTTGTCATACATCAGTGAAATGCTCTCAGACAGATAATTATCCAACAGATATTTTGAATAATTCTTGAACACTTACAGAGGTTTAACCCTTTGATTGACCATCACGTTAGCAATCTGCAATATAAAATCAACACAAAACAGTCTGCATTTAAATTGGAACCTGTGCACTGAGAGAGAGCCTTACAAGACTATCTGCAAATATATAGAGCTGAGTATATTTTTCTGTATTATTCTGTATTATAGAGCTAAATTGTTGCTCAGATATCTGTTGTCTTACTGTTCTGCAAATATACAGAGATCAGTATATATTTTTCTGGTTTTATAATTTGTACTGTGATTCCTCACATCTCTGTTGAAACTGTCTTCCCCACCCCACCCCTCATTTTCTGCCGTGTCTTCAGCTGATATAACCAGTTTTTATAGCTTGAGTGTTGCTTAACTCCAGGTTCCCTTAATTTGACCTGTTAAAAACAGTCTGCATTTAAATTGGAACCTGTGCACTGAGAGAGAGCATTACAGACTATCTGCAAATATATAGAGCTGAGTATATTTTTCTGTATTATTCTGTATTATAGAGCTAAATTGTTGCTTAGATATCTGTTGTCTTACTGTTCTGCAAATATACATAGATCAGTATATATTTTTCTGTTTTTATAATTTGTACTGTGATTCCTCACATCTCTGTTGAAACTGTTTTCCCCACCCCTCCTCATTCTCTGCCTTGTCTTCAGCTAATATAACTGTTTTTTATAGCTTGTGTGTTGCTTAACTCCAGGTTCCCTTAATCTGACCTGTTAAAAACAGTCTGCATTTAAATTGGAACCTGCGCACTGAGAGGGAGTCTTACAAGACTATCTGCAAATATATAGAACTGAGTATATTTTTCTGTATTATTCTGTATTATAGAGCTAAATTGTTGCTTAGATATCTGTTGTCTTACTTTTCTGCAAATATACAGAGATCAGGATATATTTCTCTGGTTTTATAATTTGTACTGTGATTCCTCACATCCCTGTTGAAACTGTCTTCCCCACCCCCACCCCTCATTTTCTGCCTTATCTTCAGCTGATATAACCAGTTTTTATAGCTTGTGTGTTGCTTAACTCCAGGTTCCCTTAATTTGACCTGTTAAAAACAGTCTGTATTTAAATTGGAACCTGTGCACTGAGAGAGAGCCTTACAAGACTATCTGCAAATATATAGAGCTGAGTATATTTTTCTGTATTATTCTGTATTATAGAGCTAAATTGTTGCTTAGATATCTGTTGTCTTACTGTTCTGCAAATATACAGAGATCAGTATATATTTTTCTGGTTTTATAATTTGTACTGTGATTCCTCACATCTCTGTTGAAACTGTCTTCCCCACCCCCCTCCCTGTTCTTGGTTGTAGTTTAAATTTGGTGGCTTTTGCAGTGCCCACCCCACTGTAGATTTGATCTAGGACACTCCCCCAGTCCCATCTTTTTACCACATTCTACCTAATAAACCATTTTCTGCACTTGCTTTTAGTCCTTTTTAATTTAATTACATTGTTTCAAACTGTGTGTGGACTAATATTGCTACATACTCAAGTGTGCCAGCTTGCACTGCATGTGAATTGTTTTTACTACTGTTTTTGCTACTTTTCTGAAAAAAAAATTGTAAGCCTGTTTCCTACCTTTCCTGTAATTAGCCTGTTTTATACCTTTCCTTTAATTAGTGTTCCAGATACAGATTTGGTGTATCCAGGACTGTTTGTAAGCTTCTGAGCCCCCCAAGCCTTTCTGTGTTGGAGGGAAGCCTTCTAGCTTATCAGTGGGAGTGGTAAGCATTAGGTAACCTGTCTACTACATAAGGAGTGGTTGTGGCACAGAATTTGTAGTTATTGGCCAATTGAGCGGTCTTCCATCTCTCTCAACTTTCTGATTTGAAGGCCTGCCCTTCTGAGCTGGGAATTTCTGGTTAAAGGCTTATAGTGCCTGCATATTTGAACTGCTTCTTACTGAAATTGGTACACCTTGTTTGCTGTAGCATAGACTAGATCCAGGCCTGCTGAATCTAGGTTTGTTTGTATGCTTGTTGTTTGTTTGCTTGTTATTTCCCTGAAATGCTAATTCCACCTAAAATGCGGCTTTTCAGCACTTCTGTGGATCCCCAGTGATATCTGCATTGCTTAATCTACTTATTTCCTTGTTTCACTTGAAAGAAAGTTACTGTTTGTCATTTTTGCATTTAAGTTACCCGTAACACATCGCATTTAAGTTACCTGGCACTTGCTCACTAAAGCAATTATATAAGTCAGCACTAAAAAAAATTAAAAGCACTACACCCTCACAAACTCCCCTTCAGTACCTTGTTCCCCATTGGCCCTTTTTTTCAATTATAAAGGGATTCCCAATACTATTCTAGCATGTCCAAAGGTCAGTTGTCAATCTCCTCTCTGGTCCAGCTGGTGAATCTGGGAATCCTGAGGCAATGTTACAACTGCCTCATGTACACAGAAAACCCTCTCCTCCTCCCAACAAATTCCAACACATGTGAGGGATGCAACCATAAAGCCAAATTGTAGGCTAAGCTCTATCAACTTAGTACTGGCATAACCAGTCAGGAGGAGAAGGAAACCACACTCACTACAATTCCAGTCTCACATAGACCTACCACGACAGCAAACCAAACACATAAACACAGAGAAACATACACAGAGGCTCTAAATAAAAATCTGCCAAAGCAGCAGAGACCTCCAAAGCAGACTCCCAAGCAACCGCTACCCCAAAACAAAACACGTCAACACATAGCTCACAAAGCCAGTGTGCCGAACAGTCACAGCCCTTAAGGCTAAACAACACACCTGATACACTTGTAATAGGTGACTCTATCGTCAGGCAAACTGATGTCCCGCTCACCAGGCTGAACAAGGAGAAGGTCACGGTGAGCTGCCTGTCAGGTGCTAGGATCCGCCACATAACACAAGCACTCAGGTCACTCCAAGGCAAATACAGATATGACTCGGTCATTGTCCATGCTGGTGTGAATGACCTGAGACGTACCTCCCTGGACTACATGAAAAGAGACATAGAGGAGCTCTCTGAGCATGTAGCCCAGGCCATTATGACCCTGACCTTGAGTAGCATCTTACCCTCACCAAGAATGATGCCACAATATGAAGACAAGATTTCAACAATTGGCTTAAGTATTGGTGTCCATTCAAAGGGGATCCAATGCCTGTCAGCCTGGGATGACATGCTCGACAAGCCACGATGCTTCGCTAGGGATGGCTTGCACCTGTCACCTCTGGGCTTTCGGATATTGGCAGAGGCTCTTGCTTCCCCATAGTGCCTTTTTTAGGCAAGGCTCAAAAGACAAACCCATCTCCATAGGTATCACAAGGGATAAGAAACTAAGAGTAATGCTACTCAACGCCAGAAGTCTAAACCTCAAGATGCATGCACTTGAAACTCTCCTTAGCAAGGAGAATATCGATATCTGTGCAGGAACAGAAACCTGGTTCAAGGATCCTGAGAGCACCCCAGCACTATCAGGTTATACCTCATACCATGCTTTTCGGCCCCAAAACTTGGACCGAACCACAAAAGGAGGGGGAGTATCAATATTCGTCAAAGATACCCACACCTCCAGGTTGGTTCACAGCATGAAGCATCAGAGACTATCCATGTGCAACTAACAGTGGGTAAAACTGCCTTCCAGTTTATAGCCTGCTACAGACCACCCTCCCAAACCCAGGAACCCCACTCGGCCTTCCTGAGAACACTGGAAAATATGAAGGTCTCTCCAAACACCATTATATTGGGTGACTTCAACTACCCAAACATAGACTGGGAGCATTACTCTAGCTCCAACACCCTAGCCCAAAGGTTCCTAGAATTTATAAACTCAAATGCTATGGAACAACTTGTTATCACTCCCACAAGAGGAGAAAACATACTGGACCTGATCATCACCAACATGGGGACTCTATGCTCCAGACTAGAAGTGTATCCCTCACTGGTAAGATCAGACCATAAACTAATCTCACTGGATATTCACATCTTGACCCAACCCCCTTCCCAGAAAACCACAGTGAAAAACTTCTCTAAAGCAAATTTCACACTTCTCAAAACTGAGGTGGAATCCGTCAAAGCCCCCGAGCCTGTGGAAATGACAGCCCAGACCGCAGAATCCTTTATAAATGCATTCTATGAACACCTTCAGGAATGCATGGATCATGCAATCCCAAATAAACCAGGACCCAATCCTCCAAAGGCAGACGTCCTGTCTGGTGGACCCCAGCCATAAACAAACTATACAATAGAAGGAGGAAGCTACTACATGATAGAGCAAAATCCCAAAAAGGGAAGGCATCTCTGGTCAGTATTAGCAAAAAACTACGGGCACTCATAAAATCATCTAAGGCCAGCTTTGAGAGAAAAATTGCACAGGACACTAAGGATAATCACAAGGTGTTCTTTAGTTATGTTAGGAACCTGGGTGGGAATTCCCAGATATGCTCAGAATTAGTCCAAAATGACAAAAAATACACTGAACCCACAGACATTGCCAACATCCTAGCTGACAGGTTCAGCGCAAACTCCCTCCCCCACCAAAAGGGCAAATATCTATCCCAGCAGAGTGCTGCCCCCCTGACATCTCAGATGCTCAGGTAAGAGCCGCCCTCTCCAAAGCAAAAAACACAGCATCAATGGGACCAGATGGTGTCCCGGGCTGCTTCCTACATGAACTCCAAGAAGAGCTAAACCCAAACATAAAACTACTGTTCAATCTCAGCCTTACTACAGGATATGTACCCAAAGAGTGGCGTACAGCAACAGTGGTCCCTCTCCACAAAGGTGGTGCCTCAATGGATCCTAAAAACTATCACCCCATAAGCCTGACTAGCTTGGTCTGCAAAGCTATGGAAAGGATCATCATGGACCTCATAAATAAAGATATTGGGGACCTACAGACACTGGATACTACCCAGCTCGGCTTTGTTCAGGGCAGATCCTGCCTCTTAAACCTGGTCGATTTCTTTGAAACAGTCACCAAGGCCATTGACGAGGGGAAGGTGGTCCACACAGCCTACCTGGACCTCACAAAAGCCTTCGATACAATACCCCACTCGGGCATTGTAGATAAGCTCACCAGCTTAAATATAAACCCCTATGTCACTAGATGGGTTGCAAACTGGCTCAAGGACAGAACCCACATGGTTAGAATTGCTGGAGCCATGTCAGACTCCAAACCAGTTATAAGTGGCGTTCCACAAGGCTCAGTCCTGGAACCTCTCTTGTTCGGTATATATTTCTCGGAGGTACAGGCCAACACGGAAGGACTGTGGCTGACCAAGTTCGCAGATGACTGCAAACTGGGTGCCATAATCGACACTCCAGCTGACACAAGCATCCTCCAAAAGGGCCTCATAGAAACAGACAACTGGTGCCAGAGCCATGGCCTCAAGCTAAATGTCAAAAAGTGTATAGTCATCCCCTTTGGCAAAAACAAAGTGCCCACAAATTACCACATAGGTGGTAATCCATTAAGTACAGAAGAAGCAATTAGGGACCTGGGGACCCAAGTTGATAGCAATCTCTCATTTACCAACCACGTGGCCAAAGTGGTTAGAAACACATTTTATATAGCCCACCTAATCATGAAGGGATTCACATCTAGATCAGGGGAGGTCATTGTGCCTCTTTACTCATCCCTCATCAGGCCCATAATTGAGTACAATGCCCCTTTTGGGATGTACCTTACAAGACACCTGCAGCAACTGGAAAGACCCCAAAAGTACCTCACCAAGAGGATCAAAGGGCTCAAACAGATGCCATATGCTGCCCAGTTAAAGAAACTCCAGCTCTACTCAATGGCATACCGCCTGCTCAGAGGAGATCTGTGCCTGACGTATAAAGCCATGTCCAACCCGGAATTAATGGACATGCTGCACCTCAGAAAATCCAAATCCCATCTAGCTACGTGCTCGAGAGACTTGAACCTCAGCACTGAAATAAATAGGACATGCTGGAGGGACAGATTCATAACCCAGATGCTCCCTTCACTCTGGAATAAAATCCCAGTCCAGGTTAGACAGAGTCCCTCATTGACTCTCTTCAAGAGGAATCTTGATGAGTGGATGGGAGATCATGGGTTTACCCCAGGTATCACTTCTGTGTCACTGTTAGACAGAGGCACAGTATACTAACCTCGAAAAAGGGCATAGCAAAATTAATTTAAAATGAGTGGTGAAAGCCAAACACACTCTGGCTATGCTTAGTGCCCTAGGGCAGATAGCCTAGTATGAACCTATGAACCTATGAACATATGAACACCTATCCATAAAGCTTTGATATTAAAAAGGTCATAAAGACCATTTCCTAAGGAAAAGACATCATATTTTACATTTTTGCAGCTCACAAACACCCTTAAAAGCCTAGCCTTGAGACACAAATATGACCCACAAATTTGATTTAGATAGGTAGTGATTAACTGACAGCCTCTGTCCATCAGAGACATAGGACCTAGACCAGGGCTGAATTTCAGATTACCCAATTCATTGGACCATAATGTGCTTAAAAAGGAATAGGGAGAAGCCTGTGCCAGAGAATGGGAGTTCTCTGAGAAACAGAATATCTGTCTCTCCAGCATGTCTTATTTATGCCAGAAGCAAAATTTAGGTATTATATTCTAGTAGCTCTGATGCTGATTGTTTTACAGATGTGCAAACCTTTCATCAAAACAGGGTCCAGGGATGCCATGTATGCCAGGTGAGATCACCTCTCTGAAATTTGTATGATACTGATTAAAGAGAAAAGGCTTTAAGGCAGTCAGCATAGGACATTGTGTTTGCTCCCTATATTCTTTTTGTGAGGAACCTTTGTGGCTGTTCCAGTTGCTGCATGTGTCTGGTCAGGTACGTATCGAAGGGGCCATCATAGTCTATCATGGGTCTGATGAGAGCCGAGTACAGTGGTATGATAACATATCTGAACCTAGATGACATGCCCTTGCTTGTAAGTTGAATGATATAGAAGAATTTTCTTACTACCTCGGACACATTCTAGTCAAAGACTAGGTTATTATCCCTGACTAGTTAATGAACTTTTAAGGGTGTTTTATTGATGACATAGTTACTTGAGGTGGCAGACTTCCAAAAATGTACTATAATGAGTTTCTTGGTATTGAGTTTAAGCCATGGCTTTGTAAACAAGCGTTTGTCTGCATTAGACCTTCCTGAAGGGTAGTCTTATCTTGGGGGAATAAAATGTCTGGCTCCCAATTTGCAACCATCTGCTAACTTGTTCAGTCAGAGGTCTTTTACATTGGCTTTGACATCCGAGAAGTAGATGCAAAAGAGGAGTGGGTCTAGCACAGAACCCTAGGGGACTCCACTCATGACTGAGCTCTTTGTGGAGGTGGTCTCACAAATTCAACCCTCCTGGGTCCTAAAAGCAAGCTAGGAATCCAGCATGTTATAAAGGGGTTTATGACTAGTTCCATAAGTTTGTTGACAATGACCCAGTGGGGTATTTTACTTATTTATTTATTTGACTTTTGTTAACCGGGGTAGTCCAACTGAGCCAGTGGCCCATTTTCATTGGAGACCCGAGGAGAAAAGCTTCAGATTTACAAGCTTTTAAATAATACAACAAGGAACAAAGTGATAAAAATAAAAACAGATGACAAGTGATATAGAAATAATAGATTTGCCCTGGGATTCAGGAAAGCTAAAACTCTGTGTAGGAACAATGTAGCAGCTCCTGCATGAAGTTCTGCCAATGAGCGATTCAGCAAACAGCTGATCTGGCATGCATGAGCCTGTCTACACTGTTCCTGCATGGAAGACCATGTGGCATGCTAATCACCTCATTTGCTGGTGAAAACCATGCAAATGAGGTGAATTAGCGATTCAGGAAGCTGCCAGGTCTCTGTGCAGGAACAGTGTCAGTGCAGAAATATGTTCAGTTAAAAACAGAGGCATGACAGCACAAATAAAAGCATGTATTCACATCTGTAGGCATGCAAATGGCCATTGGCATGAATAAATGTTTAATTTTAATAAAAAATATTTTTTTTTGTGGCTGATCTTCGCCATTTAAGCATAGTGCAGTGGCAAGCAAACACAATCGTACCAAAAATATAAAAAAAAAAATGTGAAAACCCAAGTTTTAAAAAAAATCTGCCTTTTTGCCATTATAGTCTAAGGCATGCAGAATCAAAACAATACCAGGGGACAGTGGTTGTCAAGGGGAAAGGCTCCATGGCAGTGCAGTATCTATGGGCTAAGGCAGTGGGGTATACAAATGAGGTGAAATACACTGAATCTCAAAATATTCTTAGTCCAAAACCTTCACTTAACTGTGTAAGTGCTAGAACAAGATTGTGTAGGCAGGAGGAGCAACTAACATGAAAAGGGGGTGTGTCATGCTTGCTGTAAGCACATTGGAGCTCTGTTGCCCAGGTATGCTCTTAGCTAAGCACAGCTAAGCAAGGGGTATGTCTGAGGCTATAATGTCTTACACCACGAAATGAAGAGTGTGTTCGTGTCCAAGGAAGGCCATTTCTGCTAAAATGTGTTTACCTAAGCTAAACAGGTCTGCACAGTGCAAACTGGGACTTATAAACAAACAACAACAAAAAAAAAACACAGGAAATGGCAGCACTGTGGATATGTAAGCAAGCGGGTGTGTCTGAGGCTGTATAGCCTTGTTTACCTTGCCGAAATGGGTGTGCACGCCATGCACCGGGATTTAAACCACAAAAATAAAAAAAATACAGGAAATGGCAAGTAGAACAAGAAAAATAAGGGAAATAGCAGAACTGAGGCAATCAAATACAAGTCATAGAGCTGGCAGGTGGACTGTATCATACTCAGCCAATCACACAGGCAGCATCTGCAGCACACCATTATAAACTATTCAAACAGCTTTCAGTCTGGTTTTCCCCACAAACTCTACACCACCAGTGTACACGGATGGAGAAATTTTACCTGACAAAACTAACAAAATGTTAGGGGCTGCTGTTGCCCTCATATATCAGTATGCGCAAGAGACTGAGGTTGGTGAAGTGGACAATGTTGATAACTGCCCCAGACTTATGAAGAGGAGGAGAAGAGTGTTTAGGCCCAGGATAACCTACCAGGGGCTACATGATCTGGAGATAGTAGAGCACTACAGGGTGGACAGGAACATCCTGCAGCAAATTGTGGAGCTATGCCGGCCTTGCCTCACATCCAGAACAAATAGATGGGAACCCATTGCAGTGGATACCAAGGTATGTGTAGCTCTAAGAATAATAGCTACAGGTACTTTCCAAAGACCAACTGGGGATATCATGAGGGGGGGTTTCACAGGCATCTGTGTCCAGGATACTCCACCATTTCCTGGATGCAATGCAACCACATGCTGAGGAGCACATGAAATTCCCCACCACCCGTGAGAAGAGGACCCACAATATGCATCTCTTCTACTGTGTAGCAGACTACCTGAAGGTACTGGGTGCCATAGACTGCATGTACATCCACATAAAATCACCACCTGGTGACTGTGGTAGGGTCTACATAAACCACAAGGGGTTCCACTCCATCAACTACCAGGCCGTGTGAGATACCCAGGGCATTGTCATGAATGTGTTGTGCTGGCTGCCCAGGAAGCTATCACGACTCCCTCATCTGGCATTCCTCACAGCTGTATCAGCGGTTTGCCATGGGGGACATCCTGTATGGCCATTTAGTGGGGGATGCTGGCTACGTATTACAGCCGTGGATAATAACACCCATCAGAAATGCACACACACCCACACAAGAACACCATAATGAGGCACACGCACAAACCAGGATCATTATAGAGCTTGTGTTTGGAATGCTCAAGTCACAGTTCTGTTGCCTTGACATATGCAGTGGAGCCTTGCAGTACTCTCCAGCCACATGTGCACATATGGTCATAGTATGTGGCATGCTATACAATATGATCCTGTAGAAACAGCTGCAGCAGGAACAAAATGGGGAAGGGCCACACAGCCCCCTACCATTGCCAAGGCCTCCACAGGCATGGAGGGACTCGGAGGAGAAATATCCTGAACCTGCTCCTGTAGGCAGATAGAGTTGTGCTCAGTATGGCCTGGCCTTGGCAAAGAAGCAACACATAGCACATACACTGACACTGTAGGGCCCCAGGGACTGATCTCTATCTGACTCGAGCACAGAGTAAAATGGATGCCAAACAACACACCACCTATACCTGACCATGTACAGGCAGTGTAGTGTGTGTATCTGACATAGTCAGCCCTCAAGCACCAACCTCACAACAGCTGCAGGCACAAAGTAAGCCAGTCTTTGCAACAAATTAAACTAATGGAGTGGAATTATCTGATAGCATATCTATGGTACTGATCAAGCATGTAAGGGAATGGGATGGCTAACTGGGATAGCAGCAGACAACTAACAGCTCTGTGGGACAGCAGGATGTGTACCCCCAGTACTGCCCTACCCATGACATGCAGTACCACCAGAGTTGAAAAATACGACTGCAGTATATGTGGTGAGCCAAATAACTGGGGGAGGGTCATAGGTCATATGCATGGATGTCAAAGTGGGGGTCCCATACCCACCACCAACCCCACACAGCAGATCAGCTGTAGAAAACCATACTTAAATGCCTGCCAAAGGCCCCCACAAGGCAACATCCATGAAATCCCCACCCACAGACTTTTACACAGTGATATCACAGCAGGTCTGACAGTGGGATTATGGCTTTGAAAGGTAAGAAGTCTAAAACTACAAATGTCTATGCCATAACAATCTGACCTGTGGTTGATACTGTTAAGCCTGTAGTCTGAAAGATAGGGCACACCACTATGCTGTATAGGACCAATATGTTAAGCAAGTATCAGCACAGTCTGTGCAGATGTGTATCATGTACAGTTATGTCACCCCCCATAGTCCCACATAAATGCAGTAACATATTCCTAGACTTAAGCAGCATCCAACTGTCACCCAGAGTGATTGCACAATAGTAACAGAAAGCAATTGTCAGGAACACTCACAGTCAACTTACTGGTGCCATCACAGGGCTGTCTCCTACCAGCAGCCTGGGAACATATGATTATCAGAATGTACTGCCCTGCTGCAGATGGCATGCATCTGTCACACCTGGCCTACAGGCCTCTGGCAAATGCCTATATCTCACCCACAGTGCCCTTTAAGAAGTGTCATGAGGTCCATAACACCAACATAACACAGTCTACAAAATGCAAAGAAAGGCCATGCTGTCAACTGCTAGGAGCAAGCCTGCCAGCCTCAGGTAGCCAAAAATTGGGACAAAGCCATGAATAATGGAGTGATGAAGGTCCAAAGAGAAGGGCACCTGTGAAATACTGCTCTAATAATGTTATAAAGGTGATGGAATGATTTGTAGTAGCATGGAATGCCTGATTGTTACGAAGTCTGAAACTGCAATGCCAACTGTCTGCAATATCTGACTTCAACCCTGAGTGACTTGCAAAACACTTTTGCTGGAAAACTACACTTGTTTGGGTAACCAGCAAGATATATGAACCATGGATGTGGACATTCTGTGATACTCTGTACAGTCGACAGGCAAGGCTAGGAGTTTAAACATGGGAATGCACTCACTGCAAGCAGGCCTAAACCTGGAAGATGGTGACATGTTTGCACCTACAGAACCCTGGGCCACAGCCATGGGGAGTAACACACCCCTCCCTGATCGCTTATCCTATGCAACATCCTGACCCCAACATGTGGCCATCCAAGCAAAATGAGGTGGGCCATACATATATGTGTGGCAAACACATACCTCGAGGCTGGTCAAACAGTCTGACACACACAAGACCCTCCAAGTGCAGTCAACCATTGTGGAGAGCCCACTGCAAAGTACTGGTAGCTATAGGCAAACATATCTTCCCAGGACACCTCCCCCCACATATCCTATCCTCTACAAATCTATCTGGAGTCTGCCTGTCACCCTGATCCTGTCTGACATATATTACCCAACTGTGGACTGGAAATCAGACCAGGCCAGAACATAAATGCACAGAGATTCCACCATTGTAATATATCACCAAAGTGCTGGACCATTTCCACGGCACCAGCAGTCAACTGCTTGTAGGCACACCCCTCAACAGGCTGGCTTGTGCAAGAATGCATAGCATTTGGACCATAAATCTTGTGTGTGCATCATCCATCCTGTATTCCTCTGGTAAATCACTGTGAACTTCTAAGGAGGTATGTCACCAGGTACTGAAACAGTACATGACAGTGTCAAATGGCATATATGACATATGTCTGCTAAAATGAGCCCTGTAACCCTAGCAACCCATAAATTACTGAGAGAAATTGTCACAATCATTGTATGGCCCATTGTCCCCAAAATTGGATAGGCTATCTCCACAAATCCTGCACCAACAGGTTGAGAGGTATGGCTGTAGCACAAAGCAAGCTGGAATGGAGTACAACAATCCCCGGAATGGAGTCCCACATGTACTATAGAAGGACACACTGGGCATGGTCATACACTTGTCAGTAGGATCTAGGAATGAACAGGTCTTCCCCACCCGGTGCACTTTCCATTGCCCCCACCTTAGCAGTCCTGAAGATGTCTGTCACCATAGAAGTCACTTTTGTTAAACCCAACCCCATAAGCTCTGTGGTGTGTGCGATAACTGCATCACATGATAGTACAATTAACTTGTTAGGGGGGAGTTTAATCTCAGTCCTGCAAATATAAGTGTGTGTGTGTGTGTGTGTGTGTGTGTGTGTGTGTGTGTGTGTGTGTGTGTGTGTGTGTGTGTGTGTGTTCACAGCAAAAAATGTTTGTCCATTTAAACCCAGTATACTTCCCCTTTCCCTGCTTTAGCAGTCCTGCAGATATCAGTCATCTTAAAAGTGCTTTCCATCAAACCTCAGCCCCATAGCCTCTGTGATGCATGCGATAACTGTATAGCATGGTAGTACAAATTGCTAGTTAGGTAGGAGTTCTAATCACAGTCCTAACAAATGTAGAAGTGTGTGTGTGTGTGTGTGTGTGTGTGTGTGTGTGTGTGTGTGTGTGTGTGTGTGTGTGTGTGGCAGTTGTGTGTGCAAGACTGAGATAGTTGTGTGTTTGTTTGGTTATTGGTGAAACAGTTTTATGCCATTCCCACCCACAACACTTCACAGTGCCCCATCTCATCAGTCCAGATTATGTCAGTCCCTTATCAGCAACCTTGGCCAGCTGTTAGCCCTGTAAGCTCAGTATTGCATGTGATAAATGTTTAACAAATGTTAGTACAAATGACTAGTTTGGCAGAGGTTTTACTCTTGTATCCGGAAAATGTGTGTGTGTGGGTATGTATGTTTGTAAGTAGAAGTATTTTGATATGTTTCTCACCCACTTCCCTACATTATCAGTCCTGCCAATGTCATTCCCCATATCAGCACCTTTGGTCAACTCTCAGCTCAGTAAGCTGTGTAGCACGTGTGGTAACTGTGTAACACTGTGATATAAATCACTACTTAGGTAGGGGTTCTACTCTCACATCTAGTAAGTGTATGTGTGTTTATTTGTAGGACAAAGTGCTTTGATAAATTTAACACCCACTGCACTACTTTATCAGTCCTGCTGATGTCAATTCCCTTTATAGGTTTACAAGTGTGTAGTACGTAATGGCCCAGGAGCCTTAACAAGGCTAGCACATATAATGGCCCTGCCATTGTGCCACCTGATGTTACATCACAGTGCCTGTATCATGTATAGCCACTGCAGTGATCCTTGGGGTTTAACTGTCTATTACCCATCCACTCATCAAGATATGTATGGAACAGGGTCAGCTAGGTGCTCTGCATAACATGTATGGGAAGTGTATTCCAGGGCATGTGCAGTCTCTTGGTGAGGGACCTGTCCCAACAGCATGTTGTGGTGATTGTAGTACTGAGGTAGAGGTCTCTACAGTGTGTGGTGTGGATGGATTTATATGTATCATTTCTAAACCAGCTGGGTCAGACATGGCTTTGTAAGTCAAGCACAGATAGCTGCTAATTAGGTGATATGACACAGAGAATAGCTTGGGTCTTCTGAGTCTGTCTGTGTAGGATGTGTGTTTAATGGCTAGGAATCCCTTTGTGAGGTGCTTCTGTGGCTTTTCCAGCTGTGGTAGGGGTCTAGTGAGGTACATGGCAAATGGGCCATAATACTTGGGGAGTAGTCTGATGACGGAATAGTAGACAGAGATAATTACCTCTGTCTTCTTGTATGCAAAACCCTTGGTAATGCAATGTGCCATATTGAAGGACTTCCTGACCACAGTGGCAATGTGGTGCTTGAAGGGGAAGTTGATATCAACCTGTGTCCCCAGATCCCTAATAATGCCTACAGTGTTCATTAGGCTTACTGGGAACTGAGTGTCATACCAAAGGGGATGATGATGCATTTTATGCTGTTAAGCTACCGGCCATGGTTTTCACACTACTGATTGGTCTTAGTGAGGCCTTTCTGGAGGATGTCTGTATGATTTGTGGAGTTCATGATAGCTCCCAGCTTGAAGTCCTCTGTGAACTTGGTCAGCCAGAGTTCCTCTGTGTTGGCTGGACTCCTGAGAAGTAGAAGCTGAACAGGACACTATCCAGTACTGATCCCTGTAGGACTCCACCTGTGATTGCTTGCGAGTTTGACTTGGAGTTTGCCACTGTCACACTGAGTGTTCTGTGAACCAATTTGCAAACTACCCACTGATATAGGGATTGATGCCTAATTTGTTGGGTTTATAGGCTCATAGGTTCATAGGTATGTACTAGGCTAATGGCCCTGGATCATTTACAAACCTAACCCATAGGATTACCCTGACATTGTGTCACCTGATCTTAGCTCCCAGTGCCTCTGTCGAGTAGAGCCAGTGGACTGATCCCCAGGTAGAATTTTCTATTTCCCATCCACTTATCAAGGTTTCTCTTGAAGAGGGCCAGTGAGGTGCTCTGTTTGACATGTATGGGAAGTCTATTCCATAGCAAGGGCAGTCTCTGGGTTATAAACCTGTCCCTCCAATATGTCCAGTTGATTGTGGTAATGAGGTTAAGGTCACTGGAGCGTGTGGTGTGATTGGGATTTCTTTAGATGTAACATTTCTAATAGAGCTGGCTTTGTGGTTAATCAGAGATCGCCTCTAAGTAGGCAATATGAGACAGAGAATAGTTGGAGTTTTTTGAGTCCGTCCATATAGGACAAGTGTTTAAGGCCTATGATCCTCTTTGTGAGGTATATTTGTGGCTTCTCCAGTTGTTGCAGGTGTCTAATGAGGTACATGTCAGATGGGGGCATTGTACTTAATGACTGGCCTAATGAGGGAAGAGTAGAGAGAGACAATGACCACTTTCTTCCTGGATGCAAAACCCTTAGTAATGTGATGTGCCACATAGAAGGATTTTTTGACCACAGTGGCAATGCGGTGGTCAAAAGAGTGGCTGCTGTCAACCTGTGTTCCCAGATATCTTATAACACCTTCTGTGTTCAGTGGACTACCATCGATGTGGTAATTCATGGGAACCAGTTTTTTTCCCAAAGGGTATGACGACACCTTTTTTGGCATTGAGCTTAAGGCCATGGTTCTGACACCAGTCGTTGGTCTCAATTAGGCCTTCTTTTGGATGTGAGTGCCACTTGGGGAGTTAATAATAGCTCACAACTTGCAATCATCTGTGAACTTTGTCAGCCAGAGACCCCTTGTGTTGGCAGAGTGCCATTTGGTAGGGACAAAGCCTGAGGTGAGGCTGTGATTAAACAAGGAACACAGGTGAGGTGCCAGTTTACTATGTAGTTCATGTACAACACAGACAGGGATATTGCCAGTTCCCATGGAAGCTGTATTCCTGGCCTTGGACAGTGCTGTTTTAACCTGTGCAGCAATAATACTGGGTGTCTGGCAATCTACTGGTATTGTGACTCGTCCTTTGGGGGGAGAGGGATAAAGTTGGCACTGAATCTGTTGGCCAGTATATTGGCAATATCAATAATCCCTGACTAAGGAATGGTATCAAAAGCTTTGCCCAGATTGAGGTACGCTGTATGCAGTGCCTTACTGTTATAAACAGCCCTTGTGACTCACTGAAAGACATCAACCAGGTTGAGCAGGCATGATCTGCCATTCACAAAGCCAAACTGTGTGGGGTCCACAGTTAGGAGATCACCCATATATTGATCAATCAGGTCCCTGATGATGTGGTCCATACCCATACATAGCAGAATTGTCAGGCTATGGGCCCAAAATAACCAGGGTCTGTAGATGCTACCCCTTTATGGAGAAGGATGACTGTAGCAGTGTGTCATTTTGGAAGGACAAAGCCTTAGGTAAGGCTGAGACTGACCAGGGCACACAGATGTGGTGCCAGGTATTTTTGTATGTCATGTAGAACACAGCCATGGATATGTTGGGATTCCATGAAAGCTGTATCCTTGTCTGTGGAAAATGTAGGTCTAACCTGGCCTGCAGTAATGCTGGGTGCCTGGCATTCATCTGCCATTGTGATAGTCCCCTTGAGGGGAGAGAGGTGTAAAGCTGGCACTGAATGTGTTGGCAAGCTTGTGGCCAATATTTGTTGTCTCAGGATAGGAATAAGCATTGTACAGTAACACATAGCACTTGTGATTATTGTTGTGGAGGTTGTTGATATAACTATCAAAGGCTGTTGTGATTGCCGTCAGTGTCTGCTGCAATTCTGCCTTCATAGCTGCCTGTATGTGATTCCATGAGGGACCCCAAGTTGTGTTTGAGGCAAATAAGGGGGTTCACCAGTCTTGGGAACCACTTTTTACTACAACAGTGTTCTCCTTCTGCTGTACACTTTAGTAATGGCAAGGGACCATCACACTGGCATCCAGTGTTTGGAGGACAGTGTCTGTGTTCTTTTGGCTATGGCTAGTACCATGCATCCATGTACATGTTTGTGCAATGCATATGTTTATGATGTGACAGTCATGTAGCTATTTCCCATTGGCATGGGTGCAGTGAAGATATCCACCCCTGTTTTTATGACTACAAGTTCAGCAATGGAGAGGTTTTGCAAGGTGGTTACCTTTGTGGGGGGTGTGGGTGAGATGTTGAGCTTCATGTTCATTACATCATGCTTGGATCTGACTAGGTAGGGATTGACAACTGTGGCCAAGCAACAGTCCCATATGTAAGTAATCAACACAGGTCAAGGTTGTTGCATCCTCTACTGTGGATCAGTATGATCTGGTCCATGGCATTGGAACTGATGAATTTCATGAAGCGTTGGGCCAGTGTACTGGTGCTTGACTACTTTCCCCAGGTGATGGAGGTCTAGTTGCAATCCCCTACTATGTCAGTGTTGGGTTGGACCTTCATAGATGCCAGGATGTTGAGGAAAGTGCATTGACAGTCAAGGTACATAGCTGGGGACCAATAGCAGGCTATAGTGTGGATTACACTATTCCCCAAAGTCAGTTGTACTGGAAGTACCTCCGATGCATTATGCTGGGATACTAGTCTGGAGGTATGCATATCCATTATGAATATGAAGACACCACCTGTGGAGGTGTGGTCCATGTTTTGGCTCTGACAGTTGTGGAATGCATCATAGCCTGTTAGTGTAGGGCTGCTGTCCGCTGCTCTGAACCACCTCTCCGTTACAGCACAGATGTCAATGTCCTCCACTCTGATGAGTGCTTTGAGTGACTGTATCTTGACAGTTAGATGTCTACTGTTGAGCAGCATGACCCTCAGATTGAATACATGTCTAGCTCTTACGGTGGTAATTTGAATTGGAACACTCCCTAATAAGGCACTATAGGGGTGGCAAGACATCTGTATCTGTGAACTTTGTCAGACAGATACCCTTTGTGTTTGCCTGGACTTCAGAAAAGTAGGTACCAAACAGGAGAGGACCCAGGACTGAACCCTGTGGGACTCAACTTGTGACTGGTCGGCTGTCTGACTTGGAGTCCACTACTTTCACTCTGTGGGTTCTATCTGTGAGCCAGTTTTCAATCCACCTAGTTATATAGGGGTTGGTGCCTAGCTTAGTGCACTTTTTTATGATTCCTGAATGGGGAATGGTATCAGATACCTTGACCAGATCAAGGTAGGCTGTAAGAACCACCTTGCCTTCATCCACAGCTCTGGTGACTGAGTCAAAGAAGTCGACCAAGTATGATCTACCTTTCACAAAACTAAACTGTGTGGGATCCAGAGTTTGGAGATTCCCTATATCCTTTTTTATTAGGTCCATGATTATGCATTCCATAGCTTTGCATATTAGACTTGTCAGGCTAATGGGATGATAGTTCCCAGGGTTTGTAGTTGCTCCTCCTTTGTTGAGAGGGTTGACTGTAGCAGTGCGCCTTTTGGTACGGACAAAGCCTGAGGTGAGGCTGTGATTGAACAGGGCACACAGATGAGGTGCCAGTTCACTTTGTTGTTCATGTAGAACACAGCCAGGGATAATGCCAGGTCCCATGGAAGCTGTATTCTTGGCCTTGGACAGTGCTTTTTTAACCTGTGCAGCAGTAGTACTGGGTGCCTGACAATCTACTGGTATTGTGATTGGTCTTTTGGGGGGGAGAAAGGTAAAGTTGGCACTGAATCTGTCGGCCAGTATATTGGCAACATCAATAATCACTGACTGAGGAATAGTATCAGAAGCCTTGGCCAGATTGAGGTAGGCTGTATGCAGTGCCTTACTGTCATACAAAGTTCTGGTGACTCACTGAAAGACGTCAACCAGGTTGAGCAGGCATGATCTGCCATTCACAAAGCCAAACTGTGTGGGGTCCACAGTTAATAGATCACTCATATCTTGGTCAATCAGGTCCCTGATGATGCAGTCCATACCCATACATAGTAGACTTGTCAGGCTAAGGGTCCAATAATCACCAAGGTCTGTAGGTGCTACCCCTTAATGGAGAGGGATGACTACAGCAGTGTGTCATTTTGGTAGGACAAAGCCTGAGGTGAGGCTGTGTCTGACCAGGGCACACAGATGTGGTGCCAGGTATTTTTGTATGTCATGTAGAACACAGCCATGGACATGTTGGGGTCCCATGGAAGCTGTATCCTTGCCTGTGGAGAATGCAGGTCTAATCTGGCCTGCAGCAATGCTGGGTGCCTTGCATTCATCTGCCATTGTGATAGTCCCCTTGGGGGGTGTAAAGCTGGCACTGAATGTTTTGGCAAGACTGTGGCCAATATCTGTTGTCTCAGGATAGGAATTAGCATTGTACAGTAACACACAACACTTGTGTTTATTGCTATGGAGGTTGTTGATATAACTATCAAAGGCTGTTGTGATTGCTGTCAGTGTCTGCTGCAATTCTGCCTTCCTAGCTGCCTGTAGGTGATTCCATGAGGGATCCCAAGTTGTGTTTGAGGCTAATAAGGGGGTTCACCAGTCATGGGAACCACCTTTTACTGCAATAGTGTCCTCCTTTGGTTGTACACTTTAGTAATGGCAGGGGACCATCACATTGGCTTCCAGTGTTTGGAGGACAGTGTCTGGGTTCTGTTGGCTTTGGGTAGTACCATGCATATATGTACATGTTTGTGCAGTGCATATGTGTATGATGTAACAGTCATGCAGCTATTTCCTATTGGCATGGGTGCAGTGAATTCATCCTCCCCTGTTTTTATGACTGCAACGTCAGCATTGGAGAGGTTTTGCAAGGTGGTTATCTTTGTGGGGGGTGTGAGTATAATGTTGAGCTCCATGTTGATTACATTATGTTTGGATCCAACCAGGTAGGAATTGACAACTGTGGTTGAGCAACAGTCCCATATGTAAGTAATCAACACAGGTCAAGGTTGTTGCATCCTCTACTGTGGGTCAGTATGAGTTGGTCCAGGGCATTGGAACTGATGAATTCCAAGAAGCGTTCGGCCAGTGTACTGGTGCTTGACTACTTTCCCCAGGTGATGGAGGTGTAGTTGAAATCCCCTACTACGTCAGTGTTGGGATGGACCTTAATAGATGCCAGGGTATTGAGGAATATGCATTGACAGTCTAGGAACATAGCTGGGGACAGATAGCAGGCTATGGTGTGGATTGCACTATTCCCCAAAGTCAGTTGTACTGGAAGTACCTCCAATGCATTATGTTGGGATACTAGTCTGGAGGTGTGTCTATCCATTATGAATATGGAGACAACACCACCTGTGAAGATGTGTTCCTTGTTTTGATCTGACAACTGTGGAATGCATCATAACCTGTTAGTGCAGAGCTGCTGTCTGCTGCTGTAAACCACCTCTCCGTTACAGCACAAATGTCAATGTCATCCACTCTGAGGAGTGCTTTGAGTGACTGTATCTTGACAGTTAGATGTCTACTGATGAGCAGCATGACCCTCAAATTGCATGCATGTCTAGCTTTTACGGTGTCAATTTGAATTGGAACACTGTCTAATAAGGCATTAAAGGGGTCACAAGTCACTTACCCTGTACCTGGAATTCCAGGGCTGACAGATTTAGGACATCTCTGACAAGGCATTGAGGTCTGTCAGTCATGTTATCCAAAGCAGGGAGATACTGGATCCCCTGAGAATGACACGTAACATGTAAGCCAATGTTGCAGTCAATTATATGTTGATAGTACTGCAGCATCATTCTGGGAGACAGCAGTACACTGCTCAGGGCTACTGTCACACCTACCTGGACTACATAATCTGAGTCTTCAACCATGTCTCTTGTCATGTAGTCCTGGAAGGTGTGTCTCATGTCATTCACATCCACATGGCTGATGATAGAGTGATACTTGTAGTTGTTGTGGAGTGCCCTGACTGGATCAGTCATGTGTTGGATGCTTACTTCCTCCATAATCAACTGAGTGAGTGGGACATCTGTGTGCTGCAGTACTGAGTCACCCATGCTCACTGTATTGTTCAAGGTGGTCAGCCTTAGGAGCTTAGGTTGAGAGGCACACTGTGTAGGTGACATATGTGTCCTTTGGCCTGTGCTATGTCATGGTGTCTGAGTGGGTGTCTGTCTTGCTAATCTGTGTTGTTTGTGTAACTGCCCATTGAATGCCTCTGCGAAGGTGGGTGTATGGCTTTTCAGTGTATGTCAGGGCTGTCATAGTGGGTGTTGTGGCAGGCTATGTGGTCCACATGTTGAGGTGCACATTTTGATCTTCTCCTCATGACCAGCTAGTCCAGTCTTTACTGGAGACTGTATATTTCTACATTTGGTGATATAGAGGAAACTCTCACTGGCTTTGTTTTTGGAGTTTAGAGGACAGCGTTGTCTGTGTACATGAGGCAGTTGCAATAGTGCCTCAGAATGGACACATGCACCAGGTTAATGGGTGAAAGGGCAGTAAAACCTCACTTCAATCATGCCTGGAGGGGTGGTCATAAGTAGTGAGCACTGGGGCTAATCCCATGATGAATGAGTACTGCTGATGGCTCCCAGGTGTGATACACTTATTGATACAATAAACTGTTGAAGAGCAAAGCACTGATGCAATTTGAAGTGCAAGACAGAAACAATTAGCAAGATGTAAGGGAGAAACTGAAGGCAGACTACCTGCCACCTGTAATACTTTACCTGAGCTGTGGAGTTATCAGCACCTTTGGCAAATTGTAAGTCCAGTAAGCTCTGTAGCCCATGCAGTAACTGCGTAACACTATAGTACAAATAACTGAATAGGCAGGGGTTCTAATATCGATACTGGCAAGTGTGTTTGTGGGTGTGTGTGTGTGTGTGTGTGTGTGTGTGTGTGTGTGTGTGTGTGTGTGTGTGTGTGTGTGTGTGTGTGTGTGTGTGTGTGTGTGTGTGTGTGTGTGTGTGTGTGTGTGTGTGTGTGTGTGTGAGAGAGAGAGAGAGAGAGAGGGAGAGAGAATCATGTAATGTGTGAGTTATGCTATTTTTGACTTGTGTGTCACCCTTTACACTTCCCCTCCATCCAATTTAGTAGTCCTGTTGATGTCATTCACCTTAGAAATACCTTTGGACTAGGTGAAATTGTATAAGCTCCATGGCACATCTAATAATTGTAACACTATAGTAGGCATAACTAGATATGCAAGAGTTCTGATCCCAATACTGGCAGGCATGTGTATGTGTGTGAATCAGATACTGTGTGGTTTATGCCATTTTTATTTGTGTACCACCCTTTTCATCTCCCCACCCTACTTTACTACTGCTGTTGTTGTCATTCACCTTAGAAGTACCTTCGGACAAGGCTAAATTTTGTAATATGCATGGTGCGTCTGATAACTGTGTAATACCATAATACAAATAACTAGATAGGCAGGAGTTCTAATCTCACTACTGGCAACTGTTTGTGTGAGAATCATGTACTGTGAAGGTTATACCATTGTGAGTTGTGTACAACCATACTCATCCTAATTTAGTAGTCTTGTTGATGTCATTTACCTTACAAGTACCTTTAGCTGAGGTGAAATTATGTAAGCTCTGTGGTGCGTCTGATAACTGTGTAACACTATAGTAGACATAAATTGATACTTAAGAGTTCTAATGTCAATACTGATGTGTGTGTGTGTGTGTGTGTGTGTGTGTGTGTGTGTGTGTGTGTGTGTATGTATCATATCTTGTGTGGCTGATACTATTTTGATGTGTGTACCATACTTGGCAGGTGACCACCTCCTGATACCATTACTTTATGTAATGTGATAATGGAATCTGCCTCACATGCAGCATGTGAAACCATTGTACAGGTCATGCCTGTCCTCTGTACAGAGTTGTCTGGAACATCCAGATGTTTGGATCTTATTAGTGCTCTGTCTGCCTTAACAATGCCCATGTATGTGATATTGTTGCCAAATAGGCCACATTGACTGTACTGACACACATGGCAGCATTGGGTATCATACCTGACTGAAACAATGTCTACTACCCTCACACTTGTCCAGGCTTGTAAGTGCAATACCCAAGTCCAGATGCTTGGTTTTGCAAGTGAATTGTTCATGTAATGGGTCACATTATATGTTGGGAAAGGTGTGGGCTGACATATTGTGGTCTCAATCTGTATATATCAGAAACAAATGGCATCTTAACAGGTGTGTATACATTTTATATCCACTGTATAGCAGTAATGTTTCATACATGTCCCTATCTTAGACAATTTATCCAACAAATGTTGCTGTTGTCTTTACAGACATATTGTACTGACAGGTTGTGAAGTATGCTACAGGAATGTTGCATTCTCTTCAGATAGGCCCCTGTGGTGACCACTGTAATGCAATACAATTAACACCACCACAAGTGAACATGCATATAAAGTAATGTGGCTATTAGTCATAGTTGTGTGCATGGTAACTTGCATGCCCTCCACATGCCTGGGGTATTGCTACAGCAAAACTGAACAATTCCATACTCACCAGCTTCAGGCTGCTGTCTCGTATGCAGACCAGAGTGACCTATGTAGTTGTGGGAGAGAGGTATTGTCAGCAGAATCACATGTGCCCTTGATAAAGGATGGATGCAGCATGTCTGCACATTTGCAGTACAACACCCAATACTACATAATTTGCTGTCCTTCACCATAGATTACACTTCTGTGCATTAGAAATCCCTATCCACAATTTCAATCTGACCTGGCACATGCCTGTAGATACTGTACAGATACAAGTATTTCTCATACAGTAGTCTACTAATCCCCACTGGGACCTTACCTGCATGCTGCTTGTCCATTGTGTGGGTGCCACCCACCTCCAGCAAGTGGGGTTTTGTCCCTGCTGTTGTACTGTGATGGGTGGCCCAAACTTGGCAAGGAGCTCCTCATTTGGTGTCATTCGGGGCTGGATGGCTGGGCCCTCACCTGTGGTTGTGGGGTCCCTGACCATGGCAGCAGCCCTTTGCCAGGGATGGCATATGAGGTTGGTGGCATGATGCCTCACCTGCTCATATGTATGTGCATGCAGGTCCACCTAATTTAACCTATGGACAGGGTCATCCCACAGGGTGGTCCTCTCCCAGAGATGTTGCTGGCTTTGGCCCAACAGTACTGTGTGGTTCTATATTATGTCTTTCATTACCAGGTTGCATTCCGCTGGTTAGAAGGTTTCCCACTGGTGATGTGACATTGCACCTGGTAGACACTAACAGGGAAACACATCACAGGACCCCATACATTTGGCAACAGTATGTCCAGTAACTGCACATGTAACTTGAATACCAGTAGTCAACACTCACAACCATACCTGTAGCCACCACTCACAACCACACCTTACCCCTGTAATCTATCAGCACAGTATCAGCTTGCATTGCACTTCTGGTCCTGATGCATCATATTGCCTGCAGTGAGGGCAAGTTGTTTGCATAATCTGCCATTCCTCATTCAGGTCTGTGTAAATTGATGACATTAGCCATCTTCCATGTGGATGGTGTGTGGATGGTGTTGTGGCTTGATGTGACAACAATGTGTAATGCAGTTGGGAGCACATGCCTGAGTTCATGTAGGATGCAGAAAGGGATGATATGATGTCCCATGGATACCTACATTTGTTGCCTTTCAGTAGGCAATATGTACCTGCTCACTGGTGATGAGGGCAGGGGTGTGGATGTAGTAAATATCCACCTATAGTGATGGTGAGCCAGGAGGGGTGTTTGCCCTAACCCCATCTGCATCAAGTTGCCTGTAGCTATGCTGTGTGTGTGTGTATGTGATCTGATTGGCCACCATTACTGATTGGGTTGGTTTGTTGCCTCTCAGATTGCAGACATATGGGAAGATGGCCTTGTGATTGTCTTTGGTGGATGTCTCCAATTTGTACTCATAGTTGGCCTTACAGTAATCCACCTGTGACCATATATGCTTGTTCAAACAATGGCTGACTTGATGCCAGGTTGGTTCCTGCCCCTACTTTGCTCTGTACAGCCACTATAGAGACCAAGTCTGTGGTTTGTGTAATGCGGCTATCCAGCAAAGGAGATTACTCTACGTTGGTGGAGGCAGGTATGACAAGTAAGGTATTGCTGAGTCCATACAGCCATATATGTGTTCAATCAGTTGTTTGTAATGAGGCATGGCCAAAAAGTCATAACTTACCTCTCCAATTTAGTAATGATAATCATGCTTATTGTACTAACCATGGCTGTGTCAGGGCAATGCAACAACCAGTAGCTGCAGAAATGTCACTCTTTTGGGTGCACAGTAACTAAGATTACACATGTCTAAAACATGTACAGCTTTTTAACTGACATTTTGCATCCCATGTCCATTTTCATGAGGTGGACACATACACCTACCCACATTGACATGTGCATGGGTAATACCTCACATACATGTCTGTTCTATGTCACTATGGCACACTGTATTCACACTCTTGCTGTGCAGTCATCTCACTCAACCTGTTATGGTAGGACATCTGTAGGATGCGATGCATACATGGGTGCCCTAGGACAAAATCAGTGACAGTGTCTCAATATTGCTGTAACATACTTGAGTCATTCAATAGCACAATAGTCTTTGCACTGACAAGCATCCCCTGGAGAATGTCCAACAGTCATATGGCAGGAAGAGAGGGGAAAGGCTAGGAGGATGGCATTGTGGGTAAGATTTGTTAATGTTGGCAGTATAAGTGGTATAGGGACCAGGCTAGCTGATATGATGGCCAGGGGATGGCTGATATATTGTGTGTGTGCAACAGACCACATGAAAGGACATTATGGCTAGGTGTATGGTAGGCAGGTCACAATTGTGCTATCAAGGTGTGGACTGTAGGTGGAAGGGGGTAGGGCTTCTGCTGAAGGAACAGTATGCCATAAGTGTCTGATAGAGTGATGTTTCTGAAATTGTAAGCTGATGGTGTAATGACTGTTGTTAGTGCATATGCTATGCAAGTTATTTGTGCAATGGATGAGAAAGAGAAATGTGATGTCAGTTGGATGACATGGTGATAACTGTACCCAAGGGTGACAGACTGGTCATTGCAGCAGATATCAATGGGCATGTTGGTGAAGGGAACAGAGGGGATGGGGAATTGATGGGTATGTATGGTGTTAAAAGGAGTGGAGATGGTGAGATGGTAGTGGATTTTGCAAAATAGATGGACATGGCTGTGGTGGATATAGACTATCATACAAGGGAGGAGCATAGGGTGACATACAAGAGTGGAGGAAGATGCACACAGGTGGAATATATCCAATGTAAGATGGCCAGTTTGAAGAAAATTGGAGACTGCAAAGTGGTGGCAGGGGAAAGTGCATTTAGGCAGCAGAGAATGCTGGTATGCAAGATGATGTTGACGACCGAGATGAGGAGGAGTGTGGGGGCAGCACTAATGATCAAATGGTGTGAATTGGAAAAGGGTGACTGTGAGGTGGAGTTCAGGGAAGAGTTGAGACAGGCACTGGGTGGCAGTGACAATCTAACAAATATCTGGTTAAGTACAGCAGAGCTGGTAAGGGAGACAGCTATAAGGGTGCTTGGGGTGGCATGTGGATGGAGGAAGCAGTAAAAGGACAACCGTTGGTGGACTGTGGAAGTACTAGACAGTATAGAGAGACAGAGGTTGGGGAAGAAGGAGTGGGATTGTCAGAGAGATGAGGAAAGTAGGCAGGAGTATGAGGAGATGATGTGCATGGCAAAGAGAGAGGTGACAAAGGCCGAGGATGGGCATATGAAGAGTTCAATGACAGGTTGGACACTAAGGAAGGATGAAAATAATTGCACTGATTGGCTGGACAGATGCTAGGAAAGATGTGCAGATAAGGGTGCTAAAGGATGATGATATATATATATATATATATATATATATATATATATATATATATATATATATATATATATATATATATATATATATATATATATATATACTCACAAGTGAGGCGAGTGTATTGAACACATGGACCGTGTACATTTAGAGGCTGATGAATGAAGAGAATGAGATAGATAAGGTTGGATGATGTGGATATGGTGAATCAGGAAGTGCAATGGCTTAACAAGGAGGATGTGAGGATAGCTATGAAGAGGATGAATACTGGCAAGCCTCTTGGTCCACATTACACACCTGTGGTAGCATGGAGTTGTTTAGGGGAAATGGCAGTGGTGTGTTAACCAGACTATTTACTGATATCTTGGGAAGTGTGAGGTTACATGAGGAGTGGAGAGAAAGTGTATGGGTATGGTGCTGAGAATGATGTTGTTGTGCAAAGCTGTGATAACTACAGAGGGGTAACATTGACCAGTCACAGCATGAAGTTGTGGGTAAGAGTAGTGGAAGCTAGTTTACGCAGGGAGGTGAGGAGTGCTGGTCAACAGTATGGTGTTATGCGTGGAAAGGGCACTACCAATATGATGGTTGCTCTCAGACTATTACTGGTGGAATACAGAGAAGGTCAGGAGTTGCTCTGTGTCTTTCTGGACTTACAGACCGGATATGACAGGGTGCCTAGATAGGGTTTTTGGTATTGTATGATGAAGTCATGAGTGGAAGAGATATATGTAAGAGTGGTACAGGATATGTTCAAGGGTAGTGTGACAGCATTGTGGTCTGCATTGGGATTGATAGATGTGTTTAAGGAGGAGATAGCATGACATCAGGGATCAGCTGTGAGCCCTTTCTGATTTGCAGTGGTGATGGACAGGGTGAAAGACAAGATCATATGGGAGTCCCCGTTGACTATGTTGTTTGCAGATGACATTGTGATCTGTATTCATAGGTTCATAGGTTCATAGGTTTATACTAGGCTATCTGCCCTAAGGCATTTATAAGCCTAGCCCAAATTATTGTGGCTTACGCCACCCCTTATATGAAAAAATACTGTGCCCATCAGTTTGTTGTGCCTCTGTCCAGCAGTGACCCAGAGATGATTCCCGGGGTAAACCTACGATCTCCCATCCACAGGTCTAGATTTCTCTTGAACAGAGTCAGCGAGGTGCTCTGCCTCACATGGACCGGGATTTTATTCCACAGCATAGGGAGTCTCTGAGTGATAAATCTATCCCTCCAGCATGTCCTATTTATATCCGTGCTAAGGTTTAAGTCGCTTGCTCTAGTGGTTTTGGTGGATTTGGATTTTTGAGGTGGAGCATGTCCATTAATTCCGGGTTGGACATGGCCTTGTATGTCAGGCACATGTCACCTCTGAGCAGACGGTATGCGACTGAATAGAGCTGGAGTTTCTTCAATCTGGCAGCATATGACAGATTTTGGAGTCCCTTTATCCTTTTGGTGAGGAACTTTTGGGGTCTCTCCAATTGCTGCAGATGTCGGGTGAGATACATCCCGAATGGGGCATTGTAATCGATCATTGGTCTGATAAGTGAAGAGTACAGGGGAACAATGACCTCACTAGATCTGGATGTGAATCCCTTCATGATCAGGTGGGCAATGTAGAAGGTCTTTCTAACCACTTTAGCAATGTGAGTGTCAAAAGAAAGGCCACTGTCAACCTGGGTCCCCAGGTCCCTGATAACCTCTTCTGTGCTTAGTGGATTGCCACCTATATGGTAGCTTGGGGTTACCTTGTTTTTCCCGAAGGGTATGACTATACATTTTTGGCGTTTAACTTCGGGCCATGGCTCTGGCACCAGCTATCTGTTTCCGTGAGACCCTTCTGAAGGATATCCGAGTCCGATGCACTTTCCACTATGGCCCAGTTTGCAGTCATCTGCAAACTTTGTCAGCCAAAGTCCTCCCATGTTGGCCTGTACTTCTGAGAAGTAGATGCCAAACAATAGGGGCCAAGGACCGAGCCCTGTGGGACACCACTTGTGACCGGCTTGGAGTCTGACACAGCGCCAGCAACTCTAACCCTGTGGGTTCTGTCCTTAAGCCAGTTTGCAACCCATCTTGTGACATATGGGTTTACATTTAAGCTGGTAAGTTTTTCTACAATACCCGAGTGGGGTATTGTGTCAAAGCCTTGCAAGGTCAAGGTAGGCTGTATGGACTGCCTTTCCTCATCAATGGCCTTGGTGACTATTTCAAGAAGTCGACCAAGTTCAAAAGGCATGATCTTCCCTTGACAAAGCCAAACTGGGTCGGGTCCAATGTCTGCAAGTCCCCTATATCTTTGTTTATGAGCTCCATTATGATCCTCTCCATAGCTTTGCAGACTAGACTTGTTAAGCTTATGGGGGTAATTACCAGGGTCCAGAGGCACCACCTTTGTGGAGTGGGACCACAGTTGCCACGCCACTCCTTGGGCACGTATCCTGTGGTAAGGCTGAGATTAAACAGCTGCCTTATGTGCGGGTTTAATTCCTCATTTAGCTCGTAGCACACAGCCGGGGACACCATCCGGTCCCATTGATGCTGTGTTTTTAGCTTTAGAGAGAGCAGCTTTCACCGCATTTGAGATGTCCGGGAGGCTACACTGCTGGGATAGTTATCTCTCCTTTAGGGGAGAGGGGTGAAGTTTGCACTGAACCTGTCTGCCAGTATGTTGGCAATGTCTGTGGGTTCAGTGATTTTGTATCATTTTGGACTAATTCTGAGCATATCTGTGAGTTTCCACCCAGGTTCCTAACATAGCTGAAAAAGGCCTTATGATTGTCCTTTGAATCCATGGCAATTTTTCTCTCAAAATTGGCCTTAGTTGATTTTATGAGTGCTCGTATTTTTTACTAATAATGATCAGGGTGACTTCCTTATGGATTTTGTTCTATCATGTAATAGCTTTCTCCTCTTATTGTAAAGTTTGTTAATGGCTGGGGTCCACCAGACTGGACGTTGCCCTTTATAGAAAGAGTCTTGGTTTTATTTGGGATTGCCTGATCCATGCAGTCCTGGAGGTGTTCATAGAAGGCATTTGTAAGGGCTTCAGCTTGGGTTGTGGTTTCCTCTGACTCAGGGGCCTTGAAGGATACCACACCAGTCTTGAGTAGTGTGAAGTTTGCTTTAGAGAAGTTCTTCACTATGGTCTTTTGTTTGGGGTGGGGGATGTGGATTTCCAGTGAGATTAGTTTATGATCAGATCTCACCAATGAGGGATATACTTCGGTGTGGAGCATTTTGTCCCCATGTTTGTGACAATGAGATCTAGTATATTTTCTCCTCTCGTGGGAACAGTAACTAGCTGTTCCATGGCATTTGAATTTATGAACTCCAGGAACCGTTGGGCTAGAAAGTTAGGGCTTGAGTAATGTTCCCAGTCTATATTCGGTAGTTGAAGTCTCCCAATATGATGGTGTTTGGAGATACATTTATACCCTCCAGTGTCTTCAGGAAGGCTGTGTGGGTTCCTGAGTTTGAGAGGGTGGCCTGTAGCATGCTACAATTTGTAGAGCAGTTTTGCCTATGGTTAGTTGCACCTGGATGGTTTCAAGCTTCATGCGTTGCCACCAACCTGGAGGTGTGAGTATCCTTTATGAATATGGATACACCCCTCCTTTTGTGGAGTGGTCCGGGTTTTGGGGCGGAATGCATGATATGAGGTAAAACCTAATAGTGCCGGGGTGCTCTCAGGAGCCTTGAACCAGGTTTCAGTTACAGCACAGACATCGATGTTCTCCATACTGAGAAGGGCCTCGAAAGTGCATTTTGAGATTTAGACTTCTGTCATTGAGCAGCATTACCCTCAATTTCTTCCCATTTTTGTTTTCTAGGGTGGTAGGTTTAGAATTTGAGCCTTGCCTAAAAAGGCACTATGGGGTGGCAAGAGCCTTAGCCAATATCCGAATCCCAGGGGTGACAGGTGCAAGCCGTCATGAAGCAGCGTGGCTTGTCAAGCATGTCATCCCAGGCAGACAGACACTGGATCCCTTTGAATGACACCAGACATTAAGCCAATTGTTAAAGCTGATCATCTTGTCTCTATATTGTGGCATCATTCTTGGTGAAGGAAGGATACTGCTCAGGGTTAGGGTCATACCTGCCTGGGCTACATAATCAGAGAGCTCCTCTATGTCTCTTTTCATGTAGTCCAGGGAGGTACGTCTCAGGTCGTTCACACCAGCATGGACAATGACTGTGTCATATTTGTACTTGCCGTGGAGTGACCCGAGTGCTTGTGTTATGTGGCGGATTCTAGCGCGATAGGCAGCTTACTGTGACCCTCTCCTTGTTCAGCCTGGTGAGTGGGACGCCAGTGTGTCTGACTATGGAGTCACCTATGACAAGTATGTTTGGTGTTGTATTTGGCCTTAAGGGCTGTGACTGCTTTGCACACTGCTTTTGTGGTTTATGTGTTGCTTGTGGGGTGTCTTGAGGTAGCAGTTGTTTGGGTGTCTGCTTTGGAGTCCTCTGCTGTTTAGATAAATTTTACTCAGAGCCTCCAGTATGTCTTTGTGTGTTTATGTGTTTGATTCAGTGGAGTGGTAGCATTATGTGAGGCTGGTTTTGTGGTGTGTGTAGTTGCCTTCTCCTGTCTGGTCTTGCCAGTCCTGAGTTGAGAGAGCTCAGCCTCCAGTTTGGCTAAATAGCTGCATCTCTATAAGTATTTGCGTTATGTGGTAGGAGGAGAGGGTTGTCTGTGTACATGAGGCAGTTATAACATTGCCTCAAGATTCCCAGATTCACCAGCTGGACCGAGAGGAGATTGACAACTGACCTTTGGACATGCTAGAATAATATCGGAAATCCTTAATTGAAAACAAGGGCCAGTGGGGAGTGAGGGTGTAGTGCTTTTAATTTTTAGTGCTGACTTATATAATTGCTTTAGTGAGCAAGTGCCAGGTAGCTTGAGTGCAATGTGTTACAAGTAACTAAATGCAAAAACGACAAACAGTAACTTTCTTTCAAGTGAAACAAGGAAATAAGTACAGTAAGCAATGCAGATATCACTAGTGATCCACAGAAGCTGAGAAGTTGCGTATTAGGTGGAATTAGCTTCCAGGGAAATAACAAGCAAACAAACAACAAGCATATAAACAAAGCTAGATTCAGTAGGCCTGGATCTAGTCTATGCTAGAGCAAACAAGGTGAACCAATTTCAGTAAGATACAGTTCAAATATTCAGGCACTATAAACCTTTAACCAGAAAATTCCCAGCTCAGAAGGGCAGAGTCCAGCCTCTTCTCCCACAAGAGTGCAGACCACGAACCTTCTTAATGTAAAATAACTGGCCTGAAGTCCAAGTGCCTAAACCAGAACTAATACACTTGAGAGTAGGGAACAGCTTTTGGAGACCCTGGAGAGATGGACATATGCTCTAGAGCAGAGAGGAGTGAAGATCTGCAGCACTACGACAGAATATCTGTTTGTGAATGAGAGGGAGGATAGAAGAATGTTGAGGATGTATTGAGTACAGTTGGCAAACGTGGATGTGTTCAAATGATTGGGATCAACATTTCAGAGTAATGAGGACTACGGAAGACAGGTGAAGAAGAGAGTACAGGCAGGATGGAGAGGGTGGAGACGTGTGCCAGGAGTGATATGTGACAGATGAGTACCATAAAACTTGATACGTAATGTCTACAAGAGGGTAGTGAGACCACCTATGTTGTATGGGCTGGAGACAGTAGCATTGACAAAAAGGCAGGGGTTAGAGCTGCACATGGTAGAGTTATAGATGTTATGATTTGTGCTGGGTGTGACACAGGTGCACAGATTTTCCAATGTGTATATGACAAGCTCATGCCATGTTGGACGGATATGAGACAATGTTGGAGAGGCTGCGTTACATCAGTTTGGACATATGCTGAAGAGGGGTGCTGAGTATATTGTGGAAAGGATGGTAAGGGTATAACTGTCAGGTAAGAGGAAGAGAGGAAGGCCTCAGATAAGGTTTCTGGATGTGGTGAGAGAGGGCATGCAGGTGGTTGGTGTGAGAGAGCAAGATTTAGGGGACAGGCAGAAATGGCAACAGATGATCTACTGTGGCAATCCTGAATAGGAAAAGCCAGAGAAGAATGAAGGGGGATGTTGTAATGTCAGTCCTCACAGATTTGACAAGGATTTGACTGACATAACACAAGTCTATGGGTAAATGACTACAAATATGAGGCACACATATGGTGAGTGTGCAGAACACTGCAGAGTTAAATTGTATGAGCTCAGTATATAACATGCAGTTCAACACACACATCTGCAGCAGTACTTTACTCTGCACATGCTCTGTCGAGTTGTGTTATATTTACAAGACAAAATGTATATCATAGTTATATGCACAGGTAACATATGGATATGTACAACATCCCAGTAGCTGGCGTAGTCACTGCAGACAGAGTCACATGCTACGGCCATCAGTGCTGTTCAGCAGTACATCAGTAGAGCAAGTCTTGTTGAGACATATGCTTTAAAACCCCTATTTCCCATTATTACAGACCACCTACTGCATTCAATTACATGCTTACTTGTATCACATACCTTTTTTCTCTGGATATTTCACAGATATATCCTTTCTTATTCTTTTTTCTCACACTACTTTAGCTTTGCACTGATGGATTGTCTGTGACAGAGGTGGTTTGAATAGATGGCAGCATGTCTTTTGTAGGTAATGTTCATGTCCATGTGATGATCAGAGTACCAATTGGTGTTACCCAGTTGCTAATTGCATGCAGAACAGCTGTGTAGTTATTCCAATAGCCAATGTCATGGCAACACACTCCTATAATTGAGTATTCCATGTGGGCATTGGCCCTTTTCCTTACCTGTGAGGAAGAGATCCTGGAGGTCTGTGAGCTAATACCTCTTAGAACAAGACCTCTAGAGACAAGCCAACTAAATGAAGTGTCAAGACTTAGGGGCAGAATGTGAGTATTGCTGTTATATGTTTTGAATACTGCTTGTTTAACAAGTTTTGTCTGAACATGCTATGTCTACACGGGTTTCAGTCTGACAAAGTTCTGTGTCTGTATAGCTTTCAAATGTGGGGTTATCCACATGATGGCCAGAGGTTTGTCTGTTATGTTTGGTCTGCTCCCCAGACTGGAGTTGTCCATGGCAAATCAGTAGCATATTCTGGTGATTGCAATCAGTACATGCCAACATCCATTTGTGTTTCAGACCGTATATCCCTCAGAAAAGATATTTTACAACAAACCCTGTACACCAGCAAGTTTCTCAGTGTATAACAGCAATATTTCAAGTATGGCCATGTTTTTGGGCCTCTGTACCAAATTATGTCAGGCTCTATACAGATGACATACAATAGGAGGTTGATAGGTAGGGTCTATCATTATTTTGTTCTGTCATTCCTGCTGAGTGGAAAGGGTGGATAACATGTGGGACTCTGTACATTCAAGAGATTGGTGTATGGTGAATGCTCTTTTATGCCCTTGAAACCAATTTTATGTGGGGGAGAGTCAGAAGTGTTTTAAAACTAGGCTGTTAGAACATGTGAGACATATTACTGATGAGGAAGAAGACAGTTCTATAGATGTACATTACAATGATTCTCACCATGGGGGTAGTAGTCATGAAAGAACATTTGTTATGTACAGAATCAGTTTAAATTCTTAAATGTGATACTTTATCCCCTAGGGGATTAAATGATTAGTGCAATTGGAGGCTGTGTATATACATGTAATTGAGTGTTGTGGGTTACAAGGTACTGGTTTTGAAAAAGTCTGTTTCTCAGTTTGATCAAACAGCCATAAAAGAACAATTGTCATATACAGAATCAATGTATGTTTTTAAATGTGATACTTTATCCCCTATGTGGCTGAATGAGGAGTGTAATTGGAGGCTGTGTATTTAAATGTACTTAAGTGTTAATTGCTTCTTCTGATTAAGACAAGTATGTCTTGTAATGTGTTACTCCTTGAAGGCTTCACTTAAATGACTCCTCACATAACCAATTTACCCAGGGAAAGGAGGCAGTCGACCAACATTTGGAAGTTTGCCCTTTTCCCCAATATAGTGCGATCTTGGAGTTGATAGAATTAGTTTGGATGGGTGGTGGGCACAGATTAAAATGAACTTGTGTGAATTACTGGCTGTATTTTTGTTTACTATCTTCACTCATTGTAGTTGTTTTGTTAAGAGATCATTGTATATATCTGGCACTTGTGTATGGCCTATCATGGTTTTGTAACAGTGTACTTTTCACTTAATATTTGAACTGGGGGTGAGGGGGCAGATGTGAGTGTCATGGGTCCTTTAATATCCAATTGTGCATGCTGTCCCAGTTTTGGGTGGTCTATCAGTAACATATGTTTGTATCAGCATTTAAAGACATGTATGCATATATATCTATATCTATATATATATATCTATATATATATATATATATATATATATATATATATATATATATATATATATATATATCTATATATTTCCTATCATCATCAAACTGTGTAATCACCGACACTCACCTCTTCAACACCAATCCATTGACGTCCATATCATACAATTCGTAGCGATCTTCCCCTCACAGGACCCACGGTAGCGCTTTCAAGGTAAATTGTACGGAATCACATTAACCCTGATCGGTGTAACACAGGAAGAAGCGCTACCATAGGTCCTGTGAGGGGGAAGATCGCTTACCGGAATTGTCGATGATATGGATGTCGATGGATTGGTGTCGAAGAGGTGAGTGTCGGTGATTACACAGTTCGATGATGTGATAGGAACCCATATATATATATATATATATATATATATATATGCATACATGTCTTTAAATGCTGATACAAACATATGCTACTGATAGACCACCCAAAACTGGGACAGCATGCACAATTGGATATTAAAGGACCCATGACACTCACATCTGCCCCCTCACCCCAGTTCAAATATTAAGTGAAAAGTACACTGCTACAAAACCATGATAGGCCGTACACAAGTGCCAGATATATACAATGATCTCTTAACAAAACAACTACAATGAGTGAAGATAGTAAACAAAAATACATATAAATATATCTACATGGCAGTATTTCTTGGTAATATTTCTGTATATTGTTATACATATATATGTATCTCCACACATATTTATCTCTCTATATATGTAAATATGTTTATATATGTATATATATATATATATATATATATATATATATATATATATATATATATATATATATATATATATATATATATATATATATATATATATATATATATATATATATATATATATATATATATATATATATATATATATATTTGTAGATGACAATCATTCCTGATTGCACAGTGTGTCTTTCCTATTGTAAACTGACTGTAGTGCATGATATGTTGCAAAACACATCTCAACATTAGATGGCCTAGTGGTAAAGTGTAGTGATTATGGTGTGTATTATCCTGGGTTCAAGACTGAGTATGGCTGATTATTTTGTTGCTGGCCAGAAGAAAAGCTGCTGGATACAGAGTGGTTAAGATACTTTTAAGCAGTTGTAAGCAGGTTTGCGTGGGTTTGTGAGGCATTAAGCGAAACTAAGCGACGCTTACATCCGCCTACGTCAGCTTAAACCCAGTTGCTAAGGATTGCTTATATTTTCATGCTTAAGCAATCCCTAGCTAGTTTCAGCAGAGCTGCAGCAGGCTTAACTGGCCGCAAACAATTGCTTAATAAAAAATTGTAAATTTTTTTTACATTTCCATATGACATTTTCCCAGCCCTACACTGCCATACGTGAGGCATATGACTTACAAATATGATTCCAATTCATAGACATTTATTTACAACTGCTTCCACACATAAAATATAATAGTCAGAGCTGGGATTTGAACCATGCATGGCTTGCATGCTGAACAGGTACGTTAATCACTACGCTACATCAGCAATGAGGACTTTTTTTTCAGAATTCTATTTGATTCTCAAACAGCATTTAAGCTGGGCTGAGCAAAGTGCTGCAGCATGCACTGTGATTACAATGTTTTTATTGTAAAAAGAAAAAACAATAAAAAGAAATATTAAATTAGTACATACATTTATCAGCAGGTTGCAGCCATTTGGAGCAGGGATCTGCCATTCTGGAGATAGTCATATACTGTGTGGGTTACTTCTTAAGGACTGTGTGCTTTTTTTTTCTTATTTCAGTGTTCCCGGACACTGACATGCTTAGGTTCTTAGGTTCATAGGTTGGTACTAAGCTATCGGCCCTAGGGCCTATACAAGCCTAGCCATAAGAATTCCCTGGCTATTTCTTCCCACAATATTTACTTCTCTGGATCCCGGTCTAGCACTGTGACTGATGTGATCCCCAAGGTGAATTTCCTATCTACCATCCAGTCATCAAGGTTCCATTTGAAGAGGGCCAAAGAGGTGCTCTGCTTGACATGTATGGGCAGTCTTTTCGAGAGTCTGGGGAGTCTCTGGGTCAGGAACCTGACATGTTTTGTTCATTGTGATGACAAGGTTTAGATCCCTGGAGCATGTGGCTCTGAGGGACTGGGATTTCCTTAAGTGTAGCATGTCCAACAGCTCTGGGTTTGACATGGCCTTGTATGTTAAACAGAGATTGCCTCTGAGTAGACAATATGCAACAGAGTATAGCTGGAGTTTTTTTAGATGGTCAGCATAGGGCATCTGCTTTAGGCCTCTGATTCTTATAGTGAGGTATTTCTGTGGCCTTTCCAGTTGTTGCAGATGTCTTGAGAGGTACATACCAAATGGGGCATTGTATTCTATAATGGGTCTAATGAGGGATGAGTACAGTGGGAAAATAACCTCCTTTTTTCTCGATGAAAACCCCTTAATGATGAGGTGTGCCACATAGAAGGATTTCCTGACTGTTGTGGCGATGTGGTTATCAAAGGTGAGACCACTGTCCACCTGTGTCCCTAAGTCTCTTATCACACTTTTGGTGTTTAGTGTGCTGCCAGCTATGTGGTAATTCACGGGTACATGTTTTTTCCCAAAAGGGGTAACTATACATTTCTTGCTAGTTTTACATTTCAGTGTTCACAGACACTGAAATAATGCATAATATTAGAGCCAGGCTCTAATATTATGCTTTGTCCTTGTTTGAAAGTGCCGTCCAGCACTTTCTGAGTGCAGAGGGCATGTTTAAGTGTCCATGCAGGACTTATACACCCCTGCACTTGCACATGGATCATATAAGTGTAGGAATACAGCAACATGCCATCATTAATATGTAAGCCGCACTGCTGCTGTATTCCTGTACAGAAAAGTCTAGGCAAGAATACACTATTCTTGCATAGACTGTTCATGAATCCAGGGGTACATCATTACATACAAGAAAAGGGGAAAAAAATATTAAACTATATAAAAATAAGAGAATGAAAAAGAAGTCAAATTGCTTCAACATATGAGCTATGCACACGGTATTAGACAAGTTAGTTATTAGGTTGCTAATAACAGTTCTGTTTTTAAATACAAGATACATGAGGTAAGAATACGTGATGGGAAGAAAAGAAGGAAAATGAGGTGATCAGAATGGAGTAAATGAAGTATAGCCAGGGATAGTTATAATATGGGCAATTATGTGCCATTATCAAATGCTTTAGTCAGATCTAGGTAGGCAGTATGCACTGTATTCCCCGCATCCATTGCTTTAGTGACCTTTTCAAAGAAGCCCACCAGGTTCAGTAAGCATGACCTTCTTCTTACTAAGCCAAACTGGGATAGATCCAATGCCTGCAGGTCAGCTATGTCCTTGTTAATAATTTCAGTGATAATTCTTTGCATGGCTTTGCAAATAAGACTAATCAGACTAATGGGACTGTAGTTTTCAGGATGTGTTGAAGGTCTTCCCTTCTGAAGGGAGATAACTATTGCAGTCTTCCATTCATGTTGCATAAGGCCTGTTAAGACTATAGTTAAATAATGATTCCAGGGATCCTTATAAGTCATATTTTAGACTATTCAGGAGGCATCATGGGATGTTATCGGGGTCCACTGAGGTTGTGTTCTTGACTTTCTTGAGTGCAGCCAGTACATGCTCCATATTTTTGAGGGGATGATTGGGTAAAGTTGAAACTGAATTTGTCCAGTAACAGGTTTTCTATATTGCCAGGTGTGGTGAATATACACCACTAACCACCAGCTTAGCACATTGCTGTGTGCTTCTCTGGAGATTTTTGACATATCTGTAGAAGGCCTTAGGTTATCTTTCACTTGGGTGGCAATCTTAACCTGAAAGTTGTCTTTGCTTGACCTAATTTGCCCTTTTACTTTCGTATTTATCTTGATGAGTCAGTTTCTATTATGAGAATTATTACCCTTCCTGATTTTTGCCATATTTTTTTCCTTTTGTTGTATAGCCTTTTTAACATGGGATGCCTCCAGAGTAGTTTGTTTCTAGGGCTAGTCATGGGCTTACTACTGGTAGGTACAGCAGCCTCTATGCAGTCATTGCAGCCTCTATACAGCCATTTACATGGTTGTACAGAGTTTCTGAGAGCAATTCTCTGGTTTGGAGGCCATTGAGTTTTGGCATATTTTTTAACTGCTACTGGTTTTAGTGGGATTATGATGTTGATTTTGAGTTTGAAAGTGAAATTTTTATGGTCGGACTTTGCAAGGGAGTATGTAAAATGGGGGGCAAATGTTCTCCCATATTTATAAGCATAAAGTACTGTATGTTGGAGCCTCTAGTGCATGTATTCACACTTTGATCAAGGGTGTTTCTACATATGAAGTCCAGGAATCTCTGTACCTGTAGATATGATGCTGTGTAGGATTCTCAGATTATTGGGGGTAAATTGCTGTTTCCTATGAGTAGGATATTAGGTTGGATGGTAAGTGTCTCCAGTAGGTCCAAGTATGGGACATGAAGGTTGACCTATAGCTGACTAGGAATTGTTCAGGATGTTGTCTATGGGGATCTGCATGTGCAAAATCTCCAGCATGACACCCTGTTTGACCACTCTAGATGTATGCCTGTTATTGATGCATATTGAGACACCTTCCCCTTTAGCTTTTTTCTGTGCAGCTACTGGTCTAAAAGTGTGGAAGGCACTGAAATTTACTGTCTGACACTTTAAACCATGTTTTGGTAATTTCACAGATATCTGTATTCTCAAGGTGTCTACTTCAAATAATCGAAAACCAAGATAGCTGAAAATGAAAAGACCGAGACAACACTGAGTCTGAATTGAAATGACTCCTCACATAACCGACAATTTATCCAGGGAAAGGAGGTAGTCGGCCAACACACACAAAAAAATGACACCAAAGCATTCCAAACCCACACCCCCCAATAGGGAGCTGTGCCCACCACCCATCCAAACTAATTCTACCAACTCCAAGATCGCACTATATTAGGGAAAAGGGCAAACTTCCAAATGTTGGTCGACTGCCTCCTTTCCCTGGGTAAATTGGTTATGTGAGGAGTCATTTAAGTGAAAATTCAGTGTTGTCATCTCGGTCTTTTTGTTTTCGGGTGTTTTTGTTTTCAATTATTTGAAGCAGACCCATTCTCAAGTGTGAAGTGGGCTTGGAGAGAGTGTAGGTTTTTGTTATTGGGCAGTAACATCCTGAGGTTCAGTTGAGTTCATTTTGCTATGTTGGTAGGTTTTTCAGTCTGGCATTGCCTAAGAAAAGGCACTGTGAGAGTGGATAGAGTTTTAATCAGTATTCAGAAGCTTACAAGAAAGAGGTGCATACCATCCTTGGCAAAGCAATGTGGTCTGTTAACTATGTCCTCCCAGGCTGACAAATATTGGATCCACCTAGAATGACACCAGAAAGACAACCATTTGTTGAAATCAGTAATTTACTCATACTGTGGCATCATCCTCAGGGATGGTAATATGCTGCACAATTCTAGGCTCATAGCAGCCTAAGGCACATAGTCTGAAAGTTCCATAATGTCTGTCTTCATATAGTTGAGGCACATACATCTCAGGTCATTTACACCTAAGTGGACTATGATGGAATAATACTGGTTCCTGTGGTATAATGACTTGAGTGCATGAGTGATTTGGTAGATTCTGGCTCAAACTAATTGTTATCCTGTCCTTGTTCAGCCTGGTTACAGGAACAGCAGTATAACTTACAATGGAGTCCCCTATGATGAGAGTCTGGAGAAGTGTATTTGCTTGCCTTAGTGTCTTAGTGTTTGAGGCTTCACTGAGAGTGACAGTATGTGTTGTGTTAGGTGTTGTTTTTCTGAATGTCTTTTGGCTTGCTGATGCATAGCTTTGACAACAAGTGATCCAGATGATCTTTGCTGTTTAGGAAGATTGTCTTTAAGTGTCTCAGCATATGTTAGTCTATGTGTGTGTTGTGTACTATGTGAGGTGGGTGTTGTGTGTGTGTGGTTTCGACAACCTGGTATGCACTTGCATGCATGTTTTGCCTCCATTGTCATTGTGCAAGTATATCTCTCACATACTGGGTTTGCTTCTTTAAGGATTAAGTGGTTGTCAGTAAACATGACACAGTTGATACATATATTCACACTGTGTGAGCTACATGGGTTGGTGTATTTGGGTTAGAAGGCTTTTAAGAGTGCTTTATCAAAGCAGATTATGCTAAACAGTACCAAATTCTACTAACTTTAATGCTTATACAATACTGAATTCAACCAAAGTTGTAGGTTTTGCCACTTGACTCACAACTAGCTGCTGTAAGCTTGTTGGTACAAAAGGTATTTGTGCTATATTGCTGCTTTACAGGGTACAGTTTTATGAAACATACTTTCAAGTTGTTTGCTACTGCACAGGGCACTTCTAATCCATGTGACTGTGTAAAATTTATAGCAGCACAGAAAAAAAAGAAAACCAACTAATGAACCCTCTGGTCAAAAAAATGACTACACTATGAGTCATTTTGTGTATTTCCCAACTCATATAGACAAGGCAAACACTTCATGTCACAAGATGAATAAATACAGCCCTTCTAATGTAAAAACACAGTAGTAGAGACCTACAAGTGCAATGCTACCACAAACAACCTAAATAACTAGCTGGAAATCCCTTGCTGAAGGCAATTTTAAAACAGTCTTGCAGCAGTTACAGTGAGAGGAACAACAGTTGTTTTTTTTTTTTTTTTACACAAAAAAATCAGTAAAATGCACACATAAAAGCAGGACACAGTAGCAATCACTCAAAATAACTTAAGAGCAATTTAACAATCAAAGAAATTTAACTTTGCTTGGATGACACTAGATGCAAGTGAAACAGTTCGTGAATGCAGGCTATGACTTCAAGCTTTGCTGAGGTCCTGCAAAATAAATAGGAGACAATATGTAGTTAAAAGGCTTACTCAAGAGCAATACTGGTTTGTTAGGTGAGCACTCAGTATCATGTATCTATGGAAAACAATGGGTGGGAAGAGTACATAAATAGCTTATACAACAGTCTATAGCAATGAAAGATGGGAGGGAGGGACTTTGGAAATCAGAATATCATATGGAGTTGAGGCCAGACACACACCCTTATTATAAAACAGCAATAAGGCTGGGTAGAGAGGCATGCAATCAAATAAAGGGAATGCTGGTGCTCTTTCAAAAACTTTAGCTTAAGGTGTTAGTAGGGGATGGGTCAGTCACAGAATGCAACTTTAAGAAGGTAAAAGATTTGCAGAATATAAAAGCACTGAAGCACGAACTGGAACAGAGACAATTCTCTCACTATTGAACTTCTGCAACACTTTAAGGCACCAGAATATGCAGAAATTTACCAGTAACAGTGTTAATGAAAAAATGCAGTAAAAAATGACTAAAGATCAAAATCTCGAAAGTGCACAGCACTCATACCACTATCAATTAACCTGGAAATATCAAATCCACCATAAAAAGCTGACAAACTGATAAAAACCACAAAGGCAAGGGTAATTTCCAAAACTTTATGTTAGCGCTTTTGTTCAGTTTTCATACATGAACTTCTTCAGACGAACCAGGAAACATCAAAAATCTGAACAAAGGTTCATGAAAAGTAGGTAGAACTGGCAAAAATCTTGACACTGATTAACATAGAATTTGCATACATAATCATGTAACCATGCCCACCCCAATGGCGTTGTGCAATACCAACATTCAAACACAAAATGAAGAACAGACAAAATATTAAACACAAAATATTACCAAGACAATGGTGTTTTATTTAAATTAACATCTGATCTTGTATCAAACTTTGAACTCATATAAAACTAAAATGCAATTTTCTTTTATAAAAATAAAATTAGCTGCCACTGTTGTTAATGCTCTGGGATAAGTGGTCTCTAAACAGTAAAACAGATGACAGAAACATTTTACCAATGTAGTAACAGCAGGGCCCATATAGAAAACAAAAAATAATTTAACCAAACAATATAAATTAACATTGCACTTAAGAGCTGTATTAATTCATTAGGATACTGCAACTAAGGCTAATACTTTCCTTTATTAATAACAAGGAGTACAGACCTAGATCTCATTCTTCTTCTGAAATAGCAAGTTAGGTATTCTTGCTTTTCTATGGATTACCCAAGTCAAAGTGAATCACCAGAAACATACATTTTGTACTAAGACAAGGCTTTCACTCTGGTCTCTGTAAACTCTGATCTCCCCTATTGTCCTATCCTGGCAGGGTGAACACTAAATCATTTTGCTAACCCCCTCAGTTCTAAACTGAAAGCTGCCCCTGGATGATTTTAAACACTTGGGGATTCAAAAAAATACCCGAAAACTCACTGCAAGCCTGCCAAAACACTTTATAAATAAGAGATTCTGCTACCATGCTCAGCTCTAAACTACAAGTTGCCCACCTAGAGGATTTTAAGCACTCAGGATTAAATAAAAACATAATCACCTGAAAGCTCACTGCAAACCTGCCAAAATGCTTTATAAATAAGAAAGTGTGTATAAACTTTTTTCCTATTAATCGGCTATTCAATATGCAATGTTTTTCTGGCTTGAATAGTTGTTTTAATATCTATATAGGGTGCACCCCCCAAAGTGAGGATATCCCCTCCCAGATTAATTTAATTTAACTGTATTTGTAGTAGTTTCTGATTCCACTGACCTTAGTTAATGAGGAGTACAGAATGACCTTAAGCTTATATTCTTTAATGCTGTATATGTAACCTTCTATACCCTACTACTGTGCTCCCAATACTTAACTGACCCCATAACAAGAATTTTAAATAGATTTGCTGCTGCCTCACCGACAGTTTTTTTTCTGAGTACTAACCCAGAGATTCTTCACCTCTGGGATTTCATCCCACTCCGCTCAACCTCCAGGCTCTCTTTGCTCCCCTACCCTGCCCCCACATTCCACACACCCCCACTACCGCTAAACTTAAACCTATCTACACCACACACCTTCCTCTGTAAGCTCCACCCTCCTCATCCATACACTTCATCTCTTAACATATTTCTATTAATATCACACTATCATTCATTCCACATACTATTACCTACCTTCATTTCTACAAACTTTACTACTCTCTTCCAGTTATACAAGTAGGTAGTTTTTCTGATTATCTGTCTAATAATCCTTAATCTAAAATGATTCTTCTTACTCTCCTATCAATAATGTTCTTCTCCCTCTCTTCACTTTTATCATACCTAGTCCCTATCTGACCTATGCTAAGTTCTCCTACAGACACTACTCTTACACCAGTAACACAAATCACTACACCCTACCCATCACTGTTCATCTGTTTCACACAGACAATATATTGTTCTTTAATCCTAAATTGTTTCAGACATAGCTATACTTGTTTAACGTAAAAAGTACTGTTAATTTATCCAAAATTAAATCTTACATTTATTATACAATGTTAAAATTCCTCCAGCTCTGTGGTGACATCTACACTAACATCATTCAATTCCCATCATCACCCCATATTCCAGGTTCATGAAATATGCTTACATTTTGGCTCAGTAAACACACACAGCATGTGCAACAAAATCTCTGAGTTGCATGCTAGGATAACTGCAAAATCTCCTGACATACTAGTACACACCGAAACATGACTTAAACCACACATAAAAGATACTGAAGTACTTCCTCCTGGCATTAATATGTTCAGAGCTGATTGAAAGGAAAAGGAGGCAGTGTTGCAGTAATATATCCTGAGTCTATTTCCTTAACCTTACACAACCAATCCATACCCTCCTTTAACAAAGCTGAACTATTAATCAACTACCGTAAATTAAACAGCAGTACAATTGTACAACTCTCTGCATTATAGCTTTATACGGACCCCGTGACAATAACATCAAATCTGGAAAGTATCCTATCATGAGTATCAAAACATATTTCTCTGGGAAAAGAAATATTAAGTGATGTCAACAGTGATTGGAAGAAGCTTAACTTACAATTCCCCACAGATAGCATAAACCTATTTGGATTTTCTCAACTAATTACAAACCCAACCTATACAGTTCCACAAACCAAAATGGCTCAATTATTGATTGGATTTTAGTCTCCCATCCTAGCAATTTCTCGATAACCAAAACACTTCCAGCCTCTATCTGTGATCACTACCCTATCTGCACAACTAGACTTATCTCTCGTTCATACAACCAACATACCTATAAGACAGTATGAAACCTATACAACTTTGACAAGCAGGGATTTACAAATATATTAAACTCCATTAATTGATACTTCCTTAAAAACTTACCACTAGTTAATGCAGTTGAACAATTTAATTATACATTCTTAAACACATTCGACATTTTAGCTCCAATGAAAAAAGAGGCAAAAACAACTACACTCCTTGGTTTTCTGTCTATACCAGATCACTCATGCAAAAAAAGAGAAGCATAGCTTGGACTTGGAATTTATAGCATTTCAAAGCACTGCATAACTTTGTAAAGAAACAGGTTAATTTAGATTAAAAAAAAAACAATTGTATGCAAAGCCACAAGATTAGCACAACTCCAGTCCATAAAATCTTCTGGCACACTATCAAAAAAATTCTACATACAGGAAGTCATTCCTCCCCAAACCCTCCTGTTATAGTACCTCCCCTGGCATACCATCTCAATTTAACTCTTTCTTCACTGATACCATAGCTTCCATCACTAACAAATTCTCTCCATCACTCTCTACTTTCTCTCACCCTCCTAATAGTTGTCACTTTACATTTTCTCTTCAACCACTTCCTTCATCAAATCCCTCTTGTGCAAGCTCAAGTCATGTTCCCCCCTTTGCAGACACTCTTCCTAATGAATTCCTAAAATTGTCTGCTGAATCAATTGCCTACCCAGTCTCCATAATCATTAACAGATCGATCAGGGATGCTTATTTCCCCTCCCTGTGGAAAGAATCCTTCATCCTTCCCCTCCACAAAGGTAGCACCTCCACAGAAATTTCTAATTTAGGCCAATTGCTATTCTTTCACCATTATCAAAACTTCTAGAAAAACATATCCATAAACAACTTCCTCAATACCTACTTGACAACAATCTTCTCTGTCCCACCGAACATGGATTCAGACCAGTACACACCACTATTACTGCTCTACTGTCCTGTACTAACACTGTTAACAAAGCTTGTAATTCAGGAAACGTCTCTTTTTTGTTCTTAGATCTATCCAAAGCCTTTTATACTGTCTTCCACCCCAGACTCTTATCTCAACTATCACCTCTTAGTTTAACTAAAACATCCTTAAAATGGTTCACTAGCTATTTGTCCTGACATATATCAGTCTGTCAAATGAAACTCTAAGATCTTTCCTTACAAACCAGTCAGCAGTGGGGTACCTGAAGGTTCAATACTAGGTCCACACCTATTCAATATTTTTATTAACCATATTAATACTGCCAGCAAACAGGCCATCCTAATTCAATATGCCTATGGCTCTACATTAATTTTCTGCACCAGGAAACTTTCTCATCTACAAAGCTTAACACAAGAAGCATTCAATTCAGTAGAGTCCTGGCTGAACAACAATTGTCTACTACTTAACCCCCTCAGGAAAACAAAAAACTAAACTTCTACTATTTTTACCAAAACAATTTTTTCCAAATACTTCTAACTTTGCAATTACTTCTCTGAACAATATTTCACATGATGTGGTTTCATACAAAAAACTGTTAGGTGTAACTATCGACAACAATCTTAAGTTATATGTCCATATCAGCAACAACATAAAAAAAAACTAACCAAAATTGGGCATGATGTATAGGGCTAAGAAATTCATCTCCAGCTCTGCAAAAGTAATGCTTGCCACCACCTATCTCTTACCCTCTCTTCTATACACTTCACCTATTCTAACCAGTCTTCAATCTTCCCTCAAAGCAAAATCTAGCCAATGTTATAATGAAATAGTTACATCTGACATAGGACAAGCCCTCTACTTTCACCATTGCTCTGCCCTCAAGTCCCTAAATTGTCTTGACCTACCCCACGTTTTCTCCTTTAATCAGCTAACACTAACACTCAAAATACTGTACAACTCCTCATTTTCAGAAAGTACATCATCACTACTTCAACACTATATTCCATCTTATGACCTGTGCTCTTCTCACAAGCATCTACTATATTTTTACAAATCTCAAAGATCAAACAATGTTAGTCTGTACCCTCTCTGTGTTGCCAAATCATAGAATAGCATTCTGAATCAATCAGACTTATACCCCACTACTGTTCCTTCAGGTCTAGGCTAAAAGAACATCTAACCAATAACTGGATCTGCCCATGCCCCATGCCATATTAGTACTCTTTTGCATTCCCTTCTCCCCTGTCTTAATAGAGTTTTTCTTGATCAGTCCTACTGATTCCTGCATTACCTACTTTCTAGACTAACCTTTCTATAATTCCTTAACCTTCTAATGTTCCTTCTCTCTGTAATTACACAAAACTTATCTATCCCAGAAATTATGAATGAAATTTACTACCTAAGTCTTACCAAAAAGCTTATATAGTTTCTATGACTTATTGCTTATTCTGTAATAAAATTTTTTATGCATTATGTAACATACATATTAGGAACTCTCTTCTGTCTTCTACATAATGTATGTTCAACTTTATTGCTTGCTTTATATTTGCTTATTTTCTTCTCTTATTGTATCCACAAACTGTACTCCTGTGAGTTTGTCTTAGTCTTTGTAACTGATGTTGATGTGTAATTCTGTTTAAATTGTACTGTGGAGCTTTTCTCACTGGTCCTCTGCTGAAAATGGACTCATACTCAATCAGACTTTCCCGGTAAACAAATGTCAAATAAATCATTCTGTTGCCCCACTACTTACCTATATATAAAAAGGACATTATTTTCCTCTGGTGCCACATGAATGTTTATCAGGTAAACATGTTTTATATAGCTCTACATAAGAGGAAACAAAATTGACCTAAACATTCTGTGCACTTCAAGCCATAAAATTCAAGATAGATGCTCAAAAATGTACTAATTTAAGTACATTGAGTATACCCAACTACATCTCTGTCTAATATATTTACCAGCTGCTCCACTTTTTCAACCTTTTCTTCACTGACAGAATAAGCAACATGTCTGTACATCAGTTTATAAGCAATGTTGTCATTGTAACCTCCATATCCTACTTCACATAAAAAAATGTACTTGTAGATGTAGCAAATACATCTGGTAATGGAACATTCATGGACATGATCAGTTTAAACTTTACAACATATCTCTCAACCTGGAAACATCAAACAAATCTAGATAAATGCCTTCCTAAAATAAAATATCTCCTAACATTTTGTATTTTACTTACATATATTTTTTATTTATTATTAAATTTCAGTTATAAAAACTGTATATTTATTTATAGTGTTGTTGAGTTTTATTCCTTTTCTATTCAATGCTATATCAGAGAACACATAACTTGAATAACTATTAAATTTGTTAGATAAATATGTTAAGCATTATAAATATAATTAGTTCACTTGATTAAATAAATGTATATGTTAAATAAATTGCCTACAAATTAAACACTAGTTTACTTTTTAAATATAGTAGTTTATAACATAAATGCTACTGCAACATTTTATAAAATAGTTAACATTTACCTGTGGGACTCCTATTAGCGCTATTAAAACATTTAAATGTACTTAGATGTAAAATCATGTCTATTTTTCAATAAATATACTGCAAGGTTTAATATTTATTATGATTACAAAATCACAGCACATCTTGAGCACACACAAAATAATAAATAAATAAATTAAAAATAATATGCTAAAAGGAATGTACTGTGGTATTTGCTGACTGTTGAAACTATGAACATAGAAAAATAATAAATCTAGTGTTTAGAATGCTACAGTAGCAGCACTGCCAATCTGTGCTACTGCCATAACCTTTCAACCACCATGCAAATGCACTATCACTCATCCAAATATTACAGATTATCATATCAACATATGCATTAGGTGCTTTCTTCCAACTCGGGTGGATGCATGTTGATGTACTCCCTAGTTTGGGAACATAGGCCATGTGAAGGTTGTGCTGAACTGTTTATTCAACCACATCAGGGAGGTGTATGTGCTGAGTCATGCCATATGTGATCTGTGATGTTGTCACAGCCCATTGATTCCATGTGATAGGCCTGGATGACAGTAATAATTGCATATTGCCTATCTTACCAAGTTTGCTGATTCTTGCATATTGTGTGCAATAATTGAGTCCACCAATGGTAATAACGCATTGGAGGACCTAATACACACACACAAATGAATGGTGACAAAGGCACACGATCTACAAATAAATGTAGAAATGTGTGTTTGTAATGTTGTCTGCCTAAAAACTGGAATTCCATGTGAATCACAGCATTGGCAACAGTTCTGCTATGCAGAAACCCAATGACACAAGCACTGGGAACACATGTAGATAGCAATCTGAAATCTGACCACCACAGTGGCGGCTGGTGACTTCAAATCACAGGGGGGCTGCAGGAGACAGCTGAATGGGTGGGGTCAAAGGGAGGGGGTGTGGTCAACCAGAAAGGGGAGGAGCTATGCACAAAACCACAAAAAACTAACTTTAATTAAATACGCTGCCGTGGGTGGCAAACCATCATTATGAAAGTCCAATCAAGACAAAAATAAGTGTAGAAGAATAAAAATATTTCAATGCATTGGCTGCATGACAGCTTACTTAATATCTAGATGGAAACAAAAGGTTGTGAGGCATGAAAAATAAATTACTTTTAAATACATTACTGGAATGCCAGTCAAAATCAAGTATAAGAAAACCAGAAGCACTCAACTCAAACCACTTCTCCTTGCACTGCAGTCCTGATTATAATATATTCACCTTTATTAAAGTACCAAGTAACATGCTGAAAGTAGAAATCTATGTGATGCCCCCACTTGTAAAATGTTTCTTATCCAAAAAGACCTGCTGCCTGACAACTTGTTTCATGGGGAAAACATGATAAAAGTAAAAATGAAAAGCAAACAAGAAACAAGCTCAAGATACATTGCTTAAAGGATTACTGTACAGGTTATGGACCACACATGATTGGCATTCTGTTTAGTTTACGGGTAAAGTCTGTAGAGATGACTGGAAGTCTCCAACAAGTGTAATGAGCTTTTTAAAATAATGGAATCATGTCCTTTAATACCCAAGGCTTATACATTATCTAGTCAAGTATTCTCTGCATGGCAACAATAGAAAGGCTTTCAATGTTGGCAATTCTTTAACAGTATGCTTATTAAAGCTTACTTGCATCTTACGATCTCAGACAAGCTTACCTTATGGTCATTAAAGCATTGCTACTTAAAAACACAGAGCAACAGGCACTTTGAGTAATAAGCATAAATCAAAAGTACAAAAATATGACAGAAACCAGACCATTCTGCAAAATCAAGGACAGATGAAAAGCCACTGCAGTACTTATGCAGTGTGTCCTCCCATCCAAGGTAGATACAACTACTCCTTGCCTTGCTTGGACACATCCAGAGTCACTACATGGGGGAGTGGGGTGCAACAAGCATGTCACAATTTGAAATCTCTCTGGCTGACTGTGATGGCCCTGACACATTTGTCATACTTCTCAACCTCAAGAGCAAGAAATCTGGACAAAGCCATACACAGAAGTGGGACAAAGGCCCAACAATAAGGACAATTTTTAAATATTGCTCTAATAAACTTAGAAAGATAATAGAATAGGTCTTGCATTAGTATGAATTTTCTGAAGGGTATAAATTCTGAAACTCATATGTCTGTCATTTTCTAACTTCAGTCTTTAGTGATTTGTCACTAATTTGCCAAAAAACACAATTTTATGAAAAATGGACAAAAATGTGATGCAAAAATATAAAATAGACACACAATACAGCTGCTACCTGTCAAAGAAGGGACACTTTAATATTAGTACTGCTACCTTGAGCAGCTGACAAAATATAAAAGAATCTACATGCATTTCAAGTAATCTATAACTTTGATTATTACAGTTATTTCTTAATTGTAAACCCTCCATGTTTTCTTCCAAAATTGCTATTTTGGAGGGATTATAAGGGGAAGAGCAACATTTTGAGCCAAAAATTGGGGACAGTTGAGAGGTTGGCTATGCCTAATTCTATAAAGCAATTTATTTGCATGTACCTCTCAACCTGTTAATGCAGTAAATCTGAACAAGGCCAAATATATTGGGGGCACATGTAAACAGTACTAAAAATTGCTCTTGTATAAATTGAGACAGTTGATAGAACAGCTGTTACTTTAACATGCATTTTTCTGAAGGTTATGAAGTCTGAAACTTATTGAGTGACTTCTGGCAAATCATTTAGGAATTAAAACTACAAATTTTATGAACAAACCAAAAATAAGAAGCAAAAATCTATTCATTCTTTGAAAATCTGGACAGTTGGGAGGTATAGTTCAGCTGGGCCTGTCTGAGTTTGCTGCCCTTCCCCCCCTGACAAAATAATGGTTGAATGGAGCCTCTGCAGCCATTCCAATGAACCATTATACTTGGCTATTTCACTCCATTTACCATAAACACTAATGTGCATACTGCTTTACTTCTATGATGAGTTGGACTTCATTTGAAAGTTTTATTTTGTATTTTACAGCACAAACACTAAGTCATCTGTTAAACAAAGCAATGCAGTCTCACAATGAAAACTTAGCATTAAAACTTCTCTGCCCTTGAAACTCACATTCATTGAAACAGCATTGAAACCCACATTCAAAGAAAATACATTTTGCCAGTGGCAGATAAAGATTAATTTGGGGCTGTTTTCGAATCATAGGCTCCTTGCATATTGAAACATACATGTGCTCTTTGATACACCTTCCTCATTGTACTAAAATTATATTCCTTGTACAATACAGTACACTTGTTACAGGGTGTTTTAAATTTGTTTTGAACATTTTTCCAGTAAGCAATGAAACAAACCATATGCACCCATAATGGCAAAACTGCCCAGTTGAGAACATTTATCATAAAAAAGTCTACTCAGACTTCCACAGTCCACCATTATTAGTAAATATACACAATTCTACAGTCCACCATTATTAGTAAATATGCACAATTCCACAGTCCACCATTATCAGTAAATATGCACAATTCTACAGTCCACCTTTATCAGTAAATATGCACAATTCTACAGACCATTATCAGTAAATATGCACAATCTCTGAAGTCAGTCATCTAAATAATTCCACATTAAAGAAATCTGTAACTAATGAAGCGGTTGCTGCTAGCAATCACCTTTATATTTCATGGTTTCATCGAAAAATAAAGTGTCTGTTGCCCCTCAGGAATAAATTGCCTATATTACATTAAAAAATGATAAGCTAGTAATAATATTGCAAGAGGAAATGGATGGCAAACTGATAACGAACTCATAGTTAGTATCTTCACCGAGGAGAACATTCTCAGCATGGCAGCATCCACCCCTTGTGGGAGTAGAACCCACAACCTTCTGCATCAAAAGCAAGTACATAACCTGTTGTGCTATAGTATTAACTTGGCAAAGCAGTAAACTTCTATTCCCCTGCAGCTCTCAGTTCCTTGTAAAATCTACTCAATACTCAACTGCATCTCAACTTCGCAGCTCAAGAAAACTGGAAAAGCCAAAATGTATTGGGGGTCAAAAGCCCAAAAACAGGGACACATTAAACATTGCTTGTATAATCTTGGAAAGTTGCTAGAATAAAATGTTGTGTTGCCACCATATATTTTACTGCCAAGGTCCCTGAGCAAAAACAGTCAGAGTAACATACCACTACCACATCAGCTGCTTTGTAAAAGAGAGGAAGACTGAAACTTAAATGGCTATCATTTAGTGAATTCAGTTCTCACCATAGCTGTCAACCTCTTAGTACAAAACACCTGGACAAACCCAGTAATGAGGGAATACAGCCCTCAAACATATTCAGTGAATTCAGTTCTTGCCATAGCTGTCAACCTTAGCACAAAAACCTGGACGAAGCCAATAATGGGGGAATACAGTCCCAAAAATAGGGACAAATTTAAAATATTCATCTTACAAACTTAGAAAATTGCTAAAAAAAAAGGTTGTGCTACTATGTATTCTGAAGAACATGAAGTTGGAAATTCAAATGTCGGTCAATTTTACTGCGGACAGAACAAAAACAATTTTCAGCAGAGACGCAGGGATTAAAACTGCAGACACGTCTTTGTAAAATGGCAGGGCACCATAGCAAATCCACACAAACACAGGGAGGAGATGCAGACTCCACACAGAAGCCACCCCAACCAAGAATCAAACCAGAAAACCTATAGCTGTAAGGCAACAATACTACCACTGCACCATCAATTATGCAAGAAATTAAGCATTCAGAAACCTGAAGTCTGAAATTCAAATGCCTGTCAATTTTACTGCGGACAGAACAAAAACAATTTTCAGCAGAGATGCAGGGATTAATACTGCAGACACGTCTTTGTAAAATGGCAGGGCACCAGAGCAAATCCACACAAATACAGGGAAGAGATGCAGACAGAAGCCACCCCAACCAAGAATCAAACCAGAGAACCTAGAGCTGTGAGGCAACAATACTATCACTGCACCATCAATTATGCAAGGAATTAAACATTCAGAAACCTGAAGTCTGAAATTTAAATGCCTGTCTTTTACTGCGGACAGAACAAAAACAATTTTCAGCAGAGACGCAGGGATTAAAACTGCAGACACATCTTTGTAAAATGGCAGGGCACCAGAGCAAATCCACACAAACACAGGCAGAAGATGCAGCCTCCACACAGAAGCCACCCCAACCAAGAATCAAACCAGAAAACCTGTAGCTGTAAGGCAACGATATTACCACCGCACCATCAATTATGCAAGGAATTAAACATTCAGAAACCTGAAGTCTGAAATTCAAATGCCTGTCAATTTTACTGCGGACAGAACAAAACCAATTTTCAGCAGGGATTAAAACTGCAGACACGTCTTTGTAAAATGGCAGGGCACCAGAGAAAATCCACACAAACACATGGAGGAGATGCAGACTCCACACAGAAGCCACCCCAACCAAGAATCAAACCAGAAAACCTATAGCTGTGAGGAACAATACTACCACTGCACCATCAAATATGCAAGGAATTAAACATTCAGAAACCCTTAAGTCTGAAATTCAAATGCCTGTCAATTTTATTTAACATTTTTAATCAGGACAGTCTGACTTGGAACAAATAAACAATTTTCAGCAGAGGCCCAGGAAGAAATAATGCAGACATGTCTTTGTAACATTGGAGGACACAAAAGCAAACCCACACAAACACAGGGAGAAGATACAGACCCCACAAAAAAGGAACCCCAGCCAAGAATCAAACCCAAGAACCTGCAGCTGTGAGGCAACAATGCTACTACTACACCATCAAATATCAAGCATTGCAACATTTACAAACCACAGATATTATGAGGAACAGATCAGATCGAATATAAGGCAAAAATCTGCAATTTTTTTACAAATGGTGGTGGGTAGGGAACTCAAGTCTTTAACACCTGCATACAGGGTACAGGGTTCAAGCCTGAGGTATTCCCTACCACACCACCATAAGCACCTGGGGGCATTTTCTCACACACACACACACACACACACACACACACATCAGTAAAGCATAAGCACCATACACACACACCAGTAAAGCATAAGCACCATACACACACACACATAAACATTGTAAAATAAAGGTAAAAAGCACCATACACTTACCTGAATATATCCAGCTAATGTACATCCTTCCCGCGCAATACTCAAAGACCCGCGAGATCTCAAGGAAAGCCCGACGAGATCCCAATGCACCTTCCCGAGTCCTGCTGCTGCTCTTGCAGTCCGGACGCGACCCATAATCCTAGCGAGTCTGTGCACTTTAAAAGTGCACAGACGTCTCTGTGTCCCCTGTGGGACTGCGGACTGTGAGCATGCGCATAGACCGACAGTAGTTGGGACTACTGCGCATGCGCGAAGTCCGCAAAATTTTAAAAAATAATTTTTTTTTTTTTTATTTTCCTTTCTATTTTTTATGTTGAGGGGGCTGCAGTCCGGCAGCCCAATGCCACGAGCCGCCCCTGGACCACCAAGTGTCCAGACTGGTATGGAAAGTCTATGTTGTGCACTTTATAAGTCACACCATTATACTAAGATCTTTGGATTATATGACAGCACTATAGTCAAACCTCATCACAATACTAATAGAGTATAATGCTCTTTTTTCTTGTACTTTACCAGACATATGTAGCAGCTGCAGAGACCACATGGCTTTCTCAGCAAAATAACATAGGATATACAAACTACGCCATGATGTATGTGGATAGGTTAAAAGCCATGCCACTATAATCCTTATTGTATAGGATGAGATGAACTCTGCCTTGACCTGAGGCCAGTCTCTGACCCTGCCTGGTGGGAGTACTACATATCCAAAAATCTGATATAGCTGATGACATCAGCAGTGTCTGTTGAGAATAATATAACATTGTCCCACATGCTGGTGTAAAATGCTCTCTATAATGTTAAGCAACAGCCAACACAAACACAGTTGACCACAGTGAGTATAGAACCCTTACCTATCTAAGTACACAGACTACAGAACACAGTATTTACTCAACTACCATAGCACAAGTCGGACTTTTGAAAGACAGCAGGTGAACTTATAGTTGATGACATCAGCAAGCCATGTTGGTGAAAACATGCTGGATGGGCTGCATGAAATGGATGAGAAGGCATCATCAAGAATCAAAATACTCTCAGTCCTTGGTATTGGAGCAGTAACTGTGGTACTCACACTTGTGCTCTTCTATGTAGAGTTAGACATACCCAGTTGACTGCAGTGAGAACAGACCCCTACTTAAGTGCACAGACTATAGAAGACAACACTTTACACAAGCACCATGGCAGAAGTCTGATTTTTACAAGGCTGCAAGCCAACTTATAGTGGATGAACATCAGCAGTGCAGTGCATGTTGGAGAGAAGGAGTTTGGAAACCTGCAAGAAATGAATCTGTAGGCATGTGCGAGTATCAAAATACTGTTAATTCATAGGATTGGAGTGGTAACTGCAGGATACACAGTTCTGCTTATCTGGCTAGCTAAAGACATACACTTACACCTATTTTACTGCAGTGAGAACAGAGCCCCTATCCAGCTAAGTATACAGACTACAGAACACACTACCTTACACAAGTGTCACAGCACAAGTCTGACTTTTACAAGGCTGCAGGCCAACTTATAGTGGATGACATCAGCAGTGCATGTTGGAGAGATGTCAACCAGCCTACATAAAATGGATGTGTAGGCATGTGTAATCATCAAAATACTGTCAATCCATGGGACTGGAGCGGTAAATGTAGAATGCATATTTCTGCTCTTTTGGCTAGACACAGACTCATGTGCACACACACACACACACACACACACACACACACACACACACACACACACACACACATGACTACAGTGAGAACAGAATCCCTACTTCTCTATATATGCAGACTACAGAACACAGCATGTTATGGATGCGCCATGGCACAAGTTTGATTTTTACAAGACTGCAGGTAAACTTATAGTAGATGACATCAGCAGGCCACGTGGGAGATAAAATGTTGGCAGACCTGCATAGGCTTATAGATTCATATGCATGTAGGTGGCTGATATTCTAATGGCCCTATGGTGCTTAGAAGCCTAGTTGTGTAAAATCGCAACAATTCTTATTGAGCATAGCTGGATGGTCATTGTTAGCAGAGTGATTTTGTGCGCACCAACAACTTGCCCTGTCCATGAGGGACATAGGTGCAACCCCAAAGGTGACTGTACAATCGCACACCTATAGTCTAGGTTGCTTTTGAACAGGGTCATCAAGGGGCACTGATTCACATGCAGTGGGAGCCTTCTACAGAGGAGTGTGAGTTATTGGAGGATATACCAGTCTCCCCGGCATGTTCTGTTTATGTCACATACTAGTCTGAGAATCCTGGGCCAAGTTATTCTTGTCCCATTTGATTTGCAGATATGCAGCATTTCTAGTAGGTCAGGGTCTGAGACTGCTCTGTAGGGCAGGCATAGGTTATCTCTCAGCAACCTACACAATACTGAGTATACTGACAGATCTTTCAGTATTTCCATGCATGTCATGTTTCCAGGCCATGGCGTCTCCCAGGCACAACCTTGTGTTTTCTACAATTGGTGCAGGGGGCTGGTGAGGTACAGATAGAAGGGAGCACTGTACTTAATTCGTCATCAGATAAGGGTAGAGTACAGCAGAGGTATGACCACCCTGGTCTTGGATGTGTTGTCCATATGTATGATATGTGCAATGCAGAATGTGTGTGTCACCACTATGGATACATAGTGTAGAAGGTGTGGATGCTAAAAAACATGTATTCCCAAGTCTCACAACACTGTGTTTGAGCTTAGAGGGGTGCTATGTATGCCATAATTAGCAGGGGTACTTCATTGCCAAAGGGGGCAATGAGCCATTGTATGCTTTATGGTTCAGTCCATGAGTTTGGCACCAATCATTTGTGTGTGGTAGCCCCTGCCGTAATATGTTACTATCATTGGGGGGGGTCTATATTATTGCACCCAGTTACCAGTCATCTGCAAACCTGGCAAACCACAGGTGATCTGCCATTGCCTGTGCATCAGGGGAGAAGTTTGAAAACAGACAAGGGCCCAGTACAGATCCTTGTGGTATTCTAATAGTAATTGGCTACTGATGGAGGTACAATCCCCAGCTTTGAGAATGTGTGTTATTTCAGTAAGCCAGTTGCCTATCCCTGTACTACTGTGTGCATAATTCCTATATGGGAGATCTTCACTATGACACATGAATGGAGGACAGTGTCAAAGGTCTTGGATAAGTCAACATAGGCAGTATGTTCTGTTATCCCTTATCCAAGTCTTTGGGGTCAGTATGTAAGAAGTCCACAAGGTTCATTAAGCAAGTTCTACCCTTGACAAAAACTAAATGCGTAGAGTCAAGTGTGTTGAAGGTTACCTATCTACCTGTGGATATGGTCCATCCTGATTTCTTCCCTAGCCTTGCAGAAAAGTCTTTTTAGGCATATGGGTCAATAGTTGTAGCTCTGCATGTTACCAGATTGATGTGTTGTGCACAACACACATTTAATATTACATTTTGTATTGCGATTGATACATGTGTGGAAAACCTTCCAACATAAAAGATATATGTGGACAAACCTTCCAACATAAAAGATCTGTCAAAAGCAAATTGAAGGTCATGCTACTTAAAGCTAGGAGCCTAAACCTGAAAATGGTCTCACTGGAAGCCCCCCTTACACTGGAAGATGCTGATGTCTGTGTGGTCACAGAAACTTGGTTCAGGGCTGCAGACATCACCCCTACCTTACCAGTCTATACCTCATTCCACGCATTTGACCCCAAAATGAGGTCAGGAAGACTAAGGGTGGTGGAGTCTCTATCTTCATCAAGGACAAGCACATGTCCAGACTGGTTTGCCAGTATGATGAACTGGAACTACTTCAGGTACAACTGACAGTTGGCAAGACACCCATCCATGTTATAGCTAGCTATAGACGCCCCTACATGACTCAGGACACCCACTCCTCTTACTTGGATCTACTAGGCTCCATCAAGGTATCACCTAACACCCTCATCCTTGGTGACTTTAACTGCCCAACCATAGACTGGGTGAACTATTCTTGCACTAAAGCACTCTCTCGATTCTTCAACTTCAATTCTAATGCACTAGACCAGCTTGTCTCATCCCCCCACAAGGGGAGATAACATTCTGGACTTGGTAATCACCAACATGGGTGTATCCGCTGTACCAATCCCATAGTATGTCCTTTCCTGGTTAGATCAGATCATTGGACTGTCTCATTCAAAGTTTCTATCCCACCCAACAACTCCCCCAGCTGAAATCAAGCAAAAATCTTCTCTAAAGCTGACTATAACCTCCGAAGGGAGTGTATCTGTAGCTTCACGCCACCCCCCACCCCCAGAGGATTCAGACAACTGCTGAACAATACACCAATGCAGTTTACAAGCATCTGTACAACTGCATGGGCACAGCCATTATTAAAACCTTCTCCTCAAGGAAACACAGACCTGGTTGGTGGATATCCTCTATCAACAGGCTTTACAACAAAAGGAACAAATTCCAAATGGAAAAACTCCCTCCTTAGCCTCAACAAATAAATTAGATCACTAGTGAAAACCTCAAAGGCCAATTATTAGCCTCCATAACAAAGGGAAACCATACATTCTTCAGTTATGTCAGGAACCTCCGTGGCAAAGCCCAGGTTTGTTCCAAATTAGTACTTAATAGTGTCACTTACATTGATCCTGTTGACTTATGCAACCTGCTAGCAGATAGGTTCAGGGCAAACTTCACCCCCCATCCCCCTCAAGCCCAGTCGACATCCTCAATATTTGTTTCACATCTCACATCTACATAGATCAAGTGTAACAGGCCCTATCCAAGGCAAAACACAGCTTCAATGGGACCTGATAGTTCCCAGCATGTATTCTGCACCATCTCCACCAAGAACTGGCTTTGCCATTGAGCATCAAGTTCAACCATTGCCTTATTACTGCCTTCATTCCAGCAGAGTGAAGAACCACCATTTTCATCCCCTTGCACAAAGGCAGTGCCACTACTGAACATGGAAACTATTGCCCCATTAGCTTGACAAGTCTGATCTGTAAAGCCATGGAGCATATTATTATGAATCTCATAAACAAGGACATAGGCAATCTCCAAGCACTTGACCCCACCCAGTTTGGATTTGTCAAGGGCAGATCTTGCCTCTTGAATCTAGATGACTTCTTTGAGACTGTCACCAAGGTCCTGGATGAGGGAAAGTCAGTACATACAGCTTACCTTGACTTGTCCAAGGACTTTGACACAATCCCCCACTGAGGCATCATTGAAAAGCTAACACAACTTGGTGTAAACCCCTATCTAATCAGGTGGGTGGCCAACTGGCTCACTCACAGGACCCTCAAAGTCAAAATAGGCACCTCCACCTCCGATAGTAGACCAGTCACTAGTGGAGTTCCCCAGGGATCTGCCCTGGAACCCCTAGTGTTTGGCATCTATTTCTCAGAGGTACAGGCAAAGACAAAAGGCCTGTGGCTGATGAAGTTTGCTGACGACTGTAAGTTGGGTACTGTCATTGACACCCCAGATTACATTAACATAGTGCAAGAGGGTCTCACAACAACTAATGACTGGTGCCAAAGTCATGGTCTCAAGCTAAATACAAAAAAGTATCATCATACCATTCAGCAGAAACATGACCCCTACTGATTACCACATCAACAGCAACCCCTTAAGCACACAACCTGTGGTGAGAGACCTGGACACTCAGGTTGATAACAACCTCACATTCAACCATCATGTAATGGCAGTGGTCAAAAAAAGCCTTCTACTTGGTGCATCTCATAAGTAAATGGATTGCATCTAGAAAAATGTAGGTTATTACATCTCTATACACCTTCCTCATTAGACCAATAATTGAGCATAACACCTCCAAATATCTGCACCAACTGGAAAGGCCACTGAAATTCCACACAAAGAGAATCAATAGTCTACAACACCTGTCCTATGCAGACAGGTTCAAATCACCATCAATCTACTCGGTATCATACAAATTGCTCAGGGGTGATCTGTGTCTTGCCTACAAGGCAATCTTGGACCCTACCCTTCTAGAGATGTTGCATATCTGTAAGTCTAACTCATCATGCACTAACCACTCAAAAAGCCTGAACCTAATACGTGACATTAACAAAACCTGCTAGACAGACAGGTTTGCCACCCAGAATCTGCTCTGTCTCTGGAATAAACTTCCCATACATGTCAAGCAGAGCACCTCACTGACCCTCTTCAAGTGCAACCTTGATGAGTGGATGGGAAACCACAAATTTGTCCCAGGGGTTCCACCTGTGTCCCTCACTGACAGAGGTGACAGATGCTGACTGAGGCTTCTTTTCAGAGATAAACTCTTGGCTAGGCTTGTAAGGGCCCTAGGGCCATTAGCCTAGTAACCTCCTATGATCCAATGAAAACGTACGGAGACACAAAGATTGCAGAGTTTGGTGGGTGGCAACAGATGGATGTATTGTAAATATGTGACATTTTGTTAGATAGACCCCCCCCCCAGTTTGCAATGTTTACACATATAACACCAAAAAATGTTCTGGACTTAACCAAAAGGCACAGAATAAAAGCAGGCAACTCATGTAGATGCAAACCACTCTTTATTAATGCAAAATCTTTAAAACCACAAGAGTTTTCATTTGAGTATCATCCGACTTCTTCAGATAAAGCAAACAATGTCCCTACATACATTCCCTTTATATATCTTAATGAAATTCATTAAACAATTAATTAGAATGCATAATTGACTTGTCTTAAAGGCATATAGTAAAATAGGCAGAAAACACCTAGTTATTGGGTTTAAACTGACTTGTTACATAAAAACTAATGCATATTTGTTGAAATTATACATATTTAAAAGCATATTTATATATATGCATATATATATATATATATATTATATATATTGTAAAAATATGTACTTATAAATATGTTAAAAAATATATGTTAAAAAACATATTGTAAAAACAGATTATAAAAACATTTATAATAATAATTTATACATAGAATTTAATTGTAACAATTGTTTAAAAAAATCATACTACGTAAAATTACTACTTAATACATAATGATAGTTGTTACAAAGTGTAACAACAAAAAATCAGAGTTTAGCAGACCTGAGTTTTAACAGTGGAGCCAAAGATATATTGTCATTCAAACCTGGGGGTTTGTTAGCTTCAAGAACTATTTGCCAGGATGTTTCCGTGTATTCCAGCTTAAATTCCCAGGGTCCACCCCTCAGGTCCTTAGGTACAGGTTCAATAACAAAGAAGGAAAATTTTGCCCTAGTACATGTCAATGTATGCCTATATAATGCATTACTGTTATTTTTCTTATTAATATCATTGGCATGTTAATAAATCCTTGTTTTTAATTGTCTTTCAGTTTTATCAACAAAAAAACCTTTACAAGCCCCACAGGTAACCAAATAAACTAGACCCTGGGAATTGCAGTTAGAATATGTAGATGCTTTAAGTAATTTATTCCTAGCAGTGACCAGAATCTGCTCATTTTGTGATATATAATTACACTATGAAATGCCCCACATTTGAAGGTACCTTTCCTTCTATTGGAATAAACTGGACAATTGTTAGCATATTCTAACAAAGTTTTGAATTTGTGGCCTCTCCTAAAAACAACCTTAACAGGTTTATCCTTCAAATTAGGAAAGCCCGTCAATTCGGAAAATTGTTTCCATTCTTTTTCCACAGTATTTTTTATCTGGTATGCATTAACACTAAAGCCAGTAACAACGGCTTTACCATAACCTGAATGGTCAACAGTTCTAGCCTTATTATTAAAGCTATCTCCTAGACCCAGAACTGGACAATGTTTATCTTTTTTACCTTAGGTGACTTATTTCCTGATGTTAGCAATAAGTTCCCTGGGATATCCTCGATCAAAAAACATATCTTTCAGTTTAACACATTCTTTTTCATAGTTGTCATCTAGGGATGTAATACGACATATACAAAAAATGGCCCTTGACTATCCCTTTTTTCTGAAAAAAATGGATGTGAACTAGTGTAACTGATATATGTATTGGAAAATGTAGGTTTCCTATACACCATAGTCTTGAAACTCTGTTCAATTGTGCAAATAGAAACATCCAAATAATTCACATAATGTGTAGTAATCTTATGTGCAAATGTAAAAAAAGTTGTAATAGGTTAAGTATTGCATAAAATCTTCCAAGTGTTCAAGGCTACCTACCCAAAAATATATATACATCATCAAGGAATCAAGCATATAAAGTCCAGAAATCTGAATGAATACTATTATGCACATTTATTTCTTCCCATACTGACAAAATAATATCTGCATATGTAGGGGAGCAACTATCCCCCCTAGCAACCCCAGTTTCCTGGCAAAAATCTCTCCCTCAAAGAACATGAAATTGTTCTTAAGTATAAGCTCTGCTAATGCTAAACACAGTAGTAAGTCATTTTTTGTAATCCCAATTCTGTTCCTTAGCGCTTCCTCTAACCAAATTAACCCTATATTGTGAGGAATAACTGAAAATAAATCAACCACATCCACCGTAGCAAACTTTAGGTTGTCAGAAAAGAGATTGTCATTGACCCTGCTTAGAAATTCCCATTAGTCTTTTAACAAATATCTTTCACCCCCCCCCATAAAATTTTTAACTTCCTATCCCAGTATTTGTCTAAAGGAGAAATTGTAGAACCTTCTGATGCCACTATAGGTCTGGGGGTCATCAATACTCTTATGAACTTTGGGTATCCCAAAAATTGAGGTTACCCAAGGAATATTGTTTTCCAGATATTGGTAAGTCTTAAAATCAATAACCCCCTGATCAAGTAAGACTTTTAGGGCAAGATCAATTTTTTACAGATATAATTTCATGTCATACAGAGGGTAATTGTGAGGTGATGTTCAGGGAAGAGTTAAGACAGGCACTGGGTGGCAGTGAAGAGTTACCGAATAGCTGGGTAACTACAGCAGAGCTAGTAAGAGAGATGGCTAGAAAGGTGTGATATCTGGAAAGAGGAAGGAGGACAAGGAGACCTGGTGGTGGAATGAAGAAGTACAGAGAAAGAGGTTGGCGAAAAAGAAGTGGGATTGTCAAAGAGATGAAGAAAGTAGACAAGAGTATAAGGAGATGTGGTGCATGGCAAAGAGAGAGGTGGCGAAGGCTAAGGGTAAGGCGTATGAAGAGCTGTATAAAAGGTTGGACACTAAGGAGGGAGAAAAGGAACTGTACCGATTGGCTAGACAGAGGGACCGAGCTAGAAAAGATGTGCAGCAGGTAAGGGTGATAAAGGATAATGAGGGAAACATACTCACAAGCAAGGAGAGTGTGTTGAGCAGATGGAAGGTGTACTTTGAGGTGATGGTGAATGAAGAAAATGAGAGGGAGAGAAGGTTGGATGATGTGCAGATAGTGAATCATGAAGTGCAGTGGATTAGCAAGGAGGAAGTAAGGATAGCTATGAAGAAGATGAAGAATGGAAAGGCTGTTGGTCCAGATGACATACCTGTGGAAGTATGGAGGTGTTTAGGTGAAATGGCAGTGGAATTTTTAACTGGATTGTTTAATGAAATCTTGGAAAGTGAGAGGATGCCTGAGGAATGGAGAAAAAGTGTTTTGGTACCGATTTTTAAGAATAAGAGTGATGTGCAGAGTTGTAGTAACTACAGAGGGATCAAACTGATCAGTCACAGCATGAAGTTATGGGAAAGGGTAGTGGAAGCTAGGTTAAGAAGGGAGGTGATGATCAGTGATCAGCAGTATGGTTTCATGTCATGTCCCACTCACCAGGCTGAATAAAGAGAAGGTCACGGTGAGCTGCCTGTTGGATGCTAGGATCCGACATATAATGCAAGCACTCAGGTCACTCCAAAGCAAATACAAATATGACTCAGTCATTGTACATGCTGGTGTGAATGACCTGAGATGTACCTCCCTGGACTACATGAAAAGAGACATAGAGGAGCTCTCTGATCATGTAGCCCAGGCTGGTATGACCCTGACCTTGAGCAGCATCTTACCCTCACCTAGAATGATGCCACAGTACAAAGACAAAATGATCGATTTTAACAACTGGCTAAAATTTTGGTGTCATTCAAAGGGGAGCCAGTGTCTGTCAGCCTGGGAAGACATGCTCGTCAAGCCACGTTGCTTCGCTAAGGACAGCTTGCACCTGTCACCACTGGGCTTTTGGATATTGGCAAAGGCTCTTGTCACCCCCATAGTGCCTTTTTTAGGCAAGGCTCAAAAGTCAAACCCACCCCCATAGACAGCACAAGGAACAAGAAACTAAGGGTAATGCTGCTAAATGCCGGAAGTCTTAACCTCAAGATGCACGCACTCGAAGCTCTCCTCAGTATGGAGAACATCGATATCTGTGCAGTGATAGAAATCTGGTTCAAGGCTCCAGAGAGCACCCCAGCACTACCAGGCTATACCTCATATCATGCTTTTCGGCCCCAAAACCCGGACTGAACCAGAAAAGGAGGGGGAGTTTCCATATTTATCAAGCATATCCACACCTCCAGGTTAGTGGCATTGCACGAAGTATCGGAGACCATCCTTGTGCAACTAACAGTGGGCAAGACTGCTTTTCAGTTTATAGCATCCTACAGACCACCCTCTCAAAGTCAGGAATCCCATTTGGCTTTCCTGAAAACATTGGAGAACATAAAGATGTCTCCGAACACCATTATATTGGGCGACTTCAACTACCCAAACATTGACTGGGAGCACTACTCAAGCCCCAGCACCTTAGCCCAAAGATTCCTGGAAATTATAAACTCAAATGCTATGGAACAACATAACAACCACAAGAGGGGACAACATACTAGACCTGATCATTACCAACATGGGGACTCTATGCTCCACACCAGAAGTATATCCCTCATTGGTAAGATCAGACCATAAATTAATTTCACTGGATGTCCACATCCCGACCCCACCCCCAGCCCAGAAAACCACAGTAAAAAACTTCTCAAAAGCAAACTTCTCACTTCTCAAAACAAAAGTGGAATCCTTCAAGGCCCCAGGTCCAGTGGAAACTACAGCCCAAACTGCAGAATCCTATATAAATGCATTCTACGGACATCTCCAGGAATGCATGGATCATGCTATCCCAAACAAAACCAAGACCCAATCATCCAAAGGCAGGCATCCAGTCTGGTGGACCCCTGCCATAAATAAACTGTACAACAGAAGGAGGAAGCTACTACATGACAGAGCAAAATCCCTAATAGGGAAGGCATCTCTGATCAGTACTAGCAAAAAATTACGATTCCTCATAAAATCCTCCAAGGCCAGCTTCGAGAGAAAAATTGCACAGGACACCAAAGACAATCATAAGGCTTTTTTCAGTTATGTTAGAAACCTGGGATGCAACTCCCAGACTTGTTCTGAGTTGATTCTAAATGACAAAAAATACACTGAACCCACAGACATCGCCAATATCCTGGCAGACAGGTTCAGTGCAAACTTCTCCACCCTCCCCCCCAAAAGAGCAAGTATCTATCCCAGCAGAGGGCTGCCTCCCAAGCATCTCAGATGCTCAGGTGAAGGCTGCCCTCTCCAAAGCAAAAAACACTGCTTCCATGGGACCAGATGGCGTCCCAGGTTGCGTCCTACATGAACTACAAGAGGAACTAATCCCTCAAATAAAACAGCTATACAATCTCAGCCTCACTACAGGATATGTGCCCACAGAATGGCGTACAGCAACAGTGGTCCCACTTCACAAAGGTGGAGCCTCTACGGAAACTGGAAACTATCGCCCCATAAGCCTGACTAGCTTAGTCGCAAGGCTATGGAGAGGATCATTATGGAGCTCATAAACAAAGACATTGGGGACCTACAGACACTAGATCCTACCCAGTTCGGCTTTGTCAAGGGCAGATCCTGCCTTTTGAACCAGGTTGACTTCTTTGAAACAGTCACCAAAGCCATAGATGAAGGGAAGGTAGTCCACACAGCCTATCTGGACCTTGCAAAGACATTTGACACAATACCCCACTTTGGCATCATAGATAAGCTATCCAGCTTAAATATAAACCCCTATGTCACAAGATGGGTCGCAAACTGGCTCAAAGACAGAACCCACAGAGTGAGAGTTGCTGGAGCCATGTCAGACTCGAAACCGGTCACAAGTGGCATCCCACATGGTTCTGTCCTGGGACCACTCTTGTTCGGTATATACTTTTCCGAGGTACAGGCAAATGTGGGAGGACTATGGCTCACCAAGTTTGCAGACGACTGCAAACTGGGTGCCATAATCAACTCTCCAGCTGACACAAACATCCTTCAAAAAGGTCTCACAGAGATACATAACTGGTGCCAGTGCCATGGTTTAAAGCTAAATGCCAAAAAATGTATAGTCATACCCTTTGGCAAAAACAATGTGCCCACAAATTACCACATAGGCGAAAAGCCATTAAGTACAGAGAAAGTTATTAGGGACCTGGGGACCCAAGTTGATAGCAATCTCTCCTTTGAAAACCACATTGGCAAAGTGGTTAGAAAAACCTTCTACATAGCCCACCTCATCACGAAGGGTTTCATATCTAGATCAAGAGAGGTAATCGTGCCCCTTTATTCATCCCTCATCCGGCCCATCATAGAATACAATGCCCCTTTTGGGATGTACCTTACCCGACACCTGCAGCAATTAGAAAGACCCCAAAAGTATCTCACCAAGAGGATCAAGGGTCTCAAACAGATGCCATATGCTGCTCGGTTAATAAAACTCCAGCTCTACTCAGTTACATACCGTCTACTTCGAGGCGATCTATGCCTGACATACAAAGCTATGTCAAATCCAGAATTAATGGACATGCTCCACCTCAGTAAATCTAAATCCCTCAGAGCCACACGCTCGAGGGACTTGAACCTCAGCACAGAAATAAATAGAACTTGCTGGAGGGACAGGTTCATAACCCAGAGGCTCCCTTCGCTCTGGAATAGAATTCCAGTTCATCTGAGGCAGAGCACCTCACTGAATCTCTTCAAGAAGAATCTCGATAAGTGGATGGGGGATCATAGGTTTGTCCCAGGGATTACTCCCGTGTCACTATTAGACAGAGGCACAGTAAACTAAACCTTAAAAAGGGCACAGTATACTCAAGTCAAGGGGTGGCGTAGCCATACAGAATCGGGCTAGGCTTATAATTGCCCCAGGGCAGATAGCCTAGTATGAACCTATAAACCTATGAAGAGCACTACAGATGCGATGTTTGCTCTGAGAGTGTTGATAGAGAAGTATAGAGAAGGTCAGAAGGAGTTGCTTTGTGTCTTTGTGGATTTAGAGAAAGCATATGACAGGGTGCATAGAGAGGAGTTGTGGTATTGTATGAGGAAGTTGAGAGCATTAGAAAAGTATGGAAGAGTGGTACAGGATATGTACGAGGGTAGTATGACAGCGGTGAGGTCTGCGGTGGGAGTGATGGATGCATTTAAGTTGGAGGTGGGATTACATCAAGGATCAGCTCTGAGCCCTTCCTTATTTGCAAAGGTGATGGACAGGTTGACAGACGAGATCAGACAGGAGTCCCCATGGACTATGATGTTTGCAGATGACATTGTGATCTGTAGTGAGAGTAGGGAACATGTGGAGGAGACCATGGAGAGGCGGAGATATGCTCTAGAGAGAAGAGGAATGAAGGTCATCAGGACTAAGACAGAATATATGTGTGTGAATGAGAGGGAGGATAGAGGAATGGTGAGGATGCAGGGAGCAGAGGTGGTGAAGGTGGATGAGTTTAAGTACTTGGGATCAACAGTTCAGAGTAATGTTGAGTGTGGAAGAGAGGTAAAGAAGAGAGTACAGGCAGGATGGAGTGGGTGGAGAAGAGTGTCAGGAGTGATTTGTGACAGACGAGTACCAGTAAGAGTGAAAGGAAAGGTCTACAAGAGGGTAGTGAGACCACCTATGTTATATGGGTTGGAGACAGTGGCATTGACAAAAAGGCAGGTGTCAGAGCTTGATGTGGCAGAGTTGAAGATGTTAAGATTTGCACTGGGTGTGACGAGGATGGGCAGGATTAGGAATAAGTATATTAGAGTGTCAGCCCAGATTGGAAGGTTTGCAGACAAAGCCAGAGAGGCAAGATTACATTGGTTTGGACATGTGCTGAGGAGGTATGCAGAGTATATTGGGAAAAAGATGCTAAGGATGAAGCTGCCAGGTAACAGGAAAAGAGGAAAGCCTAAGATAAGGTTTATGGTTGTGGTGAGAGAGGACATGCAGGTGGTTGGTGTGACAGAGCAAGATGCAGAGAACAGGAAGAAATGGAAACAGTTGATCTGCTGTGGCGACCCCTAACTGGAGCAGCCGAAAGAAGAAGACATAGGGAATGGACAGCAAACAGCAGTAATACAGCATAATATGTACATTTCCATAACATGATGAGCAGCAGGTTTGTGCGATGGTTAGCAAAGTGCATATGCATGTGTGATACAAATATTTGCATGTATGTAGGCAGTGTGCAAATGTGAGCTGCATTGATAAAGTCTGGCAGTTAGTACTGAGTTTATGAAATACACCTGCTGCTTAACTGACTATGTGGAAGCACACATTAATGCATTTAGACTTTCCTTGTTGGGGCCAGATGATACTGTGTTTAAATACATGTGCAGCTAATACTTTTATATACATGCTGCCATATCTAACACTTTTAAATACATGTAAATACATTGCTGCCATTCCCTGTTGCTGCTCATCAGTGCATGATGCACACCTTCACTCAAAAATGGCTTCAAGAGATGAAATAAGTAGATAGAACAGTGGTGAAATGGGGAGCAAGAAGGGGGAAGAACAAAAGGAAATCAGGGCAGGAATGTGCAGGAGGGAGATAGGAATGAACCATAACTATCCATTTCGTCATCAGTGTAAAGTGAACATATGAGGAAAATATTAACTGAATTTGGACTGTTACCTTCAGAGAGAAGGGTGATCACAACACAATCATGTTATGTAGCCAACTGGACTGAATCAAGTGTGTCAAGAAGACGTGTGTGTATGAAATGGAGAGCTATAGGTGCACATTTTTTTTTTTTTTTTGGAGAGAGAGCGAATAATGTTGGGGAAGGGATGTAGGAATGTCTGGGTCAGGTAAGTAAGGTAGATGAGAAAGCAAGTGCAGGTAGAGAAGACAATCAAGACAAGAGACAGGGATGGTGATGGACACAAAAGGTTGGGGGACACCATGATAGGGGTGAGGGTGGGAACATGCATAACCCATGGTGATCAAGCTGGGTGACAGTGAGAATCGAGCCATGACCCACTGGACTGTCATCACTGTTATCTCAGTCCACTGCTGACTGGAGTACTAGACATCTCCTTCTCCCCCTCCTGGTACTAAGTAAAATGAGGGAGCCTCTCCAGCTGGCATTGACATGCATCAATAGTAAGGCACACAACCCTACACACCTTCCCTGGCAACTCTGTGCAGGTGATAAAATCACCACCTGTGCCACTATTCCCGGAGTGAACCACTGGACCAGCCTCTGGTGCAATACTACCTGAAGGGGTGGGTAGTGCAAGGGCAGCAGAGGCAGTGCTGCCAGGTTGGCTCCCCGACCTGCTGGGCTTTGGTGCTGGAGCCAGTGGGGGGGGGGGCATGCAGATCTTGTGGGCAGACCTACCCTGCTGTGCAGCATTTAGTGATGTGGTATACATGGATGACATGGACACATTTTGACAACATGTAATAAAATTAAGAAAGAAAATAATATAATAAAAGAAAATAAAAATTAATTTTACAATAAAATAAAATACAAATAAAATACAAAAATATTCATAAAGTAAAATAAAATAAAAAATAATAACACAAAAAATATTTTATTATAAATAATAGGAAGTAAAATAAAACTAGAATTAAAAAAAGAGAAAAAGATTGGGAGGACAGAAAAAAAGAGATAAGATTAGTACTTTCAAATGTGACATACAATGCAGTAATACAATTATTGACCCAATTATCTTGACTTTTACATTTAAGACTACCACCTCCTAACAGATGCACAGTATACTACAGCTTGCAACAAGTAATCCTTGACTTGTGCATATATTGCACATATGAGGGTTCCAGTTATACAGATTGCAGTTTACAGCAGGGCATTTGTGCTACTGGTATAGAGGTTTTAATTTAAATTTAAATATTATTCAAGAATTAACAGTTTTACATAGTTGGGAAGTGTGGTATTTGAACCCATGACCTCTGACTAAAGTCCAGTAGTATACTCTTGGTTTGTGCTACAAAGTAATGCATGCATACTTGCTTTTACAGTTGATATATGCATGCTCAATTTGATACAACTCTATAAAATACCAAAAAAAGCTATCTTTAACTTTTACTGCTACAATAATACTACTCTTCTACTGCATACATACCACATGCTTCCCACATCCTTGCCAATGTAACCCCATGGGTTCAGACATTGACCTCCGATCATGGGCAACTGTGGAAAAAACAGAACAGAATACCATTATGAATACCAGCATTACCTATATTCAGCTTTTAAGTTTTACAAGTACTCTGATACACTTCTAACTAATGCTTACACAGGTGTGGGGTGTCGGCAGTCCTAAATTCCTCTATCCAGTGGTCAAGGGTATCCTTCTTCCTTCTCCTCCATCAGTCACTGTAATGATGCCTACATTGGCCACCACTGTGCGGGATACCGGTGACACTGGTTACAGCCCAGGCTAAACTATCAGAAGCTTCCAACTAATACAGAGAGCCAGAATAGTCTCCCTGCAGAGGCTTGGCACTGTGATTCTTAACTAGGAGTCAAATAAAAATATTGGACTCCTGAAAATACCATCTCTGTGCCATAAACCTGACATCATGTCTGCCATGGATCTAGAGCAATGAAGACTGATGCTTTTCCACTAATTCCAGTTATCACATTACTGGGAGTGCTCACACTGTTTGAAGCTGCTGCACTCCACTTACCATCATGCAAACACAGTGCTCAACAGTGCGCACCCCCAGTTTGTGTAATGGTAAACAAAACACTACAGTGTCAAACAGTGAGGCATTACATAATTACAGTTGCATTTCAAATTTATTGGATGTACAGGCTGGTGTGAATGTGTATTACACAAACATGAAGGCAATAACACCAAGTAAAACTCATTGCAAATCCACAGGCATATAAATTAACAATAAAAAAATCACCACTAAACTGCAGTAATCATAGGAACGTGCAATATTCCTAAAAACACAACATTTAAAAAGTAAATGACTAGTGCTTTAACCTGTCATACACATAGGGCTTCATCAGCTTTATTTATATGAAATGTAAAGGCCATGCCAGTCCCACATAGCAGAAATATACTTACAGGAATATAGTACACAGTATATCCACTGTCATATAAGAAATATTAAGTGTAATACATGAATATATACATAAATTCCTGATACATACTATTTTCTAAGCTGTCATACATATAATTCCATGGGATATGCTGCAGTCAAACCCAGGACCATGTGCATGGCAGTACTAGACTTACACCTTTTGTGACAAGAATGTTGAGAAAACACTTGTCTATGTTGTAGTTCTTTGCTTTAAACTGCAATGTCACAAGAGTAAAAGAAAGGTTGCACACCATGTACTAGAACCCAAGACCACCTGTACTCCAGCCCTACACTTACACCTGCTGCCAAAGGACTAGTTATATGATATTCACTATTTTACTAATCATTTTAAGGTCTCACTGTTAACTGCCATGCAACATCACTTAGTGGGTTGCATGATGCCCAATAAATTTAATTAATTGCATCCAGTTTCTAAGTTTCTATTTATGGATGTCTACTTCCTGGGTTGCTCAGTTGTTCAGTTTGCACACTACTGCACTTTGTGCAACTGAGATAAGCACAGCCAACTTGACATTCATTTTTCTCTAGTTCCCATGTTTGCGCTAAGTGGTACAAGTAGTTGAAATGAGGAAAAACAATCTGACATCCACGCTAGAAAATGTTAGTACACATGAGAGATTTTTACATAGGCCTGGATTTAAACTTTCACTCCAATGCACCTTCAGAACACAGGATGGGTGTCTTATCCCTCTTTGCCACACAGACAGCTTTATAGCAATGAACTAAACTCAATCTGCACACAGCCAGCTGCAATAGCATCTAAAGTGATATTAAACCATATGAGTGTTATTTATACATTTATTCATTTTGGATGTAATGCACCTAGTAATCACACAACCTGTCATGATTATTGCTTGCAAATATACAGCTATGTCTTACATTTCTTTGTTTGTTGGCCATAATCCATTTTTATAAGCAGTAATTAGAGACATACAATGTGTAAGCCATGCTACATCATCGGCCTTAAAATGTGTGAAGATATTAAGTGGAAATAATATCATATGCAGATGCCAACAAATGAAGGGCAAGTTGTATGTTAAGGAACACAACCTTGTGTGCTGCCTACTTACATTTCCAACCTTACATTTAACTCTTTGTAGATCTACCTGGACATGCTCAGTGAAAGTAAGGCAGCCTGCAATGCTGTTGTGTTTTCCTTCTCCCATCCACTAATCATTCACAGTTGCAATTCATTAAAACCAAATACCGAGGAAGTGCCTACACTATGTTTACATCTCCTACATGGATTCAAGTATTTTGGATTCAACAGCTGTAAAGAGTTCACACCTCACTTGCATTTTCACTATGATAATAGCCCTGAATCTACACCATATAAAAAGGCAACTATGTAGTTAGGCAAACTGATGGTGAAGAGACTTGTTTATATTGGGAAGACTGTACAAACAACATTTCTTCTGGATATATCTGTACAGAGGAGTACTGAATTTTTGAAGGTATGCTTCCATTTTGTCAGCTGCATACTGCATATGCTAGAAGGCATTAAAGAAAATTCTGAAACAAAGGCGTTTACACTTTTAACTATATGCATTAGTTAGAAGTGTACTGATGGCATGGGCATATTTGTCAAGCCATTTCAGAGGTATACATGCTTACCAATACATGAAAATGGAATGCTGTGTGATAAATATGTACCAATGTTTCAGAGACAGTTCCTTTGATAGCACTTTTTAGCAGTTCAAAGATGGTTTGTTAGCAAAATGTGTCACTTTTCTGTTCTTTTTTTGGGGGAGCAAAGGTGAGTTAATGTTATGGCACAAACTAGGGTACACTGTTCTTTGGGGGGACAAAGGTGAATTAATGTTATGGCACAAACAGTGATATGTTGCTCTTGTTACTTTCCTTGTTTTGCATCCTGCATGTTGTTCATATTTCACATCTCTAGACTTTTTTATGTTTTTCCTGTAGGTATTACTGTGTGGCTACCTTTTCTGTTTGTTCTGTAAACAGTTTTTTTGTAATTATATGATACTTAGGTGTATTAACTTCTGTTGTCTTTTAGGACACCTAGGAGTATGCCACGCAGGTGTGTCAATCCTCAGAGACCCCCTTCACCAATGCTAAGAACTAGGTGATTGTGGATGCCTTTAGGCAACATGGTGCTTTCCTGCTGGAAAGGAGATGGGGAGATATGGCATGTAGCCTGCAAATATGGCACCAGATAGCAGTTGATGTGAATGTTGTGGGTGGCCATGGCAGGATATATGAGCAGGTGCACCACAGGGCCACTGACATGATCATATCTGCATGGAGGAGAGCAGCTGCAGCGGGCAGTGACCAGATGGTTACCAGAGGAGGGCCTGCTAGGGAACCACCTCTAACACCCAATGAAGAGTTCCTGGCCAATAACAGGGATCCAGACAACTCCCAGGACAGTGCAGTACAGCATGTGCTAGATATCAGAGCAACAGTTTCAGAGAAAGCAAGGCCATCCTAGGAGGATTTGGTATCTGAACAGTTGAATACTGTTATATAATAAAACAATTGAAATCAATAATTTACTTCTGTGTCACATCTCTTTTTTATTGGGAGGGGGTTCAAGATTGCATCAGTTATTATCTTAGGTTACAGTTGTCAGCCATGTTCTTGTTGAAAGTATAGTTAATGAATATATAAAGGGGTACAAGTATTACCCCACTGTGTCACTTTTAATTGTGATGATGTTGCTCTTATTTCCTGCTTAACTTCTTCCAGGACCATCTGCAGATGGTAAGCCAAACATTTTTATGTTATTACTGCTGAGCAATTTAAAGAAATATTTTAGTGTGTGCTGTTGATGTCATGCCTGTTGTGTGTATTGTTGTACTGTCTGCAATAGTGGCAGCACTGTTAATTTGTTAGCATATATTGCACTATAGAAGTGTAGATATTAACTTAGTCATGTTTGTTGCCTTTTATTACAGGTGATCATGACAGTGGGAGTGTGGGCCTTCTGTCACAAGATGTCAGTGTATCAGCAAACTATGATGATGATGGCATCTAAACTGAGGCACAGTTGGGGGTGCAGAGGTTGAATCTGACACTGAGGTGGACATACAGGCATCTCATGAAATTCCATTGGATACAGCCAGTAGGCCTATGCCTACCCATTTCTGTGAGGTCACAGATTTTAGACAGGTGGAGGGTGAGGCCATTGATCAGGGAAGTGTAGCTACTGTAGCTTCAGTGCCTGTTGAGTCTGTCTGTAGCCAAAGTGTTGGCAACTTGCCACATAGGAGGGTTGACAGGGGTAATCAGAGTGGACCTGCTGTCCCTCCTGCTATTGGTAGATGTGTCTCTTCCCATAGCACTCAACATATGGAGGCACAGACATGGTCCCATAGGTGCTCCATACAAATGCTCAGGGTTGGATTTGTGGCACAGTCTGACATGTGTGACTGCCTCCACTGTTTTGTCAATTCAATGGGTTGGATGAATGGCATGTTGGAATGAGCAGTGTCTGTGATGGAACATCTGCTGGGAGTGGAATGGCATCCACATGAGCATAGGTCAGCCACATCATCGTCTGTCAGCCAATGTGGCCATGACTGATCATGCTCCCATAATGGCAGTACTTCCACTGCTCCATCAGTGAGTGTGCTGTCCAAACTCATATGTGGCAGTCCATGGGGTCATGGTCCTGGGCATCTTTGAGAAGGGAGCTCATCCAGCAGACATCATTCATGTTCAGGTAGCAGTACTGCATCTGACTGTGGGTGTGCCAGTGTGACTCCTGGCAGACAGGGATGAACTACCACCTCTACCATGCACAGCTCATACCTGTCTGATATACCAAGATGTAGAGCCAGCACAGTATTTGGCTGTGCTCATGCAGACTTCACACATCTATTTTAGACACAAACAGCAGTTACTCATTTTGTCGCAATGGCCATTTGTTGATGTATCCAGCTGTCTGCCTGCTTCTCTTTCACACACACACACACACACACACACACACACACACACACACACACACACACACACACACACACACACACACACACACACACCTACCTTTTGTGTCAGCCTAGGTTTCCTGACCCCCCACAGGACCCTGCAGAAGTGGTGATAACTATGCCATATTCCTGTTTTCTATCTTTTGGATTCAGGGATACATAAGCTTTGTGTCTTATACTCAGGGTGAATAGATAGCTTAGTGCTTAGTATATATGTATTTGTGGTGCTGAACTGTTAATTGTACCTTTGACATATATTGGCCTTGGAAAGTTAGACAGTTGAGAGCATCAAAATTTCCTGACTTTATAGTGAATGTCTTGAGAGGGTTGTGAAGTCAGGAACTGCAATGTGTATCATTACTTTTTAACTTCTCTCCTTAATAATTTTCCAGTACAACTGCATGGTGCTAAACTGAAGGCATGCAATGATCATCAGTAGTTTTGAGAAGTATGACTGTGTGAATCTTTTATGCCTCAGGTCTACTACTTAGTAACGGACACATATAGGTTCATAGGTTCATAGGTGTGTACTAGGCGAATTGCCCTGGGGCCTTTTCAAGCTTAGCCATAGGATTACCCTGACATCATGCCACTCAATCTTAGATCCCAGTGCCTCTGTCGAGTAGAGCCACTCGAGTTATCCCTGGGGTGAATTTTCTATTTCCCATCCACTCATCAAGATTTGTCTTGAAGAGGGTCAGTGAGGTATTCTGTTTGACATGTAATGGGAAGTCTATTCCATAGCAAGGGCAGTCTCTGGGTTATGAACCTGTCCCTCCAGCTTGTTCTGTTGATTGTGGTAATGAGGTTGAGGTCACTGGAGCGTGTGGTGTGGAGGGATTGGGATTTCTTTAGATGTAGTATTTCTAACAGAGCTGGATCAGACATGGCTTTGTATGTCAAGCAGAGATTGCCTCTAAGTAGGCGATATGCAACAGAGAATAGTTTTTTTAGTCTGTCCATATAGGACAGGTGGTTAAGGCCTAGGATCCTCTTTGTGAGGTACTTTTGCGGCCTCTCCAGTTGTTAAATAAGTCTTTGCTGTCACATGTCAAGTTAATTTCTGTACAGTCTCACACCTTTGACTTGCTTACTAGACCAAGTAATGAAATACAAGGGTATGACACACATTTATATTATTAAACCATACACTCCAGGTTCAGGATTTACCTTGTAAATGCAGCATCTGCCACATTTTTAATTCAGGACTGACTTTGTCTGATGTAAGCTGTACACAGTCAATACATGGGGAGGTGAAGTTTGTGTGAGTTGCCTGGCATCAATGTTACTGTATGTATGGGAGCAGGAAGAAATTTTTAGGCACCTAGGTGGTGAGTGAGTGTGCTATTTATTGTCTCTTAGCCAATGCAAGTGCATACTGAGCATACCTAAGTCTGCCTACACCCACAGCAGCTGGCAGTTCCCCCTGTGACTCTTTATCTGCATGTGGCTATGGTGACATTACTGGGATGTGTGCACCTTCCTCTTGCTGATCCTGGTTAAGCTGTTTCCTCAGGATTATTTATGTAGCATGGTACATACTGTGAATATTTCTGTTCATGTTCATGTATTGTACTGCAGGGATTCCCAGGATGTAGCTAGGCACCAGAATCGTGACTTCAGCAACCCAAACACACATTCTAGGATATTTCTGGTTTGAGTGTGTGCCTCATTATGGCATTCTTCCATGGGTGTATGTGCATTTCTGATGGGTGGCATCAGCCACAGTTCCAGTGCATAACCTGCATCCCCCAGTAAATGACCTTGTGGGATATCCCCCCTAGCAAACATCTGGCACAGTTGGGAGATATGTGGGTCATGGTAACTGCCAGGATTGCCAGCACACATGTTCAAGATTATTCTCTTGGCATTACACACAACTTGGCAGTTGATAGAGTGCTAGCCCTTTCTGTTTATGTAGAGCCTACTCTGTTTCCCTGGTGGTGTCTTCATTTATATATGTCTGCAATCTATGGTAGCATAAGGTAGTGTGCTACACAGTAGAACTCCTGCATATTTCTGGCTCTCTCCTCAGAACTATGGGGAAAATATATGTGCTCACTGGCATGTTGTAGCATGGCAGTCAGAAACTGGTGGGGGATCCTGGATGTTAATGCTGTGACACCCCCAGCATGTCCCATGTTTGTGTCAGCAAGATACCTGTAGCTAAGGTTCAAAGGGCTACATATACCTTAGTCTCCACTGGGATGGGTTCCCCCTCAGTTTGCTCTGGCTCTGAGTTGAGAATGGCAGAAGTTGCAGAGTTGCTGAAGTGTGTCCCTGTCTACTATGTAGCACTCTATAACTTCCACGTAATGTTGGTTGTGAAAAGTTACATGGGGCCTGAAAACACTTCTTGGTCTAGGCCTATTGGCAACAGCAGCAGCATTGGCTTCAGACTGTAGCACAGATAAATGAATTAATGCAGCAGTAGTCCCTAACATTCTTTCTGTGTAGACTCCTTTCCATGGCTGTATTCCAAAAGTTGAGGAATTCACAGGAGAAAACAGCACAGAGTCTACATGGGTGGTTTATATCTTGTTAAATACCTCTACCATGTTGGATTGGTTGATTAGCATGCTATTCAGATGCTTGTGCTGTAATTAGCAGACTACTGTGTTTACCTTGTTTATGCAGGAGTGCACTCCTCTACACTGTGCTTACTAAATCTAAATTTCACTGCATGCGCACAGGGTAAAAAATGACCATGTAGGGCTTATTGAATCCCCCCAATGATGAATAACTTTTTTGTCTTGATACAGATGTTATGGTTAAAAATAAATATAATAATTCCAGTGATGTTCAGGTCATAGCTATGTGTTATGCAAAAAGCAATAATTATCAGTTGAATAAAATATTACGATAAGTATTGCAGTTATTATTAGAAAAGTGTACATACCAATACTTGAATACTCCTTTCCAATCAATGGATCCACCTCTGCCAAAATAATCTAAAGCTGTAAGTAATGTAAACATGCATCTGTTGCTTCACTGTAGGTAGACACAGAATGATACATCACTGCCTTCTATTAAAACAGGCAGAGTAACTTCCCATTCACCTGGAAATCTTTTTACCTACGAGCATACTCATTTATAAGGTCCTCCTCATGGATTAGTTTAATAATGTCTTATGACACAACCTCACTATTAAGCAATACTTGAGATCTCATTGATCCTCTGATATATCTGCACTTGTTCTTTAACTTTCAACATTTTTTTACTTTCTGGTCAGTATCAATAAAGCTTTTTCTCATATAGGCCCATCAGTCTAGAACTCTATTTCAAACAGCCTTCACCTTCTCCCTAATCTTGCATACTTCTCTACAATTCTCATCTCTGGAACTGATAGATTTAAGAACCATTGTTTCATCATGGAACCTGGCTTATGAAAGGTTTCTTAAATCACCTATTATTGTCCAGCCTGATAAGACTTACTATGAAATCATCTATGACCAAAACATTGCCCTTTGTGGCTGAGGACTTTGTTAAACTTAAGAGTTTAAGCTTGCAACCCAGGTTCATAGGTTGGTACTAGGCTATCGGCCCTAGGGCCTATACAGGCCTAGCCATAACAATTCCCTGGATATTTCTTTCCACAATATTTACTTCCCTGGACCCCTGTCTAGCAGGGCGACTGACATGATCCCTGAGGTGAATTTCCTATCTCCCATCCAATCATCAAGGTTCCTTTTGAAGAGGGCCAAGGACGCACTCTGCTTGACATGTATGGGCAGTTTATTCCACAGTATGAGGAGTCTCTGGGTCAGGAACCTATCCCTCTAGCATGTTTTGTTTATTGTGATGACAAGGTTTAGATCCCTGGAGTGTGTGGCTCTGAAGGATCGGGATTTCTTTAAATGGAGCATGTCCAAGAGCTCAGAGTTTGACATGGCCTTGTATGTTAAGCAGAGATCACCTCTGAGTAGACGATATGCCACAGAGTATAGCTGGAGTTTTTTTAGATGGTCAGCATATGGCATCTGCTTTAGGGCTGTGATTCTTTTAGTGAGGTATTTCTGTGGCCTTTCCAGCTGTTGCAGATGTCTTGTGAGGTACATACCAAACGTGGCGTTATACTTTATAATGGGTTTAATGAGGGATGAGTAAAGTGGGACAATGACCTCCTTTTTTCTGGATGAAAAGCTCTTAGTGATGAGGTGTGCCACATAGAATGATTTCCTAACTGTTGTGGTGATATGGTTATCGAAGGTGAGACCACTGTCCCCACTGTGTCCCTAAGTCCCTCATCACACTTATGATGTTTAGTGTACTGCCACCTATGTGGTAATTCATGGGTACATGTTTTTTTTCCAAGGGGATAACTATACATTTCTTGGCATTAAGCTTGAGCCCATGGCTCTGGCACCAGGGGTCTGTCCCTGTAAGGCCCTTTTGTAGAATATCTACATAATTTGGGGATTCAGTAATGGCTCCCAGTTTGCAGTCATCTACGAACTTTCTTAGCCAGAGTCCCTTAGTGTTGGCCTGCACTTCAGAGAAGTAGATGCCAAACAAGAGTGTTCCCAGGAGTGAACCCTGAGGTACTCCACGTGGTGACTCAAGGATGAGGTATATTATCTGGATGTAGAAATGGGTGATGTGGGTCTTTGTATTTTAGTAGGATCAAGTGCTTGCTGACTTTATTTACTGTGTTGCTTTAGAAACATGAGTAGAGATTGCTCAACCACCTCAATATAAGTGAAGAGGTCACTGGGGTGCTGCACAGTAGTCTTATGCTTATAGAATGAGGACTGTGGTAAAATATTTGCCTCCATTGTAAGTAGTTGCTATTTGTCTCGGAATGTAATACTGATTGATACTATTGTGCATTATGAGTAAGCATGACACAATTGATACACTGAATAAAATTACAAAATGGAAGCAAGCTGGCCACAGAAGGAGTAAGGAAAGACTGTGAACTCCTACTGCCCAATGAGGGCAAAATAAACCAGACAATTACTGAAACCGACATGGATTATAGAGCAGAGTAATATCTTACTCAAAATACATACATTTTAAGTATCAGTGCAACTTGCAATGATCATGAATGGATATCCAACAGCTGATAAAATGTGGCAAGATTCAAGCCAAAGAACAGACAGAACAGGTCATTTAATGCAGTTCAAAATGGAAATGAAATAAAAAGAATTAAATAGCAGCAGAAAACAAATGGCTTTATAATAGCTGAAGTCTGGTAAGACAGAAGCAATTTATTTAAAATATAAATAGTGGTTCACATAAATATAGTAATAAACACATGTAATACATGTATCCGTATGAAACAAGTATTGCAAAGCAATACAGTAAGGCATAGTAACATTAAGGAATATGATTTGCCTCAAAAGCCATTGAATATGTTGTTTTTACGTTTTATTTCTTTATCACTATATGTTAACCTGGTAAGCCATGAACAGAGCTCACTGAAGGAGAAATAGTCTACAGTTAAAGAAAACAAGTACATTATACTTTGCAATAACAAGAAAATGTACAGTGTGCATAGAAATGACAGCAGTGTACATGATCAGCATTGAAAAATGGTATAACTAATCTGCATACATAGAGCAAAATGTTTACCAGCTGTAGCAGAGTATGACCATGATATTAAAGATCATGTTTTACTATTACTAAGAAGTGAGTATAAACTTACAAACATACTTCCATTCATTTAGAAACATGTTTATAATGGTGCATTTATTTAATAGTAAGTCATAAAATCAGCAAAAATTTAAATTTGACAGTGTCAGTAAAACAGTGGATCAGTCTGGTTACATGCAAGCTACGATCACATCTTAGTAACTGTTATCTCTATAGCAATTACATTCATTACATAAAAATAGGTGTTCTTTTAATTTCTTTTGAAACCCTCTAAAGTGAAGATTCACCTAATTGATGGAACATATTAGTGTAACTAATTTTAATGAATGTTTTCTCACTTATTGTGCCAGATTCAGAAAACATTGTTAAATACATTTGTATGACAAGCTGCAAAAGAGTAGGGTGGGTGCATTTCAGAAAACTAAGCTACATGATGTAGTTACGCCAAATAATATGGTCATCAGCCATGCTAAATGCTAATGGCTGTCTCTGCGTACAGTAATTAGGGAAAACAAGATAGAGAAGTGATTCAGAAATGTCTCAGTTCTATGTATCGAACTGCTCTTGTCTTTGATTTGAACTTGGCCATATGCATATTTTCAGACAGAGGACATTCTACAAATATGCTTGAATTTGTCACAGTCATTATATATGAGTATCTGTAAGAATCTGGAAGAACTACAATAAAAATCTAGCCAAATTAGATTTTCTACTGTGTGATTCCTTAAAACCTCCTGTATTGGAGGTAACATGGGATATATGCAAATGAACCCTTAAGGGCACCAGATGTTGCAGCTATATGGCAGTTATGAATGCCCAAGACTGTTTTCCTTTTCAAGTCTATTATGGGGTTTGGCTTTATTAGCCTGAATTTGTCCATAACAGACTTGAAGATGAAAAAGTCATATGCATTCAGAACTACCATATAGCTGAAACAACTGATGTCCTTAAGGGGTAATTTGCATAAATCCCATGTTACCGCTAATATAAAAGTTTTAATGAATCACACAGTGGAAAATCTAGCTTTGATAGATTTGTCTTGCAGTTTTTACTGATTAGTTTCTCTGTGTGACCTTATTACTTATTGTTTTACCTGTAGGAATGTGTCAGTGCAGCTACTTTACCTAACAGTGTGACATCACCTCTGACAAAAAAACAACAAATAGGTACATAAAATATATATTCAAAAATAGTATATCTCTCCCTCTCCTTCTCTCTATATATGTATGTATAGTCATGCATCCCAAATCTCTGACAAGTTCTGATAATCTTAATAAGTGAAAGAAGAGATTTAAGAGATGACCCATTTACAGTTTACCTGTGTCCATTAGAGACACAGGTGCCAAACCAGGGATGAATTTCCGATTTCCTATCCAATTGTCCAAGTTGCACTTGAATTGGGTTAGGGAGGAACTCTGTTTCACATGGATGGGGAGCCTGTTACATAGATGCAGTAGTCTCTGGGATAAAAGTACATAACCATTGCAGTTTGATTACCAATGAGGGTTTCTCAGTTGTTTGGCAGGGGGATATACACACATCAAGTGGCCACAGTGAGACTAGAACCCCTACCTATCTAGTCTTGATCTCTGGGAGGGGTTGACACAGAAAACAACTGGTGTCAAAGCCACGGGCTAAATCTAAATGCCAATAAATGCATAATAGTATCCTTTGGGAAATCATCCATCCCTGTTTACTATCATATTGACAATACACCCCTTAGAGTTGACCCAGTAGTCAGGGACTTAGGGATGCACGTAGATAGTAATCTAGTCTTTGACAATCACATGTCTACAGTGGTGAAGAAATCATTCTATGTTTCACAACTTATAAACACAGGTATGGCATCTAAGTCCAAGGAAGTCATTGTTCCACTGTATTTGGCATTCATCAGATGTATCACTGAGTACAGTCTCCTTTTGGTATGTATCTAACCAGACATATTCAACAACTGGAACATCCAAAGAGGTGCCTCACTAAAGAATAGAGAGTGTAAGTAAAATGTCCTATGCAGACCGACCGCCTGAAGGCCCTATGCCTGTAATCTGTATCCTATAGGATTTTGAGGAGAGATCTATGCCTGGCATACAGGGAATTGTCAGACCCCACTCTGATGGACATCCTGCACATCCACAAAACAAACAGCACCAGGATTACCCATTCTAAAGACTTCAGCTTTGTCTGTGATATAAATAGGACCTGTGGAGAGATAGGTATGTATCCCAGAGACTACCGCATCTGTGGAACAGGCTCCCCATCCATGTGAAGCAGAGGTCTTCTCTAACCCAATTCAAATCCAACTTGGGCAATTGGATTGGAAACAGGAAATTCATCCCTTGTTTGGCACCTATGTCTCTAATGGACACAGGAAACCTATAAATGGTTAATCTCCCATGCCCATGCTTACACTTATCAAGGGTATCAGAACTTGTCAGAGATTTGGGATGCATGTCTAGGCTTAAAAAGGCCCTTGTGATCATTAGCCAAGTAAACAGCTATGAACCCATAAGTGTGTGGTTGGGAAGAACTACCGTGGCAGGGCTAGGCTCCTGGCAGTATAAACCTTGGCACTAGAAGATTGTCACTGTTGAAATGACACTGACATCATGTTTAAAATGAGAAAAAGGGTTTGTGAATACATGTATATATATATATATATATATATATATATATATATATATATATATATATATACATGTATGTTAGTGAGTGTTTATGTGTGTGTATATATATATATATATATATATATATATATATATATATATATATATATATATATATATATATATATATATAGATAGCTAGATCAGGAGAGAAAGATAATACAATACATATGTAAAAATACTTCTGTGGGAAAACTATCATACTGCTGTGCATATCCATAGACAGACCCCAAAGGGCAGGACACCATTATCACCAGTTGTACAAATGAGGACTGCAGTAGGCTCTGCCAGATAGTCCACTGGACAAACTACCATCCTGTCGTGAAATCCTTTTGTTAATGGTTAATCTTTAGCACCACAATGCTTTCTGAATGTAGATTCAGCCTCTGGGTCTGATGATCAAGCTTATTAAGGCTCATTTCATTATTGCTTTTGAATCACTAAATTTTCACAATTAGCAAACCTAGTAAACATTGTTGAGGTTTATCCATGAAGCTTTGCAGAGACCTTAGCCTCTGAGGGCAGCTCTACACTTGTGCAGACAGCCTATTATTTTACAGATGAGAGAAGTGAAATCCTATCTTTTACCATCTTTGGCTGGACTTATTGTAGAGAATGTATTCACAACAGCATATACAGAGATGGAGGCTTGAACCACATTAAAACAGTAGCTATATTTTAGTAGTTTGCCATGCATTGCACTAATCAGATATATGTCTATGCCCATTGGTGTGCAGAAGCTGGCAGGCTGTAACATGGAAGACCTACTCTTTAATGCAATCATGATAGTCATGATTGTTTTGTGGAAGTATGTAGTGACAGCTTGTAGAAACACTGATTGACTGTAAAACTAACTTTACCAGGTAAATCTCCTTGGCAATACACTGCTGATGTCATGCATTCATAGATACTGTATATCTCAGTTGCATTCATTGTTCTCCTGTTGCGCTGGCTGATAATAATGTGCTGTATAGATGGTGTGAGTAGATAGGTAGGAGGTTCAGTTCCATCATTCCTTTAATAGTGCAACAGTTGTTACTGCCATATACCATTGGCCACCTCACAACCACCTTTACATGCCCTTCTAATTAAGGGATATAATTACAGTGACATTCTATGACACTAGCAAATCTTGGTATCACTAGGGAACTTAACATTTTGCCTACAGAATGATTACATAGTGCTAACACACCTACAGTATGTCACATTTAAAGTGCGCATTCTTCTGTATTGCATGATTTTGATAGTATAGGTTCATAGGTTCATAGGTTCATACTAGGCTATCTGCCCAAGGGCATTTATAAGCCTAGCCCATAGTTATTTGGCTTTTGCCACCCCTTTAGTTTGAATAAAACTATGCCTATTATTTTGCTGTGCCTCTGTCAAGCAGTGACACTGAAGTAATCCCTGGGGTATATCTGCGATCTCCCATCCATTGGTCAAGATTCCTCTTGAACAAGGCCAGCGAGGTGCTCTGCCTCACATATACCGGGATTTTGTTCCACAGCATAGGAGTCTCTGGGTGATGAATCTGTCCCTCCAGCACGTTCTATTAATAATCGTGTCAAGGTTTAAGTCTCCTTGTGGTTCTGAGGATCTAGATTTTTGAGGTGAAGCATATTCATCAAATCAGGGTTTGACATGGCCTTATATGTCAGGCACAGGTCACCTCTGAGCAAGCGGTATGAGACTGAATAGAGCTGGAGTTCTTTCAGTCGGGCAGCATAAGACATATTTTTGAGACCCTTTATCCTTTTGGTGAGGAACTTTTGGGGCCTTTCCAGCTGCTGCAGGTGTCGGGTCAGATACATTCCGAATGGGGCATTGTACTCAATCATAGGTCTAATGAGTGATGAGTACAGGGGACGATGACCTCCTTGATCTAGATGTGAATCCTTCATGATCAGGTGGGCAATGTAGAAGGTTTTCCTAACTAATTTAGCAACATGAGTGTCAAACGAAGGCTACTGTCAACCTGGGTCCCCAGATCCCTAATGACTTCTTCTGTGCTCAGTGGATTGCCACCTATATGGTAGCTAGGGGTAACCTTGTTTTTCCCAAGGTATGACTATGCATTTCTTGGCATTTAACTTTAGGCCATGGCTCTGGCACCAGTTATCCGTTTCTGTGAGGCCCTTCTGAAGGATATCTGTGTCTGATGTGTTTCGACTATGGCGCCCAGTTTGCAGTCATCTGCAAACTTTGTCAGCCATAACCCTCTTGTACTTCAGAAAAGTAGATGCCGAACAAGTGGACCCAGGACTGAGCCCTGTGGGACACCACTTGTGACAGGCTTTGAGTCTGACATGGCTCCAGCAACTCTGACCCTGTGGGTTCTGTCACTTAGCCAGTTTGCAACCCATCTTGTGATGTATGGGTTTACATTCAAGCTGATGAGTTTTTCGATGATACCTGAGTGGGGTATTGTGTCGAAGGCCTTTGCCAGGTCAAGGTAGGCTGTATGGACTGCCTTTCCCTCATCAATGGCCTTGGTGACTGTCTCGAAAAAGTCAACCAAGTTTAAAAGGCATGATCTGCCTTTGACAAAGCCAAACTGGGTTGGATCCAAAGTCTGCAAGTTCCGTTGTACATTGTGTAACAATGTATGTAAGGTGCTGGAGTCTAGCTGTGGGTGTGTCCTTTACCCTCATACCATATGTACTATTCTGCAAAGACATATATTATGTGTAGCTGTACAGTGTTAGTGTGTACTTCAATCACATTTAGCATAAACATCCAGCTTATAAACAGTGGTGAGGTCACCCACTTTACTGTGCACTGCCTCTGTTGTACTGCAGCATGTTGTGTAGTGCTTTGGATTCAGGCAATGCTGTTTAGCTTGTGATCTTGGGTAGTTACTTGAAATCCATCCATTATTGCACAGTGTACATTGTGTCAGTGTTATTGTGACTGTACATATGGCTAACACTGTTATCATTCACATTAGCTTTGTACACATATAGATGTCCAGCCCTCTTACTAAAAGTAATGACAATTTGTCACATACCAATGCTTTAATTCAGAGAAATGATAACATTTGCTTCCACGCTCCTTGCATAACATATGTAAGTAGTGTTATCTGCTGTCATGGGGGAATGAGACAACATGCTGTCTGTTGTTGATGCATGACTGTAATCACAGGCACACATATCCTTTTCAGAAAGAATATGATGTAATGCCCTCACATAACCACATATGCCACACTTCTAGTGACATTAATACCGTGGTGCATTCACCCTGGAAAATATCCATGTATTGTCGACTATCAGATACTCATATGTTCAACATCCAATATCATTGCCTGTTAGCATCGCTAGGCCTTTTACTGTAGTGCATACTGACGTACCACAGTGATAATGTGCCCACTGATATTGTGACAGACTTCCATGATCCCTTTCATCTCAAAGATTGTTTACGAGACATACAGATAATGTAATAATTTAGCATAAGTGGATTGTCATGTTAGATGTAAGACTTTCACTGTGGTGCTTGTGGTTCATGTAGAAGTTATTAGTCAGTAGAGTTGTATCACTTGCTTTTCAATTCCTGATGGGGCGACATTGTTTGAATGTACACAATTGTATCCAGTTATTGTTACCCATTTTTATGTTGGATGAGACACTATCACATGCTGTGATTGTATGGCAGTAAAATGTTTATTTGGGGCATGTCAAGCTGTGAGTGCTATAATATCCTTGCCTGCACATATGTAATTTCATAAAAATGTCTAATTGTATGTAATGCAGGGAGGCCGTCAGAAGATGTAATCCATCCTCTGTTACAACACTTTCTATTGTGTTGCTGCTGCTGAATTGCTGCTCTATTGCTTTCCCCTGTAACTGTATATTAGCATGCCCAGTATTAGTAGGTCAGACATGTTTGCAAAACTGGAATCCTGAAATGCTGTCTATTCAGTCTTGTCATTGGTCACTTATGTATGTTGTTTGCTATTAGATCGCCATGTATCATTTTCATAAACACAACACTTTGCTGTCTATTATACACTCATAGGTAATGAAACCCTTTCCTATTGGTGCCACTGTCACCTCATTACATAAACACACCCAATTCTGAGTTACCTATTATTATGACTGTAAGGTCAATAATGCATCTGTGCTGTCAGCTTTCATACATCAATTCCCTATAAATACATCCTTGTATCCTTTGACTGCATTCTATGCATTCCTGCCATAATATATTTTCATTTCAAATTGCTATCTGAAGTCATCCACTTAATTAACATGTATATCACATCTTCACTTCACTTTGTTTCAGTGTAGCTTTATGCCCTTATCCACATCCTTTAGCAGCATGTTTGTCATTATTTATGTGCGTATCTGCAGGATTGGCATTCACATTAATTATCGATACATCAATCTTGCAGGTTTTATTTTTCAAATACTTCTTATACACTTTCATCACATTTGCCTGTGGGGTACGAGTACACTTTAAACAGTTCTCTCTTCAACATTACTAAATTATTATAGCACACTTTTGTGTACCAAATCACCCATTGCACTTCCCCTCATGTTGTATTGTTTCCCTGTACTTACCCTTAATATCTGTGGGCTACAGTATCTGACCACTGCCTATATATGATCAGATTGTTTACATTGTGTGCTGCTGCTTGCAAGTACCTTTCCATGGCTGAAAACAGTATTGCTGGCCACGGAAAGGCGACTGCATCTGTGTAGGTATGATGATCAACATGCATATTCGATTGACATCCTGAACTGTTTGAAAGTTTCTGTGAGGCCATTTTTGCTTGGGCTGAAGGAGGGTCTCTCTGTTCATCAGTGGCAGTGACTAACATTGAGCAGCTTCCCTGCCCCCCGTAGAGGTGGTTACTGACTTGAAACTGTAGTTTTATTGGCCACTAGGGGTCATTTCCATAACTCCTTCATCTTCCTCTCTTAAAACCTAGTTGCCTCGTGGTTTGAGCGTCTTTTCAGGCTTGTTGGCTGTTGGTGAAGCACCCTCCAAGAGGAAAAACGCAGAGAGAAGAAGGGAGCCACTTTTGAGATTTTAAGTATTTTTTCTCTGTTTATTTGCTAAGTTTTTCTGCATAGCTGCCTAGCTTGAGCATTTTCTGGCTTGTTAAACTTGATTTCTGTATTAGCTGTATTTAGAGCACAACCAAAAGCTGTTTGCTGAATTTCCTGTTTGCACTTAATTTTAAATCGTTTTTTTCTTAAAACTTGCATATTTTCTGTCCTTGACCTAGCACTCTTGTGTGGGGTCATTTACTGCACTGTTATAACTTGATATTACTTGTGAACCTCTGCTATCTCTGTAAAAACAAAAACAAAAACAAAAATCTTGCCTTTTTCCCACTTTTCTGAGATGTAAAAAAGTGCAGTTACAGGCCTGCTCTTCCTGAACTGTTTGAAAGTTTCTGTGAGGCCATTTTGCTTGGGCTGAAGAAGGGTCTCTCTGTTCATCAGTGGCAGTGACTAACATTGAGCAGCTTCCCTGCCCCCGTAGAGGTGGTTACTGACTTGAAACTGTAGTTTTATTTTCCCTTTTGGGTCTATTCCTGCTTCTTTCCAGCCCCTGCTATCAAGCACGCTTTAACGTGCTTTAGCCTTTAGCGGAGTTGCCACTAGAGCAGCATCGGGCAGCGCAAGTTAAACAAGGTTAAACTCTTCCTGGCTCCAGAAAGTCTGTTCTTCAATTTTTCCCTTAGAACTGCTCTGTTAGGAACCTAAACAGTTTACACCTACACTAAAAAGTGCAGCACTTGTTCCAAATAGCTTTTTCTTCTCAAAAAGCTCAGCACTTGTCTTATAAGCATATCCCTTGTCTTATAAGCATTCTCTTTGCAGGTCAAGCACTCCTATATTATACAAATCTCTCACTAGCAAAACCCCCCAGGAGTGCCCACTTCCCTGCTAAGCCCACTACTTTTCTGTCTCATACCAACTCATAATTCTTTCTAGCATGTCGAAGGGTCAGATGCTGGCGTCCTCTCCTGCCCATTTGGTGAATCTGGGAATTCTGAGACAATGTTACAATTGCCTCATGTACACGGACAACCATCTCCTCCTCCCATGTAACACTAACACTTGTGAGAGATGCAGCTGTTTAGCCAGACTGGAAGCTGAGCTCTCTCAACTCAGGACTGGCAAGACCAGGCAGGAGGAGAAGGCAACTACACACACCACAATACCAGTCTCACATAACTCAACCACACCACTGAATCAAACACATAAACACACTAAGACATACTCGGAGGCTCTGAGTAAAAATTTACCTAAACAGCAGAGGCCTCCAAAGCAGACACCCAAGCAACTGCAAACTCAATACACCACACAAACAACACATAAACAACAAAATCAGTGTGCAAAGCAGTCACTGCCCTTAAGGCCAAATACAACACCAAACATACTTGTCATAGGTGACTCCATAGTCAGACACACTGGCGTCCGCTCACCAGACTGAGTAAGGAGAAGGTCACAGTAAGCTGCCTGTCGGGCGCTAGAATCCGCCACATAACACAAGCACTCAGGTCTCTCAACAGCAGGTACAAGTACGACTCAGTCATTGTCCACGCTGGTGTCAATGACCTGAGACGCACTCCTTGGACTACATGAAAAGAGACATTGAGGAGCTCTCTGATTATGTAGCCCAGGCAGGTATGACCCTGACCTTGAGCAGTATCCTACCTTCACCTAGAATGATGACACAATACAGTGATAAGATGATCAGCTTTAATAATTGGCTTAAATTCTGGTGTCATTCAAAGGGGATCCAATGTCTGTCTGCCTGGGATGACATGCTGGACAAGCCACGCTGCCGCAAGGGACGGCTTGCACCTGTCACCCCTAGGCTTCCGGATATTGGCAAAGGCTCTTGCCACCCCCATAGTGCCTTTTTTAGGCAAGGCTCAAATTCTAAACCTACCACCCTAGAACACCAAAAAGTAAAAACTAAGGGTAATGCTGCTCAATGCCAGAAGTCTCAATCTCAAGATGCACGACTCGAGGCCCTTCTCAGTATGGAGAACATCGATGTCTGTGCTGTGACAGAAACCTGGTTCAAGGCTCCTGAGAGCACCCCAGCACTAGCAGGTTTCACCTCATATCATGCGTTCCGGCCCCAAAATCTGGACAACACCAAGAAAGGAGGGGGGGTGTCCATATTCATAAAGGACACCCACACCTCAAGGTTGGTGGCAACGACGATGCATCGGAGACCATCCAGGTGCAATTAACCATAGGCAAGACTGCTCTGCAATTTGTAGCATGTTACAGGCCACCCTCTCAAACTCAGGAACCTCACATGGCCTTCCTGAAAACAATGGAGGGATAAATGTATCTCCAAACACCATCATACTAGGTGACTTCAACTACCCTAATATAGACTGGGAACACTACTCAAGCCCAAACACTCTAGCCCAAAGGTTCCTGGAGTTCATAAACTCAAATGCCATGGAACAACTAGTCACCATCCCCACAAGAGGAGAAAACATACTTGATCTCATCATCACGAACATGGGATCACAATGTTCAACACCGGAAGTATACCCCTCACTGGTGAGATCAGATCATAAACTAATCTCGCTGGAGGTCCTCATCCCGCCCCCACCTGAAACAAAGAAGACCACAGTGAAAACTTCTCAAAAGCCGACTTCACACTTCTAAAAACTAGTGTGGTCTCCTTTAAGGCCCCTGAGCCAGTGGTAAACATTACTCAAACCGCTGAATCACTTACAAATGCCTTCTACCAGCACCTACAGGACTGCATGGATCAGGCAATCCCAAACAAAACTAAGACTCTTTGTACCAAAGGCAAGCGCCCAGTCTGGTGGACCCCAGCCATAAACAAGCTCTACAACAAAAGGAGGAAGCTACTACAAGATAGAGCAAAATCCTTGAAAGGTAAGACACCTTTGATCATTATAAGTAAAAAACTAAGAGCTCTCATAAAATCATCCAAGGCAAATTTTGAGAGAAAAATCGCCAAGGATTCAAAAGACAATCATAAGGCCTTCTTTAACTATGTTAGAAACCTAGGAGGAAACTCCCAGATATGCTCAGAATTAGTTCAAAATGATGTGAAGATTACTGAACCTACACACATTGCCAACATACTGGCTGACAGGTTCAGTGCAAACTTCCCCCTCCCCAAAAGGAGAGATATCTATACCAGAGGATTGTAGCCCCCAAATATCTCCAACGCCCAGGTGAGACCTGCTCTCCAAAGCAAAAACACAGCATCCATGGGACCGGATGGTGTCCCCGGCTGTGTGCTCCATGAACTCAATGAGGAATTAAACCCACAGTTAGGACAGCTGTTTAATCTTAGCCTCACCTCAGGATACGTACCCAAGGAGTGGCGACGGTGACTGTGGTCCCACTTCACAAGGGCGGTGCCTCCACTGACCCTGGAAATTACCGTCCCATTAGCTTGACAAGCCTTATCTGCAAAGCCATGGAGAGGATCATAATGGAACTCATAAATAAAGACATAGGGAACTTGCAGACTTTGGATCCAACCCAGTTTGGCTTTGTCAAAGGCAGATCATGCCTTTTAAACTTGGTTGACTTTTTCGAGACAGTCACCAAGGCCATTGATGAGGAAAGGCAGTCCATACAGCCTACCTTGACCTGGCAAAGGCCTTCGACACAATACCCCACTCAGGTATCATCAAAAACTCATCAGCTTGAATGTAAACCCATACATCACAAGATGGGTTGCAAACTGGCTAAGTGACAGAACCCACAGGGTCAGAGTTGCTGGAGCCATGTCAGACTCAAAGCCTGTCACAAGTGGTGTCCCACAGGGCTCAGTCCTGGGTCCACTCTTGTTCGGCATCTACTTTTCTGAAGTACAAGCAAACACAGGAGGGTTATGGCTGACAAAGTTTGCAGATGACTGCAAACTGGGCCATAGTCGAAAACACATCTGACACAGATATCCTTCAGAAGGGCCTCACAGAAATGGATAACTGGTGCCAGAGCCATGGCCTAAAGTTAAATGCCAGAAATGCATAGTCATACCCTTCGGGAAAAACAAGGTTACCCTAGCTACCATATAGGTGGCAATCCACTGAGCACAGAAGAAGTCATCAGGGATCTGGGGACCCAGGTTGACAGTAGCCTTTCGTTTGACACTCATGTTGCTAAAGTAGTTAGGAAAACCTTCTACATTGCCCACCTGATCATGAAGGGATTCACATCTAGATCAAGGGAGGTCATCGCCCTGTACTCATCACTCATTAGACCTATGATTGCGTACAATGCCCCATTCGGAATGTATCTGACCAGACACCTGCAGCAGCTGGAAAGGCCCCAAATGTTCCTCACCAAAAGGATAAAGGGTCTCAAAAATATGTCTTATGCTGCCCGACTGAAAGAACTCCAGCTCTATTCAGTCTCATACCGCTTGCTCAGAGGTGACCTGTGCCTGACATATAAGGCCATGTCAAACCCTGATTTGATGAATATGCTTCACCTCAAAAAATCTAGATCCCTCAGAACCACAAGGGCGGAGACTTAAACCTTGACACGGTTATTAATAGAACATGCTGGAGGGACAGATTCATCACCCAGAGACTCCCTATGCTGTGGAACAAAATCCCGGTACATGTGAGGCAGAGCACCTCGCTGGCCTTGTTCAAGAGGAATCTTGACCAATGGATGGGGGATCGCAGATATACCCCAGGGATTACTTCAGTGCCACTGCTTGACAGAGGCACAGCAAAATAATAGGCATAGTTTTATTCAAACTAAAGGGGTGGCGAAAGCCAAATAACTATGGGCTAGGCTTATAAATGCCCTTGGGCAGATAGCCTAGTATGAACCTATGAACCTATGAACCTATGTAATGGCACATCTTGATAGTGTAATGTAGATACTGTCCTTACTGAACTTTGTGATAGTGTGAGTGACATTGACATGTTCCACATAATGGCATGACATACAAATTGACTTTTGCACAGCACTAGATCACATTCCTGTGACATCATTTCACGATGATTGCACACCTCTAGTGTCTCATACTTGCACTATGTGCATTGGCACTACAAACATGGAAGTCATACATAAGACAGTGCACTGCAGAGTGACAATGGTGGTTTTGTTGAAAATAAGTTAACCAAGCTGATAAAATGGGGCAACTGTAAACACTGTAGGGCAGATACATTATTTCACACAAATTAATTAGGTGAGTCAACATCATTCAAAACTTAGGATCATTTTAGGGCAACAGTAATACAGACATCCAAACTTTGTGCATCACAAAACTGTGACTCTTTGATCTCCTTTTTTTCTTGTATTTGAGCACAGTGCCACTAAACTGATTTGCACTGCTGATGGCAAAATATTAGCACATGCATAATCATGTTTTTAAGTGCTGAACTTCTAGTAGTAGTTAGCAGCATTCTACGTTTATCTGTGTTGACTTCCACATAAAGATCTTTACAAGACAGCATTTACAACAGATAAAAGACAGATTAGTGTAGTTGCAGGATAACGATGTGCTAAGTAGAGGGGTTTAGCTAATATGTACAGAAGGAGTAGTCAGACAAAACATCATGAAACATGTTGTCATCTGTATGTATCCTAACATTTTCAGCATGCCAATAAGTAATTTACACCTGAGTGCTATCTTATGTCAGTCTATATTAGATAATTGAACTTTCAAAAGTTCAACTGTCATATGGTCGACACCATATGATCAAACTTTTAAAAGTTCAAAAATCTAATAAAAAAAATAAACTGCATAAATAACCTACCTGAACATTTTAAGCAGGGGGGCAAGCCCCCATGCACCCCCCACACCCCCTGCTCTTTAAATATACCAAATCCGAGATCGCACTACAGTGCAGAAAAGGGAAATCTTCCCATTCCGTGCTGTATGGAGATCTCCGTTAAATGGTTCGAACTTTCAAAAATTTGATCATATGGTGTCGACCATATGACAGTCGAACTTTTGAAAGTTCGATCATCTAATATAGACCCCAATATGTAGACATTCATATTTGTGAAAATCTAAGAGTTGACAGCAGATTTCAGCAAACATGAATGTATGCAGTCATCATTTCACTCTATTAAGCATTGTAATCCACACTTCTAACTCTTTATCCTGTTTAAATTTACAGTAAACTGAATAAACATAACTTAGCACAGGGTCTCAAAGTGAGATAGAGTAATGTGGATGAAGGCAATCAAATCTAAAGGTATTGCTATATTCATTGTATTTCCATTTAGCATTATTTGCATTTGGTGCCCAGCACCAAACACTGTGCAGATGCAGAGGTGGAAGAATAATGATACAGAAGGGAGATGCACTGACAAAATAAATTATCAATGAAGAAGAATAATGGGGGCTCACAACAATATGTAACTAACAGGTACACCTAAACTACTGAACCAAAAACAATCATTAACACTTAGCTAATGGCTGGAATGCAACCCTTGGCATTATAAAAATTCTTTCTACACATTAGCTCAATACACCACAAAGGAATTACTACTTCCCATTATTAAAATTACTTAACTGTCACAGATTGAAAATTTATGGAAGAAGGAGGGGTGAACAGAGAGAGTTACAGCCAGATGCAGAGACGAATACCATATTGTTTTGTAGAATGTGTAAGAACATCTGTATGGTGTTTTGGTCTTACTTATTTAATCATAATTAATCTGTCCTGCTCTGTACAATAAACAGATTGCTTTAGGTACAAATGAGGGGTAGCGGAGAGCAATAGCAATAGATATGAATACTTAATCAGGATAATGCTGGTTTAGTAATTCTCCTTGTTGAGACTGTGATGGTTTTAAAAATGATGTCTTGCTGCACTATTTCAATTTTATGTAAATAAAATGTGTTATATGTGGATAAATGCAAACATTTTCAATTAAATATGTGATCAGAATATGAATTGTCATGAAGTAATAAACTGACATATCACTGTAATTGAGCCCATGACATTATGCCAAACCTCAGGCTATAAACACAGTAATTATTTCAACAGACTACATAGGAAAACCTAATCTAATACATCCAGTAGCCAAATAAATGTTACATTAACTGTTCCATAGTACTACATTTAGTATGGATTTACTCTGTATTCCCATAGCATAGGAGATTTAAGCATGTGTATGTGTGTGACAGTAGCTGGACCACTGCAGACCAGACTGAAATCGTTAGAGTTTGGAATAATAACTTAAAAAGTGTTCACTATCACTCAGCATTGCTGAGCTATGCCAAACTCTGTGAAAAAGCTGAGGACATAAAGTGAAGACTTTTTCATGACCCATTTCTGGCATGTGTTTTCTGTGTGTGAATGTATTTGTTGAATTGATTAAGCATATGAAAAAAGGGTGGATATTGACAGTGGTGAAAATGCGGTAGCCAATCAGAGGGTAGCATACAGGGGAAAAAATGCAGAAATTTGTACAAGGGTCATGGAAGAACACCATGGCTATCCACTTCTTCACAACATCAATGTAAATCATACACACAATTTCATGACTTTGCAGAGTCACCACACAAGTGGTGGATGAAAACAATGAAATAATGTTGTATGGCCAATTGGACTGAATCAGTTGTGTCATAATGATATATAGGTGAAGTGGAGAGCTCTGTATGAGGTGTCATTTTTTTTTGGGGTGGGTGCCCGGTTTTAGGTGTGGTGACAGAGGAATGTTGAGAAAGTTGCTTAGGAATGAGAAGGTCAGTTTTGTGGGCTAGGTTAGGAAGCTTCCACAGACTGGAGTGTAGATGGAGACAAAAAGTTTGGGGGCACTACGATTGGGGATAGGTAAGGGACATCAGAGGAGCACCCACATCCATCATGAGCAGTGAGAATCTAGTCCTCACTCCCAGAACTGTTATCACTATCTCCTGCAACATCTCCCTTTGTAAGTACCTGATGGGGCGTCAACTTTCTAATGAGATGCAGGAGCTATTCAACCCTGCTGATTCAGGCACTGAAGCCTCCTCTCCATTATATCCTTCAGCAGCCCAGTCAGCTCCTGGCAGGTGACAAAATCACCACTTCCACTACTACTGCTCCCAGATAGCACTCCTATTTAATGGAGGTTACTGCACACTGCAATTTGTTTTCACTTGATAAAGCTCAGGATTGCCTGAGCGAAAGCGCTTGTGTGATTTTATCTGTGACTTTTGGAATACTTCAGAAATAAAAATACAGCCTTTTGGACTTTAGCAGAGTTCCGGTTCCTTTCTTCAAGGTCGTGGATTATTCTTTGCTTGTCTTTGGTTTTTTGTGCATTACTTCACTTGATCTTGTCTGCCATGGCCAATGGAGAAGAAACCTTTAACCCAGGAGAGACTCCTGAAATGCTGAAAAACACTACAAACGATCTTCCGGTGAGCAGAGCGGAGTTCAACCAAGTATTGGTTGCACTCAAGGAGCTCACTAACTTGCTGAAACCCACTACGGCTGCTTCGCCAGGGCTAGCTTGCAACCAGCAGCAAGTACTACAAAATAACTTTGGATTACCGGTAATTGCGGACCCGGAAGAGGGTACAAGCTCCACAATATCCTCCACGGACATGTCTGGCACCGGATCCAAAAGAAACAACTCCACTCGTCACCATGAAGCTACCAGAGCTCCTGAAACTAACGTACAATTAGGGACCAATGGAACTAGCAATCCTGCTTTGAAACATAGAAACAAGGATGTAAACTTTACAAAATGGGCTGGTCAACGCTTCACCTTTTCTAAAGGTAGTAACAATTCTAATAATTTCTCTAACTTTGATCAGAGCATGGACTTGTTCAAGGACAAATTATACTCCTTAAGGAGTACACAGCTAGAGATAGACTACTTGAATGAATGTGTGAGAGTAAAACGTGTCCCGAAAGGGCTACGCTTTTTCAAATTTCCAAACAATGTCCAGTATGGTACTGATTATTATTTTAACTTATGTGAGATTTTTGATAAAGCTGGATTGGAAATGTTGCATGTAATGGTAGGGGAATATGAACTGAAAGCACAAACATTAATGAATGAACTAGACACTTTAAACAATGAGTTAACATCTAGTACTAATTTTAGTGCTTTTAAACCAAACTATGACAAGGTTTTTGATAATGTTGATGTTTTTTGTGATAAGATTCTTAACAGAAAACTAAGAAAATTAGAACGTGATCTCATTGAATATAGGGATGGCCTTGCCTACCCTAGCCCCAATGGTTACAATAAAACTTCTTCCAAAAACAACAACACAAACACAGATAGGGCTAGTGACACATATGACAGACAAGAGGAACCCCTCAGAAGAAGTGAAAGGCTAGCAGAGAAGAACAGAAGGGGTACTAACAACCAGGATTTTCAACAGAACCCCGGCCAGACCGGGGTTTGGGGACAGGGACAAAGGCAGGCACCGAGGCCTTGGAATTTTGTTCACTAACAAACCACCATACACCAACTACCCTAACATCCCTGGATGATCCTATAACTGACCAAGCCCCAAATCTGGGTTTACACAATCAAAACCCTACTAATATTGAGGGTAACTGCACTATTTCAAGGAGAAACAACTTTACCATATATAATTATACGGACATGAACCTTCCTATAAATGCTTTTGATGTTTTCACCCGAGGGCTACATTTTATCCCAACTAAACCCATGAATTTAACACAAGCCTTGATAGATTTAAAAATGTTTACCAGAGCTTTAAACTTAAATTTGATTTTTAAAGGGCAAACACTTAATGCAGCAGGCCCAACGCGTACAAGTCTCTTTAACCCCCCACTGCACCCAATAATCCTCTTTTTTGAAAAGTTAGTGGAAAATGACTTCAGGAAAGTATATAATAATCAAGAAATTCTACTTCATCCAAATTTTTCTGAACAAGAAATGAATTTTATTGAACACTTGCATGAAGAAAAAATCAGGGTCATGAAACCTGATAAAGGAGGGGGAATTGTCCTTATGTTCTCAGAGGATTACGAAGCCCACATGCACACTATGTTGCAGAATGACGAACAATACGAGACGGTTTCACGAAACGAGATCAATATAGCCTTTGCTGAGATCAAGTACTATCTTAGTGACCTTCTCTTACAACAGGCCATCAATGAAAAGGTCTATAACTACTTACATGTGGAAAAGCCCAGAATACCAGTCATCTTTGGGATACCTAAAACCCACAAAGGAATAAATCCACTACAATTCAGGCCGATTGTATCAGGAGCAGGTGGAGTGACTGAGCCCCTGGGAAAATTTATTGATTACATGACCAAAGAATACACGTCTTTATTGTCCCATGTCTGCAAGGATTCTTGGCACTTCCTCCAGGACATTCCCACCTCTTGCTACTCCCCAGACACCATAATGGTCACAGTGGACATCAAAGATCTGTTTTTTAGCATCCCTCATCAAAAAGGTTTGGAATGGTTTGCCCAATTTCTAGGCCAGAAGACAACCCTTAGTAACAAAATGTCCAACTTGCTTACCGAAATGATGGAGATGGTTTTGTCCAACAACTTCATCTTTTTTAATGGTGAACTATACCGGCAACGCAAGGGGGTTGCCATGGGGGCATCTTGTGCATCCTTCTACGCAAATGTAGTATTGCACATGTGGGAGCATACATTGGTTTTAATACCCCCATGGAAAGATCACATTCTCTTCTACAGACGTTATTTGGATGACATCTGTATTTTATGGTCTGGCTCTGAAGGGAACCTATCTGAATTCCTTACACACATCAATACAACAACGAATTTCCTACAATTCACACACACAGTGGATCAGCACGAACTTCATTATCTGGACATTACTCTTTACAAGGACTACAATCAGAAAACTTTCCATTCCAAACTACATCGCAAGGCAACATTTTCTAACTCCTTGCTACACTTCGAAAGTGCCCACCCACCATATCAAAAGAGGGGATCATTAAGGGGCAGCTCATCAGAGCAAGTAGAATATGCAGTACGGAGAAAGATTTTGATTCTGAGGTGGAATTTTTGAAAAACCTTTTCTTGGAGAGAGGTTACCCTCTGGAACTATTTCTAACTCTAGCAGCAGAGGTAAAATCTGCACGACATTCCCTCTACAAACCAATACTAGGGGGGGGGGGTTGTACCAGTGACCAACAATACACAAAACAAGGATACTGTTCATACTAACAGTTTTGCACACACATATTCATCAAATTCCTATGAATTGGAAGAAACAATCTTACATCACTGGCCGGTTTTAACCCTCTTTGAAGAACTAAAGGACTACATACCACCTAAACCCAGTTTTGTTCGTAAAAGAGGGGCTAATTTAAAGGAATTATTTGAAAGAAATCAAAGAAAAAAGATGAAGGTAAAACAACCAAGGCTGGGCACATTCAAATGTGGTGCCTGTGCCCAATGTTATGCCATATCCAAAGAAACAGCACCATACCTCCCGTCTAGGAACTACAAGATACACCCCACTGGATTTTACACCTGTGCCTCCAGAGGAGTTGTATACTTGGGGATGTGCACCAACTGTCAAAGTTTCTATGTGGGCAAAACTGAGAGGGAATTAAGAAAACGTATCTACGAGCATCTTTATGACATGACCAGGAAGAAGGAAACCAACGCCTTCTACAAACACTCACTCTCCTGCCCAGAACCCATAATCCAGTTTCTAGTCCTGGAACAGGTTGAGCCAGATGCAAGAGGTGGTGACTGGGAATCCACCTTGGGCTACCGTGAACTATTATGGCAGTTGAGACTGAATGCAGGGAAGCCACCAGGTCTGAATGGGACGATCAGCATTAAACCGGTCCTCAAGCTCAGGAGGGCTAGGTTATAACTCTCACACTTGACCCCCTTCATATCATACCATCTCCATACAGCACACTAAATTATTGAACATCCACGGTTATAGGACTCCAACTAATAAATCAAATTCTATATGAAATGTTATATGGATGGGCATTAAAAACATCTCATGCATATTTTATTGCATGTTTTTATCAGTGTAAAGTAATAATGAAAAAAAAAAATTTTTAACAATTCACTGACAATCTAAACACATTTTTAAGCATATTCTTCAACAATCTACAACCCCAATCAGACTTCAGACTTTTATGTTCTGAAACCTAGGAATCTGGCATTTTAAAATGTTTTTTATGGTTAGTCATTTTTATTTAAGTGCACATGTTATTGCAAACATTTCATTTTTTGAGTTGGTATAATGACTAACTTTTTTAACACCCAATTTTAAAGCATCAGAGTACCTTAGTACTAGATTTCACTAATTAATTAATTGTATAATTGCCAGGCTATTTAATGGAGGTTACTGCACACTGCAATTTGTTTTCACTTGATAAAGCTCAGGATTGCCTGAGCGAAAGTGCTTGTGAGATTTTGTCTGTGACTTTTGGAATACTTCAGAAATAAAAATACAGCCTTTTGGACTTTAGCAGAGTTCCGGTTCCTTTCTTCAAGGTCGTGGATTATTCTTTATGTGTGTGACAGTAGCTGGACCACTGCAGACCAGACTGAAATCGTTAGCGTTTGGAATAATAACTTAAAAAGTGTTCACTATCACTCAGCATTGCTGAGCTATGCCAAACTCTGTGAAAAAGCTGAGGACATAAAGTGAAGACTTTTTCATGACCCATTTCTGGCATGTGTTTTCTGTGTGTGAATGTATTTGTTGAATTGATTAAGCATATGAAAAAAGGGTGGATATTGACAGTGGTGAAAATGCGGTAGCCAATCAGAGGGTAGCATACAGGGGAAAAAAATGCAGAAATTTGTACAAGGGTCATGGAAGAACACCATGGCTATCCACTTCTTCACAGCATCAATATAAATCATACACACAATTTCATGACTTTGCAGAGTCACCACACAAGTGATGGATGAAAACAATGAAATTATGTTGTATGGCCAGTTGGACTAAATCACATGTGTCAGAATGATATATAGGTGAAGTGGAGAGCTCTGTATGAGGTGTCATATTTTTTTATGGGGGAGGTGCCCGGTTTTAGGTGTGGTGACAGAGGAATGCTGAGAAAGTTGCTTAGGAATGAGAGGGTCAGTTTTGTGGGCTAGGTTAGGAAGCTTCCACAGACTGGGGTGGAGATGGAGACAAAAGGTTTGGGGGCACTACGATTGGGGATAGGTAAGGGACATCAGAGGAGCACCCACATCCATCATGAGCAGTGAGAATCTAGTCCTCACCCCCAGAACTGTTATCACTATCTCCTGCAACATCTCCCTTTGTAAGTACCCGATGTGGCTTCAACTTTGTAATGAGATGCAGGAACTATTCAACCCTGCTGATTCAGGCACTGAAGCCCACTCTCCATTATATCCTTCAGCAGCCCAGTCAGCTCCTGGCAGGTGACAAAATCACCACTTCCACTACTACTGCTCCCAGATAGCACTCCTGCACCAGCAGCTGGGGCAGAGCTACCTGACATACTTGTACCAGGTAGGGCAGGGGCTGATGAGGCAACACTGACAGGTTGTGACCCTGATGTGCCGGTTGTCTGTGCTGGCATTTGTGGAGGTATGGCAGGTCGAGCTGCAGTGGCTGGTGTACCTCTCTGCTTTTTATGACTAATTTTTCAGCTGCAAAGTATGCAAACAGCTGATTATTTATTAAAGTGCACCCCCCCAAAAAAAGTGACAAAGCTGAGGGGAGTAACAGATAATTAGATACATGCCATATAATGGTACTATATACTTTAAACAATTTTTTATTTGGCAATATATAAACAACTATGATAATTTACTATTGCACTTCCTTATTTATAAGAAACAATTGCCTTTATTTCACTATGGCAGATTGAAATTATGCATTTTATCTTAATAATTACAATTACCATAATGTATTTTTTTCTGACAGACTGTCGTTAAGATGTTATAAATGACTATAAATAAAAAAATAAATGCTGCTTATTGATACTGAATGCACACAGAGTAAAGCTGGTATTCTAATTGCCTAATGTAAGGAGCAAAACTTACTGGGGAAGGCATGCATTCCTGAGATGATTGCTGAGATATGCCTGCTCAAGATGCTTGTTATTTAGGGAAAGAAAATAATAGTATGGGTTTAATTTTTACTTGATTCATACTTACTCCTTGCCTCTCTGAGGTGAGTTAATCTATCCTGGTGAACCTCAGAGTTGGCAATAATCTCCTCTGCAGCTGTAGAGAATAACAAGAAGGCAAAGATATATGACAGTATAATGAGTAATAGCATAGACAGATAATGGATTATTATATAAATTCAGCCTCCCATTGGCTTATGAGGTCCTGATTGTGCTTTTTCAGGTGACTATAGTAGTAATGACATTGTTCCTGGTTGTGTGGAATGCCAGTTGGAGTGAAAACAGCCTTTGCTAAACTATTCAAAGCCTCATCCTTATACTGAGACATGGTATAATACCCCTGCAGTAGTCTACATCTGTATTGCTTCAGAAGGAGTGCCAGAAATATCCTGGACTCTTCAAAACCCCACCTTTGTTCTCTAAATTTAGCACCATTCTCTCCATCGCAAGCCATGTCTACAAAACACAAGCTAACAAACTATGTATGAAGTGGCTCATAATCCAAATCCCATGTGTTACTGGTATTGCACAAACAAGCATAGTCTTGCCAATTGTATTTCCATGACTGTAAGCAGATGGACCCATTGGCAGACACATTGTCACGACCTGCAGTAGACAGTAGTAAGGTGTGACACATGGAATTGCCATGTGTGATGCTTCATCCATTATGACAGGTTCCATTGTTCAACAATGGAATGCTTATTGGTATAGCTTTTGAGGGTGTTACTTTGGATAGTAAAAGATGGCTGAATTCTGAGATATTATCAGTTTTGGGCTTACCAAATGTTAAAATATTATTGCATTGGCTGGGAATCACCTCCCATAGATAAAAGAGTCAAAAATTGCAACTTAATATAGTTACTGGCATTGCCACAGAAGAGTTAACTTTACACCATGAAAATTTGATATTTACTAGTATCTGAATGAATGGAGATACACTTCATAGGTTCATAGGTTTATAGGTGGGTACCAGGCTATCTGCCCAAAGACATTTATAAGTCTAGCCAGAATGTGTTGGCTTTCGCCATCCCCTTAGATTAGTTCCCTGTGCCTCTGTCCAGCAGAGCCACTGAGGTGAACCCTGAGGTAAACTTTCTGTTTCCCATCCACTTGTCAAGGTTTCTTTTGAAGAGTGTTAGCAAGGAGCTCTGCCTAATGTAGAATGGGATCTTGTTCCAAAGCATGGGAAGTCTCTGTGACAGGAATCTATCCCTCCAGCATGTCCTATTTATTGTTGTGGTGAGGTTTAGATCCTTAGAGCATGTGGCTCGAGGGGATAAGGTTTTCTTTAGGTGGAGCATGTCCATCAATTCTGGGTTGGGCATTGCCTTGTATGTCAGGCAGAGATCAACTCTGATTAGGCGGTATGCAACCGAGTACAACTGGAGTTTTTTCAGTAATGCTGCATAGGGCATCTGTTTGAGGCCATTGATTCTCTTGGTGAGGTACTTTTGTGGTCTTTCCAGCTGTTGCAGGTGTCTTGTAAGGTACATCCCAAATGGGACATTGTACTCTAAGATGGGTCTGATGAGTGATGAGTAGAGGGGCACGATGACCTCTTTTGATCTGGATGTGAACCCTTTTGTGATTAGGTGGGCCACGTAGAAGTATTTTCTAACCACTTTGGCAATGTGGTTATCAAAGGTGAGATTACTGTCTACTTGGGTCCCCAGATCCCTTATTATGTCTTCCTTATTTAGGGGACTACCAACTATGTGATAGTTTGTGGGTACTTTGTTTTTTCCAAAGGGGATGACTATGCACATTTTGGCATTAGCCTGAGGCCATGATTTTGACACCAGGTATCCATCTCAGTGAGACCCTTTTGGAGGATGTCTGTGTCAGCCAGAGAGTCAATTATAGCCCCTAGTTTGCAGTCGCCTGTGAATTTGGTCAGCCACAGTCCTCCTGTGCTTGCCTGTACCTCTGAGTAGTATATGCTGAACAGGAGGGGTCCTAGGAGTGAGCCATGGGGAACACCACTTGTAAATGGTTTAGACACGGACTTAGCTCCCTCAACTCTCACCATGTAGGTTCTGTCCATGAGCCAGTTGGCAACCCATCATGTGATGCAGGGGTTTATGTTCAGGTTGATGAGCTTGTCTATAATACCAGAATGGGGAATGGTGTTGAAGGCCTTAGCGAGGTCTAGGTAGGCTGTGTGCACCACCTTTCCCTTGTCTATAGCCTTGGTAAATGTCTCAAAGAAGTTCACCAGGTTTAGGAGGCATTATCTGCCCTTAACAAAGCCAAAATGAGTAGGGTCCAGTGTTTGGAGGTTCCCAATGTCTCTGTTAATGAGTTCCATGATGACGTGCTCCATAGCCTTGCAGACCAAGCTAGTCAGGCTTATAGGGTGATAGTTCCCAGGGTCTGTTGTGGCTCCACCTTTGTGGAGCGGAATAACCGTTGCTGTGTGCCACTCTATGGGTATGTAGCCTGTGGAGTAGCTGAGTTTGAACAGTGTGTTTAGGTGAGGGGTTAGTTCATCTTTGAGCTCATGTAGGATGCAGCCTGGGACACCGTCCCATTGATGCTGTGTTTTTGGCTTTGGAGAGGGCTGTTTTAACCTGAGTGTCTGTGATTTCAGGGATTCTACATTCTTCTGATATGGTTATGGGCCCTTTTGGGGGTGAGAGGGGGGGTGAAGTTTGCGCTGAACCTGTCTGCCAGGATGTTGGCGATATCGATTGGTTTAGTGTATTTTGTGCCATTCTGCACTAACTCTGAGCAGATCTGAGCATTGCCACTTAGATTCTTGACATAGCTAAAGGATGCCTTGTGGTTATCTTTGGAGTCCTTGCCAATTTTTCTTTCAAAGCTTGCCTTGGATGATTTTATGAGGGATCATAGTTTCTTGCTGATACTGATCAGGGATGTCTTCCCTTCTTGGGATTTTACTCTTTCCTGTACTAGTTTCCTCCTTCTATTGTATAGCTTGTTTATGGCAGGAGTCCACTAGACTGGTTTCCTTTTCTTGGAGGAGTGAGTGTTGGTTTTGCTTGGGATGGCACGATCCATGCATTCTTGTAGCTGCCCGTAGAATGCATTACTAAAGGATTTAGCAGCTTGGACAGTGTTATCCTTTAGCATGGGGGCTTTGAAACTTTCCACCTCGGCCTTAAGTAATGTGAAGTTTGCTTTTGAAAAGTTTTTCATGGTGGCTTTCTTGTCCAGGGATGGGGGCAGAATATGGATATCCAAAGTGATATGTTTATAGTCAGATCTAACCAGCAAGAGCTTGACCTCTGGTGTGGAACATTGGTCACCCATGTTGGTGATGACCAGGTCCAATATCTTGTCACCTCTGGGGGGAGTGTTGATCAGTTTAACCAGAGCATTTGAGTTTATGAATTCTAGGAAAAGTTGTGCAAGGGAGTTAGTACTTGAGTAGTTCTCCCAGTTAATGTTTGGGTAATTGAAATCACCCAATATTAGGATGTTTGGTAGGACCTTTATGTTTCCCAGTGTTTTCAGAGAGACCTTGAAGCATTTGTGTGGTTGTAATCATGTCTTGTAATTCATTGGATTGGGAGGGTGGCCCAGTGGTTAAGGTGTTTGCCTTACAAACACAAGGTGCAGGGTTTGAGTCTTGCAAGGGATAATTGGCTAGGCTTAAAATGGCTCGCAAGGGCAATTCGCTTAGTACTAACCTATAAACCTAAATTCCTACATGAAAGGCATTCTTACTGCAAATAAATATGGTTCACATGGATGCATCTGAATGTGATGATCAATACAGGCTGGTTTATGTTACATGCATACTTAAGAAGACATAAGGATCCTAAACACAAAGTTGGGAAATGTGATGAATCATGATGATTACAACAAATGTCTTGTGCCCGTTATACATATGCAAGTGATTCTTATATGGAATATCAGCCACTACAGTGGCTTGAATTCCCTCAACTACACCAACTCTCTCAGTTAGAGATGACACACTCTCTTCTTTACAAACCTGAAAACTTTCCTTCTCAGTCCACCCTCTTAACTCTATACAAACCCTCTCAGTATCTCTGTACTGCTGACCAAATACTACTTCACACCTACAGGTCAAATAAAACAATAGGTAGACTACTCTACAAATGTTCATTATCTCAAACTTGGAACAAACTCCCAATTTATCTACATTCTAGTCAAACTTCAATCCATTTCAAAAGTGAATTGAAACACTATTTTGCTAACTCTCCCTCCTGCCTTTGTCACCACCCTACCTAATACAATTCTCCCTCAACCAACTGTCCACAATAATCTCTCCTCTCCTCTCTGGTACATTACAATTGTCTCTCAACCAACTGTCTGTAATATTCCTCCTGTCCTCTCTGGTACATTACCTTTATAACAACTTGTACTATATTAACTTTAAGTATAATGTTAGTCAGAGGCCCACCTAATCTAATATTTAGCTGTGTAGCTTACTAACACTACACTTAAATCTCTTATTTTTTCTCCCAACTACCTACTAAGTATCCCTGTCCTCCTCTCTTTTCTTATTACTATCTCTCTTATGCTCTGGACTCTTCTATGTATTCCTCCCCTTAACTTAGCCCTTCTATTTAATTATCTCTTCTTCATCACTTCAGCTTGCTTCAATCATTAGGATGTATTGGGGCTTGTTTTTGTTGTTTTGTTTTTATAGCAAATCTGTATCTTGTTCAATCTATTCTTTTATTCATTTGTTAACTTCCTATTTGGCAAAATGTATGTAGTCTTGTTTTTCTTATTACCTATATGAAACTTTTATTGTTAGTGTCATGGATATGGATATTTTTGTATGTGGAGCTTTTCTCCTTGGGTCTCCTCTGAAAATGCACCACAGGCCCAGGTGGACTAACCCAGTTAACAAAAAACAAATAAATAAATATATTTGTTGTCATGTCTATAAAGGTGGGCATACATTAGGTTGTGTATATATAGCAACATACTTTTTTTAACTATTTCTTGTTTTTTACCTAACTATCTGATGCTAAAATTAACTAACTTTATTTTGTTAACTTCATGGTTTTTTTTTGTACTTCGTACAAATTTTTCATGTTTATAGCTTTTCTCCCCGGGCCTCCGCTTGAAAAGGTCATCTGCCCAGTCAGAATTTTCCTGGTTAACAAATGTCAAAATAAAAATAAATAAAAATAAATATGTGAAACATTAGTTATATATGCTAATAAGCACATTTTCATTATGCAAAGCTTACTGATAAATTGCTTGCAAGAAACAAGTTTAACATTATCAGTTTTCTTTACAATTGCAGTCCTATTCAAAAATGTCTGAGAAATGTGCTTCTCGCACCTTTTTTAAAAAGCATCTTGTAGCTGGATTCAAACCTTTAATAGGCTGTATTTTTTATCAAAAGCTATTTCTCTTGCACACTGTTCCAGAGAGACAGTACACCACCAGGTTGAATTTCTTCTCACAGTATTGTCCAGAGTGCTGAACACAGTGCACTGTTGCCAGGCATGGATGAGCTAGCTAAAACAGCTTAAACTCATTTTTTCATTTTTTTTCCTTAGCTAGTGAACAGTCTTTGTGCAATGCCAAGCAGAGAACAAATGTACCTTAAAATGGAAAAAGTAAATGTTTTGAACAATGCCAAACTATTCTATAAATTGGATTCAGACAGTGCTTCACGTACCTCCTTATTTTTCTTGATTCACTTCAGTCAGCCCTGGTAGCACAGAATTTGACATCTGTCAGGTGCACTTACTGAAGTAGGTACTCTGTCTGTTGCAGTGGGCCACGCAACAATGTCATGCATGTCTGAGCTACCTAAGGCAGACTAAATTAAATTTATCACTTTTTTCCTTTGGTAGTGCATCCTGTTTGGGCTTTGCCAAGTGAAGAGCAAATGCAATTAACATGAAGATAAATAAAAAAATACATATTGTTATAAATTGCAATGGGATCTCTACACAGGATTCAAACAATGCTTCATGTGCCTTATTGCTCACAATTCATTTGTTGCACCTTGTAGCACAGAATTTAACATCTGTCAGGTGCATAGGTTTATAGAAAGTTACTAGGCTAATGGCCCTAGAACCTTTACAAGCCTAGCAATGTTATACCCGTGTTACTTGATTGACCATGATAGATGGTGTATATTTGCAGAGCTAGTCTATGATCAGCACCAACTGCCCCTGTCCATGAGGGACATAGGTGCCACCCCTGGGTAAATTTAAGATCTCCCATCCAGTTGTCCAAGTTGTGCTTAAATAGGGCCATTAAGGAGCTCTGCTTTATGTTTATTGCAGAGGTGTAGCAATCTTTGGGAGACATATCTGTGTCTCTCCAGCATGTCCTCTTAATGTAACAGGTTAGGTTAAGATCCCTAGAATGAGTGTATCTTGTCCCATTTGACTTGTGGATGTGCAGCATTTTGATTAGGGCTGGGTCAGAGACTGCTCTGTAGGCCAGGCACAGGTTTCCTCTCAGCAGCCTATAAGATACAGAGTACAGTGACAGCTTTCAATCTCTCATGTAGGTCATGTTTTGAAGGTCCTGAATTTTCTTTGAGAGAAACGTCTGTGGTGTCTCCAGCTGCTGCAGGTGTCTGGTGAGGTAAATGCAGAAGGGAGCATTGTACTCTATTAGTGGTCTGATGATGGTCGAGTATAGAGGAGTTATAACATCCTTAGTCCTGGATGCAACTTCCTTAGTTATAATATATGTAACTTATAAGGCTTTCCTTACCACTGTGGGCACATGGTTATTGAAGTTTAGGTTGCTATCAACCTGTCTTCCCAAATCCTGCACCATTTAGGTTAGATCTTAGGAGGCACTGTTTGCATTTTTATTTGCAGGGAGTTTCCCTTTGCCAAAGGGGATAATAATGCATTTTTTATGTTTTGTTTAAGTCCATGACTTTGGCAACAATAATTTGTCTGTGTTAGCCCCTTTTATAATATGTTGATATTATTAGGGTACTCCATTATTGCCCCCAGTGATAGCAATATATTACAAAAGGGGCTAACACAGACAAATAATTGGTGTGAAAGCCACAGACTTAAACAAAATGCATTTACTGTAGTAAGTATTCTCACTGTTGCAAGGGGCTGTGCAATGTTGCCAAACATATTTGAGCTACCTAAGGTAGGCTAAACTAACTTTTTCACTTTTTCCCTTAGGTAGTGAACTGTGCTGCATGATGCCAAGTGGAGAACAAATGCACCTTAAAAGAGATTACAGTTGATAAGTAAATGCTGTGAATTATGACAAGGTTTTCTGTAAAAGGAATTTGAATAATGCTTCATATACCTTATTTCTCTCAATTCACATCAGTTACATTTTGCACCACAGAGAAAGTTACCTGACAAGTGTATTTTCTTAAATGATTACTATCGAAAGTTCTGCCAGATGTGCAAAGCCACCAGGCATTTCTGTGCTATCTAAGGCAGCCTAAACTAAATGTTTTTACTTTATTTCTTATGTAGTAAACCATGTTTGCAAAATACCAAGCAGAAAGCAAATAGAAAAGACAGTAGAAGGATAATATATGTTAGGAAAATTACAGCTAGTTAATGAAATGCACTACATTGATATATGTAGCAATGTCCAGAGCAAGAAATGCATTCAAGTGAAAAAGTTGTCCTTCTCACATCTCCTTGCAACATCAGACATGTACTTTGGTGAACACATTATCAGAATTGTAATTAATGACATAGGTTACACTGGACAGACTAATTAGCACATTTTGTCAGCAATGGTGGCAACAGTTGATTTTTAAACACAGTGGTATCAAAAATGTGATGGAATATATACTCAATCTCCTGTAAGCAAAGTATAAAGTCAGTGGATTCGAACCATGCACCAGATATATTTTATCTAAAAGCCACTGCACTTACACCTTCTGCCACAGAAAAAGTGAACTGCCAGGTGTATTTTCTTCTCTGATTACTATCTAAAGTGCTGATGGCTGTACAATACCGCTTGTCTGGTTTGCACTACCTATGGCAGTCTAAACCAAATTTTTCACCTTTTTCCTTAAGTCATGAAAGTTATATTCATGCTGTCAACCTGTATGTAAATGATAAAAGAAAAAAACATGTATAAAGCTTTGCAGATAATTAAGTTGGCTCAAATGATGTTGCAACAGGAGCTGTATGGATTTCAACTATCAAACACAGGTATTGAAGCAATCATTTCACCATACTTCCAAGATTAGCCACAAACAGGTGAAAAAGAATTTAGATGTGATAATAATGTGACATTGTATGAAGTCGCACTTAAAGTGCAACAGAAACAACTTAAGAAAGTTGTCCTTCACATGTAATTGTGAATGCCTACTTGATTATCATATTGGAAACAGTTAGACGTACTCACACAATATTAAACAGACCGCAGTCACTGCAGGTGTATCCTTTCTTTCTGTCTGATGCATCCTTTCATTATCAATCTTTCATTATAGAAACTCTCTCTCTCTCTCTCTCTCTCTCTGTTATAGGTGATTACTGGGCTAATGGCACAAGAGCCTTTACAAGCTACCCAAAAATACTCCAGATATGACAATACTATATCTTAATTCCACAGATATTGGACAGGGTAGTATCAGGGTAGTGGGTCTTTGGGTGTTGGAGCTTCAGTCATTTTATAAACTGCCTCTGTCTATAAGGGGGTTAATTTACAGTTACCTATCCAGTTATCCAAATTATTTTTGAATAGAGTAAGGGACAGGCTTTGTTTTACAAAGAGGGGCAGTTTATTCCATAGATGAGGTAGCATTTGGGATATGAATCTATCTCTCCAGAAGGTTCTGTTAGAGTCAGAAATAAGGTTCAGATCCATGAAACATGTAACTCTCATATAATGTTTCTTGTGAATATGTAAAATTTTCATCAGGGCTGGATCAGAGAATACCTTGTAAGTCAGGCATAACTCAACTTTCAATAAACAATATAAGACAAAGTAAAGGAACAGGGCCTTTATTAGGTCTGCATAAGATGTGTTTTATGCTTTGTATTTTTTAGTGCAAAACTTCTTGGGCTGCTCCATTTGGTTGATGTGGCTGGTTAGGTACATGCAGAAGGGAGTGTTATACTCGATTATGAGCCTGATGAGCATTGAATACATTGGCATTATGACTTCATTTGACCTTGATGCCATTGCTTTACTTTAGTGTTGAGCCACACAGAAGGATTTCCTCACTGCTGTAGCTAACTGGTGGTTAAAGTTTAGGTTACTATCTATCTACTCTCTACTTTCAGAGGTGTGCTATCAATTTTATAATTTGCAGGGATATCTGATTTACCAAAAGATATGATTATGCATTTTTTAGCAATTCATCTCAGTCCATAGTTTTGGCACCAGTCATTCATAATTTTTGGCCTGTTTGTAGGATGTCAACATCATCTAGGAATTCAGTGGTTATTTCCAGCTTACAGTTGTTGGTAAACTTGTTGAGCCAAAGGCCCCAATTACTGGCCTTCACTTCAGAGACATATATACTAAACAGGAAGGGTCCCAGCAATGAGCCCTGTGGGACACCACTAGTTAGTGGATTTGCCTATTCTGGCGTGTCCTGTCAGTGAGCCAACTGGCTAACCATCTGATGATGCAGGTGTGACACTGCCAGCCCAGCTATCTGGAATTTTGCAAATAATTCTTTGTCATTTGTGAATATTGACATGATTTATACAGAACTGTATGTTATGTACTGAGCTTCAAGAATGTAATTACAGAATACCTTGCTGGAACATAGAAGATTAACTTGCAAAGCTGCACCTTAAACAAAAGATGTTATCTTTCAGTTTCAGTTCAATGGCAGACAAAATGTCTAGAGCTAGACATTTTTCTGTTGTCCTGAAAGAAAAGTAATTACTGGGTTTAAAATGTAAAGTGTTTTATTGTTTTATGACATTCAGTTCTGAGCAAAGATCTGAGAGAGGTGTATTTCTCACACAGAGATGTTAAAATTCTGCTAGTTTTTATTTTAGACTGGGAATTGAAATCAGGTGACAAAGAGTGATGCCATCCAGGCTAGCCCAGCAGTAATATGTGATACTAATTTAAGAACTCTTTCAGAGAGAGAGAGACAGAGAGAGAGACTAGGCATTTTGTGTGACCTCTGTCTGCATACAAAGCAATCTCAGACCCCGTCCCGATGGGACTGCTGCATATCCACAAGTCAAGCTCTACTCTAGTAACCAGCACCCGTGATCTCAACTTGCTCTGTGACATCAACAGGACTTGTTGGTGGGACATATTTGTGTCCCAGAGACTTCTCCTTTTATGGAATAGACTCCCGCTCCACATAAAGCAGAGTACCTCATTAAACCTTTTTAAGCACAACTTGGATAACTAGATGGGGAACAGAAAACACACCCCTGTGATTCTAACTGTGTCCCTGCTTGACAGTGGAATAGGGTGCTGCCTTGTTGGAGCATGAGCTAAATTCTTGGCTAGACTTGTAAGGGCCTCAGGGCCAATAGCCTATGATGCTATGATCCAAAGGTAATGCTATGGGCATTTTCAGACCAGTTTAAGAGGAAGTGGGGCAAATCTTTGCCCCATCTGTTGTTTGCTTACAGAGAGGTTCCCTAGGAATCCACAGTTTTTTCACCCATTTAGTTGCTGTATGGGCATAGGGTGAGGGGAACTATAGATTTGATTTGAAATGAGTGGGAGGGTGAGTGTGAATCTCACAAGGAGTCTGTTGTGGCATATATCCTAAACCTCAGGACAAGGCTCAGGGAACTCATGGGCTTGGCCCAGGAGAACCTGGCAGAAGCCCAACAGCAGAACAGGTCTGGTATGACAGGAATGCTCAAGCTAGAGAGTATACTGTAGGGGTGCAGGTAATGGTTCTCATTCCTGTCAGATACAACAAGCTGCAGGCAGCCTGGCAGTGACCTACTGGATTGTAAGAAAGGTCAGTGATGTTAAGTACTTGGTAGAATTGCTAGGCAGGAGGCAAGGGCACAAATTGTACCATGTTAACATGATGAAATCTTACAATGCTAGGGAGGCTCTTGTGCTGAGTATTTGCAGTGGATGGCAGGAGAAGTCTGAGGGGGATCTGGTGACTAATCCCCTCAGTGATGCTCAAACTGACACCTCAGTGGAAGGGGTAGCAATGTCCCAGCAGCTATCCCCTACCGAGGTTTGAGAAATCCAAGCACCATTACAGGCGTTTGGGGACATGTTCATTGGGAAACCAGGATGCACCCACCTGGTACAGAACTATGTGGATACAGGACTCCAAAGGCCTATTAAGCAGCCCCCTTATAGGGTGCATGAGAGAGTCAAACAGACTCTGAGGGAGGAGATGCAGAAAATGTTGGAAATAGGGGTAATTCAGGAGTCCAGCAGTTCCTTGGCCTCCCCAGGAAATTAAATAGTCACACAGAGTCAGATGCTTACCCCATGCCTAGGACAGATAAAGCCATAGAGCAGCTGGGTGGGGCTAAGTATCTTACCACTAATGGTCTTACCAAGGGTTACTGGCATTACCCTTGACTCCCAGTGCTAGAGAGAGGTCAGCCTTTGTGACTTCTTTTGGCTTGTATGAGTTTACAAGCATGAATTTTGGGATGAAAAATGCCCCAGAGACTTTCCAGAGTCTGGTAGATCATATCCTAGCAGAAACAGGATATTTTTCCTTGCTTAACTAGATGATAATGCCATCTACAGCCATTCCTGGCAAGAGCACCTTCAGCATGTCAGGGAGGTGCTGGGCAGACTACAGAGGGCAGGGTTGACCACTAAGCCCAGCAAATGTCAGATGGGTATTGCAGAGATCTCATACTTGGGTCATAGAGTGGAAAGTGGTAAGACCAGGCCAGAATCTGTCAAAGTGGAAGCCATTCAGGCATGGTCTGCACCTGTTACCAAAAAGCAGGTGGGAGCATTTTTAGGGAAAGCAGAGTACTACTGAAAGTTTGTCCCCAATTATAGTACCATAGCTGCTCCCCTCACAGACTTAACAAGGAAAAACAGGCCAGATAAGGTAGTGTTGACCCCAGCTTAAAGAAGCTTTGGAAGGTCCCCCTGTGTTAGCCAGTACAGATTACATCAAATAATTTATTGTGCATGTGGATGCTTCAAATCATGGTGTGGGGGTTGTAATTAGCCAGGTTTCCTCAGAGGGAGAAGATCACCCAGTGGTATATCTCAGTCATAGACTCCAACCTAGGGAGGAATGCTATGTAACTGTAGAAAAGGAATGCCTAGCCAAAGTGTGGGCATTGCAGAAACTTCAGCCTTATCTATATGGAAGAAAACTCACTGTAGTTACAGACACAATCCCTTAACATGGCTACATCAAGCCAGCCAGCAAAATGCCAAGTTACTAAGGTGGAGCATAGGGTTGCAAGCATATGATATGAGAGTGAAGTACCACAGTGGAGTTAGCAATGCCAACACAGATGGGCTATCAAGACAGGGAATGGGGTAAAGTATTCCCAGATAGATATACAAAACTCCAACAGGCAAATGCAGAAACAGAAGACTCCCAAACAACAAGCAGCTAAAATTGCGAGCTTTTAATGTTAGCGCTTTCGTAGAGGTCAATACCCCCACTTCCTCAGACAACTTGCAAACATCATTCCAAACCTTATATATGTTTAATTAACATCCTTAATAGTCTGATTATTTAACTAATTGATAATTTACTGTTACTGAAAACTGAAAGTAAAAATCTAGAATAAAACATGTTGGTGCACTACTATGTAAAATGATAGTTCAGCATATACATTATTTAAACAAATACCTTCCTTAAAAAAACTTTTTTATATATAATTACATATATTATATATAAAAATAAAAATATATATATGTTATATGAAAATAAAACTAAAAATGTGGACAACATTAAAAATAACACCATGTAACTGCCTAATAATGTTTTTTGCACGATTTCCATATTGCAATAACTCGACCATTACCTACGTAATGCTTTAAGCTTCAAAATACGAATATGTAAATTTGTGAGTTGGGTGGTCCATAATTTACATCGGGAAAACTGAAAGAAAGCTTAAGCAAAGAGTATATGAACATCAATCTAGTATTCTAAATGGGGGTACCAATAACGCTTTAGCAAAGCACATTATGGACCACCCAACTCACAAATTTACATATTCAGTGTTACAACAAATTCCCCATGATCCAAGAGGAGGGCCGTGGTAGCTCACCTTGGAAGAACAAGAAACATTTTGGCAGGTAAGAACTTCAGCATACTCTCCCCCTGGGCTAAATGAATATATGTCTATTAAAAGTATTTTGAAGCTTAAAGCGTTACGTAGGTAATGGTCGAGTTATTGCAATATGGAAATCGTGCAAAAAACATTTTTAGGCAGTTACACGGTGTTATTTTTAATGTTGTCCACATTTTTAGTTTTATTTTCATATGACATATATATATTTTTATTTTTATATATAATATATGTATTTATATATAAAACAAGTTTTTTTAAGGAAGGTATTTGTTTAAATAATGTACGTTGGACTATCATTTTATATAGTAGTGCACCGACATGTTTTATTCTAGATTTTTACTTTCAGTTTTCAGTAGCAGTAAATTATCAATTAGTTAAATAATTAGACTATTAAGTATGTTAATTAAACATATATAAGGTTTGGAATGATGTTTGTATTATGTCTGAAGAAGTGGGGGTACTGACCTCTACAAAGTGCTCACATTAAAAGCTCACAATTTTAGCTGCTTGTTGCTTGGGAGTCTTCTGTTTTTGCATTCGCCTGTTGGATTTTTGTATATTGTTTCTTCGTTTTGTTGGGTTTGTTAATTCCCAGATAGATGCAACCCTCTCAAGCAATTTTTCTTAAGGGTCACTTGAAAAACTAGCTTGAGTTTTTTTGGGGGGGTGGAGAAATGTGAGGCTGCCAGCCCAGCTATCTGGAATTTTGTAAATAATTCTATGTCATTTGTGAATATTGATATGATTTATACAGAACTGTATGTTATGCACTGAATTTCAAGAATGTAACTACAGCATACCCAGCTGGAACATAAAAGATTAACCCAAAACTGGGCCATAAACAAAATATGTTATCTCTCAGTTTCAGTTCAAAAACAGACACAATGTCTAGAGCTAGAAGTTTTTCTATTGTCCTGAAAGAAAAGTAATTACTAGGTTTAAAATGTAAAGTATTTTATTGTTTTACAACTTTCAGTTCTGAGCAAAAATCTGATGGAGATGTATTTCTCACACAGAGATGTTAAAAATTATTAGTTTCTGTTTTAGCATGGGAACTGAAGTCAGGTGACTAAGAGTGATGTCATCCAGGTTAACTCACCAGTAATATGTGATATTAATTTATGAACTCTCTCAGAGAGAGAGACTAGGCATTTTATATTTTGCTTATAACCTGGAAATATCCATCATCAGCACTTCTGCCTGTGTGTTGTCTTTAAGTAAGACTTAGGGCGTAGTAGGTATAGACAGGAATATAGTAAAGATTAGTTTAGATGTTTTCTGTATTTATTTGAGACTGTACTGCAATGTTGTTTTAAAATGTTTCATGTGATTTTGAAGTCTGAAGTAACTGTGTTTGTTTATTGAGTATTGTTTTGTTCTTTTATTTATTATTAAATATATTTAAACCTATCTTTGTGGCTGATAATTGTGAGACATATTTAAGCTCTTAGGTACTTGCATATGTATTTGGTGACACTATACAGGCCACTCCTAAATAGCCTTGCAAGTCTTGGTCAAAACTACCATTTGGACAATAGTAACATTACACAGTAGGATTGGACACCCTTTGTAAGGGCCTTATAATAGCTGATAAATATGGTGGCTGGTGGCAGCTGCTACTACCTTATAGTCTTGGCAGAATGGAAAATAGCTAGTAAACCTGTGCCAGCCTTTCCCAGGTGTGTGCGTGTGTGTGTGTGTGTGTGTGTGTGTGTGTGTGTGTGTGTGTGTGTGTGTGTGTGTGTGTGTGTGCGCGTGTGTGTGTGTGTTTGTATATCAATCAAAACTCAAATTGTGTGTGTCTTAGCTATTTGGGCAGGGACATGAAGCACTGGTTGGACAGAGATGGTGCTGGAGGTCTTAGCTTGTCCACTTGGGTGAGATATTAACCCTGTAACTGTGCCAATGCGGAGTCTTATTGGGGATCTGTAGAAAGAGGGAGAAATGATCCCCATACTGACTGTGGTCTCTGTATGCTCTTAAGGGAAATTGTACTTTACTGTGTGTGTGTGTGTGTGTGTGTGTGTGTGTGTGTGTGTGTGTGTGTGTGTGTGTGTGTGTGTGTGTGTGTGTGTGTGTGTGTGTGTGTGTGTGTGTGTGTGTGTGTGTGTGTACTTGTAATCCTTCCATTGTGTACATCCCACACTGTTGTCAGTGGTGAGGATTGAGGCTCCTTGATTACTGGGCTAGTGCAGGGTCTTCACAGCAGGGTTTATGCCTAACTGGAGAACTGTGTTGAAAGCTTTGGCCAGGTCCAGATAATGGTAGGTACCATTTCAGCATCATCTATGACCCTGATGACTTAAACATCCATGATAATTTTCTCCATGACTTTGCAGATAATACTGGTCAAGCTTATGCATCTGTAGTTCCCTGAGTCAGTTAATAGGCATCTATTGTGCAGAGGATGATTGTTGCAGTCCTCAATTCCTCTGGGACAAAGCCCATCCAGACTTTGTGGTTAAAGAGGTTTTCCAGTGGACCTGATAGATTCAGTTTTAAGGTATTTAAGAAGCATCCTGAAATGTTGTCGGGCCCCATGGAGGCTGTATTTTTGGCCTTAGTGAGCACAGTAAAGACGTCTTACCTCATAATGACCAGTGCAGTACGGGATGGTTGTAGGCATTTGTTTGAGTGTGGTAGGAGGTGAAGGGTGGAGAAGTTTAAACTGAACTTGTCAGCCAGCAGGTTTGCTAGAGTTTCTGTTTTCACCTTCTCGATTTCCATGTTTTAAGTGCAGGCTTCAATGGAACATAGTAATTCAAACCGGAGCCTCAATCAGCTGCTAATTTAATTATCCACCTTACTTTGACCCTTTCAGTATTATTAACCACATCACCCTTCCTTTTATTTTGGGCAACATTCTCAATAACTAAAAACTTAAGACCACATCCAGGACCTGGGGCATTGAGAAAGTAAATACTTGTTTTAGGTGATATTGTTTTTAATTATTGTAATGAATGGTAACTTAGAAGCAAAGAATGCTTTTTATGTGATTGGTTCAGTTTAGGTGCTTCTGTTATATTATGTTGAGAGTGTGTTTTACTTGTGTTATTTTATGTTGTGATGAATCAAGTTTATTTTATCCTGCATTGTTTGAAGTGCCCACTTATTGTTTTATACCTTAGCTGTGTTTCGAATGTGGTTGTATACTTCCTTCGTTTGTTTTTCATTTTCCACCACTTTAGTCCTTGGGAGACAGTTTTTCCTGTCTGCTGTTATATTTTATGATAGTGTTTCCCTTGGAGCATGGCTGAGGGATTTGATGTGGAGCTGGAGTTGTTTTTTAATCCTAAAAGTCAGTCAGTTAATAAGAGGAGTGATTGGATTAACAAATTTATGAATGCTGATGTTAACCAGCTTTTAACTCATGAATATCAGCAGCTGGGACCTGATACTGACTTTAAAGATAGCAAATAAACATTTTTACATGATAATTTATGGTCTTTCAAAAATGACTTGTATAGACTGAAATGTTTGTAACTCTAGAGATTTCATTTGGAAGCATGCATTGAATTGATGGTTATACCAAGGAGCCTTTGTTAGTTTAAAATGCCCACTTATAGTATGCAATGCCCTGGATTGTTAGCCTGATGGCAATGACTGAATCTGGGCACTAGTTTTGGTTATGTGAAGCCATTGATTGACTTTTTTTAAGCCAAATGAAGTGGAGTTATTTAAAAGTGTATAGCAACAACAGGATGGTTTTTATGATTTGGCCCCATTTGGTACAGCAGACCTTGCGTTGGGTGAGGTTAAAGATAATGTGCTTCTGTATGAGGGGAGACTTCTTCAACAAAACTAGAAGAAGTTAATCAGGGATCTAAGAGATTTTAAGAATAACCACGTTTTTTTCCGGGCCTAGAACTTTAAACAGAAGCACTGAGGCACAGCATCTTAAAGGGTATCATATTCCTAAGGATATTGACTCTAGTAGTTCTTTGGAGGGGACTGAATGGCCAGCAGATTGAACTACATGACTGGCTATCAGTTCTCCACATGTTATACCATCCACAGGATTATTTCAGATTATGGATAATGGAGAAGTTCTTCCCACTGCCATCAATGGAGATGTTATCCATCAGACACCTGTGGTGAGGAAGAAGATGACTTCTGGATTCTCAGAGCATGTTTTTCTCCTTCTGATATGATCCAAGTGCAACAGATCCAAGGAATAGTCAATGAGGAGGGAAAGAACCAAGTGGAAACATCCCAGGGAAATGGGGCAATCATCCCATCAAGAGGATGTGGATGTTGACAACTGGACATTAGTTTGGAATATTTCTAAAAAGGTATTGTCAGTTGAGCATGTTTCTGTCATTAATAAAGCAGTCTCATTTATACCAGCACAGAAGGCTGATTTGGCTGATACCATTATTGAGCTTAGATTGTTTATATGGAACTTGATGCTTAAGGTTATGTATTCTGAGATTAATATAAGTCATGCACCAGGGTTTAATAAACTAAGTTTATATGTATTCCATAACCATACAATTTTAGATGTTTTTAGTAGATTGTGTGAACAAGACATTTTGACCTGTTGAGTAATGACAAACAGAAACAGGGGTTTTGTAATCTCTTCCATGAGGAGAGACATGCGTTTCATGATCTACAATCTGATTTGGATATAGTCATACATCCCACCAATAAGAGTGGCTCTGTCATCTTGGATCAAGCATATTATTTTGATGCAATGAATGCAATAATTATGGATGTAGGAACTTACAGGCAAGTAACAATTGTTGACATTGAACGTATGATACATCATGTGGGGCATCTATTGCAGGATTGTTTAGATCAAGGATCTGTGACTTATGAATTGTTTCAGTATTTAACTTTTGAGTCACCACTTATTCCTGTTATACATGGGATGCCCAAGGTTCATAAACATCCCACCCTCCCACCTTTTAAACTGATTGTTGCTGGTGGAAGGGGGTTAACAGAGCCTCGTTCCATTTATATCAAGAAGTCTCTTAGACCAGTCCGTGATTCATATACTTTTATGCGCCATGACACTGATTTTTTTTAATAAGAGCTATACCAATGCACTAAAGAAGATCCACCACTGATAGGGAGTTTTATGGTGACATTGGATGTTGCTTCACTTTTTACTGTCATCCTGAATGAACAGGGAATACAAATGGTCAAACACTTCCATCTTATACGTAATACATATTCACCTGTATTTATTGATCTATTATGTATTTTTCTTAAGATAGTTCTTGAGAATAATGTTTTCATTTTTGGCAATGTTTATTATTTGTCCTGTGCCAACAGCTACACCAACATGGCATTGGCCTGTTTGGAACATGAACATATTTTTCTTTCAGTAGAGTTTACTCCATATCTTTATTTTTATTGTTTCATTGATGACATCTTTTTAATTTGGATGGGTTCTTTTAATGCACTGTATGATCTTTTGGATTATTTGCAGCATACTACCTCTTTTCTTAAGTTTTCCATGAAGTTTTAAGAACACATTATTAATTTATTTGGATGTGCAGGTTGGAAGACAATATAACGGTATTTTTACAACTAGGTTATTTAGTAAATCATGTCATAGGGTGTCATTTCTACACAGAACAATTATGCACCCTGGTTATATTTTCTGTAATGTTATTAAAGGACAGTCAATGGTGATGTCTAGACTCTCCCTATCTGAAGGTGAGTTTAGGGATAGTTTGGTGAATTTATACAAGCATTTGGTTATAAGGGGTTATTCAAGCAGAGAGATTGAGAGTGGTATGGAACAGGAAGCTTCATCTAGGCATACACGAGCAAAACCCTATTTTTCTTCACCTGCTGTTAACATTAAATGTAGAGTTCAATGGAGTGGTATTTTTTTCTGTCACATTAGTCTATAGTAGTGATTCTAAGTCTTAAAAAGATATTATTCCACAATATTAGCCATTTTTTTCAAACTTATGAACAGATTATGCTGTGGAAACTCCCTATGCTGTGGAATAAAATCCCAGTCCATGTGAGGCAGAGCACCTCACTGGCTCTGTTCAAGAGAAATCTTGACCTGTGGATGGGAGAGGATGGGACCCTAGTATGCCCAGGAATGTGTCTCTGGACAGAGAGGCACAACAAAAATGGGCACAGTATTTTTTTTTTTTTAGGGATGGCAAGGCGCCAAAAAATTTGGGCTAGGCTTATAAATGCCTTAGGGCAGATAGCCTAGTATAAACCTATGAACCTATAAGATTAAGAAAATTGTTGGTCCCCATCCACGGTTTTATTATAAGAACAAAAAATCTTTGAAGAGATTATTATGCTACCTTGTTAATAAGTAAGGTAATGATTGTGAACATTTGGCTAATGGGAATCTCACATGCCATTCATATAATTTTTGTGAACACATAGATGAGGAAGTTTTTTAAATCCAGATATTGGTAGAACATATAGTTTTTCAGACAGTGCTGATTGTAATAGTAGGCACTTACATTATCTTGCCCATTGCGTAAAATGTAGTTCATTCTATGTGGGCAAAACAAATAGAAGGTTAAATGAACGGATAAGAAATTGTCTCTGTTGTACATATATAGAGAACAGCATTAGTGCACTTGAGAGGCATACTCTAAGTAGAGGTCGTGCGCATGGTTTAAAGTTTTTAGTTACTGAGAATGCTGGCAAAAATAAAAGGATGAATTATTTGGTAATAATACTGAAAGGGCCAAATAAGGCGGATAATTAAGTTAGCAGCCAGGCAAGGTTCTGGTTTGAATAAGCATGTTTCATTGAAGCCTGCACTTAAAACATGGAAATTGAGAAGGTGAATACCTGTTTTAGATAATATTGTTTTTAATTAAGGTAATGAATGGTATCTTAGTAATGCAATAGAGATTGGATGGCAAACTGATAAACAGCATCTTCCTAGTTACTAGGCATCTCATCCAAAGGAGGACATACTCAGGACTGTGACACTCCACACCAATTAAAGTACACCACAGTATCAACAACCCAGCTACATGCTGTGGAGTAGAACCCCACAGTGTTCTACATGAAAAGCAAGCATGCTACCTGTTGTGCTACTAACAATACGTTTTAAGTGCATCACATAATGGTGATATAATTTTTTAAACAAAACAGTTGCACATTGTAGAAAGACTTAGTATGAGCAGCAGTAAACTTCTTTTCCCTTGAAGCTCACAATTCCTTGGAAATGCACATGAAACTCAATTCCTTAAAAAATGCAGCTTGGTAGTTGGGGCAGAGGATTCAAGCTATTGTTTGCTGCAACTAAGGTGCAGAGTTTGAGCCTGAGCATACACACACCTACCTATCATACCTTTTACTGCAAGAAATCTGGACAAATCCTACAATTATGGGGGACAATGGTCCAAAAAAAGGGACAGATTTTAAATATTGTTCTCATGAACTTAGTTGCTAGAATAACAGGATTTGTGTTAGTATGCATTTTTCTAAAGTATATGAAGTTCTGAAACTCAAATTTCTGTCATTATGAGGTAACTTCCATACTTAATGATTTTCCAGAAAAATCACACTTTTTATAAGGAACAGACCAAATATATGAAGCAAAAATCTGGACAGTTTATAGAGTTATGTTACCTACTCGTACCTACCTCTTAAACATGCAAACCTACCTACCTCTTACTTACATACACACACACCAGCACACACCTACGTATCTACCTCTTACTTACATACACACACACACACACCTACATATCTATCTTTTATATACACAGACATACCCTTACCTACCTACATCTTATAAACACACATACACACCCCTACCTACCTACCTACCTAATCTAATACACACACACACACACACACACACACACACACACACACACACACACACACACACACACACACACACACACACACACATACACACACCTCTTACTTGTCCATCTGTTGTTCACAGTCCAAAAACCTTTTTGTATTCAAATTCCGCATGCACAAAGATGATGTAAGCAGGTTGCATAGAAGCAACAGGTGTGTGTAAAAATGCTATTTTTTTTTAATTAAAAAGAAATTAATCCCCGAGCCACAGTGGATCTCTACCAGCCAGAGGTCTATATGCAACTGCCTTGGTTGCCTATGCTGGATCCAGCTCTGATTACAACTGTGTTATCTATACATAGTTTTATTCCATGTGCCTTCTGTTTTGCATTTTAGCCCACACAATTTGTTGACGTTTTTGCTCAGAGTCTGCCTGTCATGCCACATTGTCTACGTGAAGTAACTTTGTTGAACTGTCCCCTCTTTCTTGTTTGCTAATGTAGTCCCTTCACTAATATGAACAGCAGTGGACTCATAGCTGAATCATGATGCATACCCACTCCCACTGGAAACTTCTCTTTGAAACCAAACATTGTTCATAATTGAGTCAATAGGTCCTTGTACATATCCTGCATTAATTCTACCATTGTTTCTTTTATTTCAAACTATTATGTGACTGGACAAATCAGCTTTCTTGGGACCATGCCATATGTTTTCCCTAAGTGTAGGAATGCTCATTTTGACTCTTTCCCCTTCTCTAGCTTCTTCTCAGCTATCTGTCTCACTGCAAACATCAGGTCAGTTGTGCTGCATCCTGGTCTGAATCCCAACTACTTATCCTCCATCTTTCTTTCTACTGTTCCATGTATTCATTTATCACTTCCCTTCTCCATAACTTTCATGCAATACAACAGGAGTTGAAATACCTCTATACTGCCCACAGTTGTGAATGTCCCCTTTGTTCTTGTATACTGATACTAGAATGCTTATTCTTCAGCCAGCTGGGATATGCCTTTCTCTCCACATTGCTATGATCACCCTCAGAAATCATTCTTCCTTTTCTCACCTGACATCTTGATCACATCTGCAATGGGCTCATCTGAGCCTGCTGCTTTCTCTGGTTTCATTTTCCTTAGTTATTTTCTTACTTCTTCTAGGGTGGGCTCCTCCTTTTCATTCATGATAGACTCTGTCTGGGGCACTATGGCTTCTTTGGGGTTTTCTTCATTCAGAAGCTGCTGGAAGTACTCTTTCCATGTACCTTTGATATACTGTGGACAGGTGAACAGGTTGTTGTTGGCATTCCTTATGAATCATGTCTGACTATCATCTTTAACTTTCTGATTTTGCTTTCCAACCTGATAAGAGTTTATTTGAGACATTTACTGAATCATTTTCCAGAAGATGATAGACTGCCTCTGATGCCTTGTTCTTTGTTATTGCAGTTCCTCTCTTAGCCTCTTTGTTAGCCAACCAGCATTCCTTCTTAGCCCGATACATGTTTTCTATTTCCCTGTTTTTCCTGCACTACTGCTTTTTTTCTTTTGATGACTTCCTGGACTTCTGCATTCCATCTCCTTATTTAGCTTACTTTCATACCTGGGTCAGCCACATACCTGTTCAATAGTCCTCTCATGTGCTGTATTGAGGTGCTGTCATTCATCTTCAACACCACCTATGTCCTCGTCTTCCTGAAGTTCTTAAGTCCTGAATAATTCCTTGAACTCTTGTGCTTTTTCTCCAGTTAACTAAAAAGCCTAGTCTTTGTTGATTGCAGAGCTTTTTCTTGACGCTACCTGGACCTGATTACAGCAACCAGTGGTTTATGATGTGGGCCAGATCTTTTTCTGTGGATGACTTTGCAATTGCTGATTGTACCCCAATGCTTTTTCCATAGTAGAAGAAAGTCTACCTAAACTACACTCCTGCATATGATCTTATGACTGTCTCTCTTGCTGCACCATGTGTTGACCACCATCAAGCCATTTGCCAGACAGAGGTCTAAAATGACCTTTCCTTCTTTACTCCTGATGCCCTACTTATGTGGACACAGGCAGTCCTTATATCCTTTTCTGTCTGTCGTGATATGTGCATTTATGTCATCCATTATCAACATGTTGTCCTGCTGTATCATAAACCTGATTTGGGGCAAATTCTGAGATTATGAATACTGCCCTATTATTGCACTTGAGTCTGATTGCCATGAGTCTATCACTAATTCTGATTATATCCCCCACTGCCTTCTGAAGCCTCTTTCTCACCAGAATTCTCACACAATTTCTTGTCTGTTTCCTGAGTAGTAGACTCTGAATCCCAAGCCACTTAACTTTGCTGCACTGCCCTTCCATCTTGTTTCCTGGATACATGGAATGTCCAGTCAGCTCCTTACCATCATGTCATCCACTTCCAAAATGCATCCTGTCAGTGAGCATACACTGAGTGCAGGAATCCTTAATTCATGTTTGGCAGGTTGATTGATTTTATTTACAGCTTTTGCTCAACAGAGATATCCAGTTGGACAGTTGGACACTGGATTTCCTGTAGCATATAGATATCGGGCACACATACTGACTAGAATGGACATTTAAACCCCTTCCACTATTACCCTGTATCCTTGGCATAGGTCAGAGTAGGCCTGGTCCTCAACCCATTTATCACTGCCAAATACCCATACCCATTTGTTGGCAATATTAGTCAATATGACCAATTCACCTAGGATTGCTTTTGTACCACTGAATGGCTATCCATGACATGGCACACTATCAGTGATCCATGTTCTCTTACCTATAGGGTACTACATAAAACAGTTGATACTCAAAGCATTTAATCTCGGCAACTTTTCCCCCATTAGGCACCATGTATAGTTTCTGCTGCTGCCAATAACTCCATTCTTGGGTGAGTTTGAGGTAAAAACACTCAGCAACCCCACAAAGACACAGGGAGAACATGCAAGCTTCAAACATACATTAGTCAGAAGTCAGGATCAAACCTTGTTCAATGGAAGTGAAGACCTTAACTATTATGACACCTCTGTCTCCACTGTATTGATATGATGAAATTGTTGGACTCAGACTGTCATTGATTTTTAAGATTTCTTTCATTATGGAACTGTAGACATGGTTTAAAAAGGAATTTAGGTGTATGGAATTCAGGCAGAGTGATGTTGCAAGGGTGATAATTGTACTTAATTTGGTTAAATCAAGTTTCATCATGGTTAAATCAAGTTTCATTAGGGCTGCTCATATATGTTGCTCCATGTTAATGCATCATGCAGCAGTAGGGATTGTGATGGAGAAAAAACAAGTGTAGCCCTGAGGAGATCTTTGTTCTGATGGAGACACACAGGACATATGATAAACATCTTTTTGGAAAAAGGGGAGCATCTGTATGGTTACGGGTGTTTATGGATATAAATGCTGTTGTAAGGAGGAACCACACATGGACACCATGCAGAAAAAGGGCCAGTGATATTGTAAGGAGGGCCAAAGCAAAAGCAAGAAAGAATGCAATTGTCTATAGCAGTACTGGTGAGGGACCTCCTACATTTAAACCGTTAACACCCAATGAGGAATACCTTCTTTCCATATGGAGATGACTACAACACTGTTGAGGATGGCATGGGCATAATGAGAAATGGTTTGGACACTGGTGGCTACCCACCTCAGCAACATCCACAAGAATGTGTTCAGGAAGGTCAGTACACCCGTCGTGACATATGTACATTAACATGATGATGTTGAGGTTAACTGCTTACATGTTTCTGGCAGTCATGAAAGTGAAATGAGTGTGCATGTTAAGTGTCCTCCACAATTTATCACAGAACATACAGTAGGGTGGTTCATTGTCTCAGTGCTAATTTACGAAATTAATTCTTCACAGGGTCATCAGCAGAAAACAGCAGTTCCACTTTACCAGCACAACTTGAACTTTGTCAGCAGCAAAATAGCTGTTGATGGTGATAACATTATCATATTCATGAGACAGCCTGTGGACAGTGTCACACAGTCACCAAGTTTAATGGCAGAATCACACACTCCATAGCAGTTACATAAATCTGCAGGCTGTGACAATGGGTCACAAAATCAAGGAGGTAGGGACATTAAAGTGTGGTTGTGCAAGGAGTGAACCAATGCACATTCAACACCAGTGCCTCTAAAATCCACAGGAACACCTCCTGGAGGGCATCATAGGTGGCAGTATCCACTGTGATACCTGCACAGTAGGGTGCCATGTGCAGGCACATATCACAGCTACCTCCAGAAACATGAAAAGCATTAGCTGCCCAGAAGCAATTTTGCTGTGACATTGCTCAGTCCACTGCCACAGAGAGTCAGATAGAGATGGTGAGAGTACTGCAAGGCACATGTGAGGATTTTCAGCACTGCATTGAAATGGTAAGGAATAGTTATAATGCCATGGCCACACTGATGTGCAGTGTTGTTACTCACCCAGTAACTATTTTGCTTCTATGCGTAGAGTAGTCAGGACCTACCAGACCCAAGTAGGAGTCAGTTGTGTATAGGGAAAAGGATGGCATACTGTCCAGATGTGTAGAGGAATATCACAATGACCTTAAAATCCTTCTCGTGAAAATACTGGAAACAACAGGGGGAACCTAAAACAATAAAATTCATGCAGGCTTCATCAGTGTTCATCTGCAGAACCTTTAATATGAGGTCTTGGTTACACAGCACTATGAGATCAGTGTCTGTAGGATCACCTGCATCCATTAGGTCATGTTATTGCCTGCCTCAAGCTCATGCATTAACACTTCCTCACAATCATGGTTATCATCATCACTTTCCCTATCTTTAAGGGAAACTGTGTGTGACACATACTGTATGATTTTGACCTACAGTAACACAGGGTTAGCACTGCAGGTAATGTGTGAAATGTCTCACTGCATGCATTTGAGTAAATGAATGCCACTGTCTGAGGTCAAAGGCAGTATTAAAAAAACAACGACAAAAAATACATAATAATTTAAGTATATAAAAGTGTGGTATGGGGGAAGGGAGGAAATGTCTGTGTGTGGTGTATTTCAGTACTATGAGGCTTTTCATCAGCATGTATTTGAGATGATTAATGGTAATGATTAAAATAACAGGAAAAATAGGGAGGGAGTAAGTTACAGACTGCAATGTGCAGCACAATTACTGGCCCATTAAGTATCATGAGTATTGGGTAATTCTACTGCTGATAGTTACACAAAAGAAGCAGAGCATTCATATTAAAGGTTCCTAAACAAAACACATTCAGCAGAATTGTGCAAAATGTACTTATTTTTATTTTATTTATTTATTTATTTATTTTTGTTGACCGGGAGTGTCCGACTGGATGTAGGTCCATTTTCAGCGGAGGCCCGGGGAGAAAAGCTCCACAGTTAAAATAAACAGACAGTAGTTACATTGGATTACATAGCAATTAACAATTTACATAGCAATTACTTACAACATATTTACAGATGAAGAACATAGTACATCAGTAGACAAATAGAATCTTTATCTGTGAAGTACATAACAGGCATTAACAAATGTTACAAGAAGAAGTTCCTGCTGTATAATAAGGACTAGACTTATGAGCATCTGAGCTTGCTATAATCAAGGTAGTTAGTGGAGTGGAAAGAAAGGTCATGGTTGGATGGGGAGGGGGATATTAGAGTGGGAGTTGCAAGGGCATAGTCAACATGTTTTTAGGTGCGCTTTTAGTAAAGTTTTGAAGTGGGTGCATGATGGTATGGAGGTAATTGTGGGTGGGAGGGAGTTCCATAATTTGGCTATGATGCAAGAGAATAGTGCTTCACCAACAGAGTTATTGGCTTTAGTGATCTGCAAGTGATTTTTGTTGCTGGATCTTAGTGGTCTGGTGGTGCGATAGGGTTGGAGTAGATTCTGGAGGGATGGGACATTTACTGGATGATTTACTAGTTTGTGGGCAAGTGAGAGTTGATACCATTGAAGGAGGTGAGGGAGTTCAAGCCAGCCCAGTTCAGCAAGTGAGAGACAGTGGTGACTACGGTAGGATGCCCCTGTGGTGAATTTGACGATTTTGTTGTAGCAGGTCTCTAGCTTGTTTAAATTGCATTGTCTTAGGTTGGTATATATTGGACAAGCATAAAGTAGGGTGGAGATAAGGTGGGAATTTGCTATTGAAATCTTTGCTGCTTTGGTGAGAAGTTGCTTATTTCTGTATAAGCTCCAAGTTTATTGTGGACTTTTTTATGGTCAAGGATATATGAATGTCAAATTTTAGTTTATTGTCTATTTCCACTCCTAGCAATTTGGTGTGTTCAGTTGGGTATATAGTGGTGTTGTATTTTCCTGTGATGTTAAAGTGAGAGTTGTTTTGAGTATGTTTGGTGCGTTGGAAGATGAGTAGTTTAGTTTTGTTTGGGTTGAGTATTAATTGGGCATCGGATAACCAAGTTTCAACAGAGGAAAAGGCTTCCTGTGTGACTTTTTGCAGTTTGGGTAGGGACTGGGCTGAGCAGATGATGGTTGAGTCATCTGTGTATTGTATGAGTGTGCCATGTTTGGTGGCAGAGGCTAGATTATTGTTGAAAACAGAGAAGAGTAGGGGTCCAAGGATGGATCCTTGGGCAACCCCTATGGAGACAGGTAGTTAGGGAGATATGTCATTCTGCCATATAACGGAATGTTGGCGGTCAGACAGGTAACTCTGAAACCAGTTGGTGATCGATTGTGAGAAGGATAGGTTATTGAGGACAGAGATAAGTTGTTTGTGTTGGACCATGTCAAATGCTTTAGATAGGTCTAGCAAAGTAGCAGAGGAGAGATAGCCATTGTTTTTATGCTGAAGGATAGTGTTAGTAAAGGAGAGTAAGACAGTTGTGGTGCTATGGTTTGGTCGGAAACCATGCTGAGTACTGGAAAGGAGGTAGTCTGAGACCCGAGAGTGTATGCATCTCTCTAGTATTTTGGAGAGTGGAGAGAGAATAGCTATGGGGTGGCAATTGGTTAGTTCTGTGGAGGGTCTGCCTTTGTGGAGGGGAATTATATGTGATACTTTCCACAGTGTGGGAACGTAACTTTCTGACAGAGATCGGTTAATCAAGATGGATACTGGGTAGGCCAGAGCATCAGCTGCGATTTGTAGGTATTCACTTGGGAGATTGTCTGCTGCTAACCTGGTGGGCTTAAGTTTAGTTAAGAGTTTTTTTTATGTTGGAGGTAGGTACAGGAAAAAAAGAGAAGGCTTTGGGGAGATTACTAGTTGAAGGTGTGGGTTGGAGGGGAGGTGGGTTGTGTTGTTTAGCTAGTGATAGTATGGTTTGTGTGAAGTGTGTGTTGAATGAGGTAGCAATATTTTTTGAGGAGTGAGGGATGTTAGGAGGAGGGGTACTGACTTTACCTGGGTGGAGGATGGAGTTTATGGAGGACCAGAATTGCTTGGGGCTGTCTTGAGAGGAGTCTAGGGCAGACTGGTAGTATTGGAATGTGTCCTGCTTTATTAGCTTTTTGACTCTATTGCGTAGTTCTAGGAATTTCTATCTAGTTGAGGTGGTTTTGGTTTTGTGCCAGTGCTCCCAGGCTTTATCCCTGTTTTTCATTTCTGACTTAGTGGTTTTCTGTAGCCATGGGGAGGGTTGTGCTTTGATTCTGGAAAGTCTTATGGGGGCATGGTAATTAAGGATGCTCAGGAAGGTAGTATTAAAAATTCAACTGGCCATCAAGGCTGAGGTACTTTAGAGGATGCCAGTTACATTCTTTGAGGGATGAGATGAATGTGAGTGGGTTAAAGTTTAGTTTTTTACGTATTTGATGGTAGATGACAGGTTTAGCTTGGTATAAGTATTTTTGAGTAGGAATGTTGGGGAGTGATCACTGAGGCTATCTGATAAGCAGCCTGTTATATATGACTGGGGGCTCTTACTGACTAGTATCCAGTCCAGGGTAGTGTGCTTGCTGGAGTTTTTATTTATCCTGGTTGGTGACTGGACTAGTTGGGTGAAGCCATGAAAGTTTACATGATGGGTTGGATGGTTGCCAGAACAGGATTGCCAGTCAATATTGAAATCACCTAACATTTTAGTTTCTTGGTGGAGATGGTGGGTAGACCAGCTGAGGAGGTTTTCTAGAGGAGGGATGTTTTGGCCAGGTGGGAAGTAGCATCCAGTTATGTTGATGGTTTTGTTTTGGTTTATTTTGAGGTTGGTATATATTACTTCTTCATTGCCTATTTGTGGAGCTGATGATTTTAAGATCTGGATGTTTAGATGCTGTTTAAATTTTATAGCTACACCGCCTCCTTTCTTGTTTAGCCGGTCTACTCTTAGCATGCCATAACCTGTGGGGAGTATTTGCTCACTGGTAATGTGAGGTTTTAGCCAGGTTTCTGTCAGGATGACTATATCTGGGGAGTACAAGTCTATGGTGGCATGGAGTTCATGGACTTTGTTGGATATACTTCTAATATTTAGGCTTAGTAGACTAATAAGTAGGCTTAGTAGAAGGAAGTCACTCGGCTTTCTATTGGCTGTAATATGGGAGAAGTTGTGGTTTCTGGTCTGATTATGAGGATTGTGGTTGGAGATGGTAGGGCCAGGGTTAGGGTGGATATCTCCACTTAGGGCTAGTTTAGATATGCATGAGGTTATTTGTTTTCTTATTCCTTGTATGATGACAATTCTACTCAATGCAAATATCTCAGGGAACAGTAAGGCATAACAGCAATGTAAGGCAACAAAGATATATATGTATATATATATATATATATATATATATATATATATATATATATATATATATATATATATATATATATATATATATATATATGGGATCCAGACACATGCTCGACTAGCATATGTCCGAATCACAAAACATCGAACACACATACACTAAAGTGCTTAACATCGACAAGCTTCTGTGTATGTGTGCCTGTTTGTAGATTGGACTACAGTGGGTAAGGAAAATTCCCTTTTCCCCACTGTAGTGCGATCTCGGAGTGAGAATAATAAAGTAGGGGGGTGTGGGGGGTGCAGGGGGGCAAAGCCTCCCTGCAGAAACATAGATTTTTTTTTTTGAACTACACATACACGGAAGTGCTTTTCAATGTTAAGTGCTTTCATGTATGTGTGTTCGATGTTTTGTGATTCGGACATATACTAGTCGACCATGTGTCCTAGACCCATATATATATATATATATATATATATATATATATATATATATATATGACTATATATATGGCTAGGGAGATGGCCTCGAAAGAAAGAAGGGGGGACTGTTAAAAGTTGAACCTAGTAAGAATATGCTAGGGGTGGGAGTCAACTAAGGTCAGGTTTATTACTACTTATGGTATAAAGACCTTCAAAATTAGAGAGGTATTGGATAAATTGGTATATATTAAAAATTGAAAACATTTTTGATCAATGTCTAGGGGATAAATGTGAAATTGGATATCAGAGGGCCAAAAATATTGTGGAATGTTGGTCATGGTATAAAAAAATGGATACAACTGGTATGAAGTTTGATGGTAGTAAGGTGTTTGGCAGCACTATTTGTGGCAACTGCGTATATTTCAAAGTGGTTCCATGTACTAAATCTTTTACATCAGTTAATACTCCAAAGGTCTTTTCGATTAGGCATCTTATTACTTGTAATACAGAGTGGGTTGTTTATATGGCTGTTTGCCAGAGCAGGGCTTTCTATGTGGGACAGACCTCAAAGGAATTTAAGAATAGGATTGCTGTTCATATTAGTGACATTAACTGTAAGTGTTTGAGCAGTGCATTATATAAGCAAAAAATGGTACATTTTGTAGCACATTTTATTTTTGTAGATTTGGATAGTATTAGGGGAACTGGATTGTCTAACACATTTAAACATCAGCTATTAGATAAAAAAGAAAAATTGTGGATTATAAGTTTTGGGGTAATGTATAAGACTGGGTTACATGAATATTGGAAAAAAAACATTTGGATTGTGAGTATTATACTGTACAGGACAAGGCTCTCTATTCAACCTTACCAGCCATTCAGTAAAACAGTTCACTGTACCTATCCAGGCATGTCCAAAGGGCAGTTTCAGGCGTACTCTCCAGTCCAACTAGTGAATCTGGGTATTTTGAGGCAATGTTACAACTGCCTCATGTACACAGACAACCCTATCCTCCTACCACCAAACACTAATACATGTTAGAGATGCAATTATACAGCCAAACTGGAGGTTAAACTTTCTCAACCCAAGGCTGGATCAGATAGTCAAGAGGAAAAGGAAAATACTTGCATCACACCACCAGTCTCACATAGACCCATTAAACCAGCACCGGCAAAAAACACACATAAATACATGAAAACATACTCAGAGGCTCTAAATAAAAATCTACAAAAGCAACAGAGACCTCCAAAGCAGACATTCAAGCAACCTCCACCCCGCAACATAAATCATGAAACACATACTTCACAAAAACAGTTTGCCATGCAATCACAGCCCTAAAGGCAAAATAACATACACAAAATACTAGTAATAGGTGACTCTATAGGCAGGCACACTGACGTCCCACTCACTAGGTTGAATAAGGAGAAGGTTACTGTTAGCTGCCTGTCGGGTGCCAGGATCTGTCACATGACACAAGCACTCAGGTCACGCCATAACAAGTACAAATACGACTCTGTCATTGTCCATGTTGGTGTGAATGACCTGAGCCATACCTCCCTGGACTACATGAAAAGAGACATGGAAGAGCTCTCTGATCTTGTAGCCCAGGCCGGTATTACCCTGACCCTGAGTAGCATCCTGCCCTTACCAAGAATGATACCACAGTATAAAGGAAGAAATATCAATCTCAACAATTGGCAAAGTTTCTGGTGTCATTCAAAGGGGATCCAGTGTCTGTCCACCTGGGATGACATGCTTGACAAGCTGCGTTGCTTCACTAGAGACGACTTGCACCTGTCACCCTTAGACTTTTGAACACTGGCCAAGGGTCTTGCCACCCCATAGTGCCTTTTTCAGGCAAGGCTCAGAAGACAAACCCACCACCATAAATAGCACAAGTAACAAAAAACTGAGGGTAATGCTACTCAATGCCAGAAGTCTAAACCTCAAAATGCATGCACTTGAGGCACTCCTTATTATGGAGAAAATTGATATATGTGCAGTAACAGAAACCTGGTTTAAGGCTCCAGAGAGCACCCCAGCACTACCAGGCTACAACTCATACCATACATTTCGGCCACAGAACCTGAACCGAAATACGAAAGGCGGGGGCATATCCATATTCATCAAGGATACCCACAACTCCAGGTTAGTGGCACAGCACGATGCTTCAATGATCATCCACGTGCAACTAACAATGGGCAAAACTGCAATTCAAATTGTAGCTTGCTACAGATCACCCACCATGTCCCAGGACCCTAATTCCACATTTCTGGAAACACTAGGAAATATAAAGGTCCTACCAAACACCCTAATATTGGGTGATTTCAATTACCCAAACATTAATTGGGAGAACTTCTGAAATACTAACTCCCTTGCCCAACATTTCCTAGAATTTATAAACTCAAATGCCCTGGATCAAGTGGTCAACACTGCCACCAGAGGTGACAACATATTGGACCTGGTCATCACCAATATGGGCGACCAGTGCTCCAAACCAGAGGTCAACCCCTCACTGGTTAGATCTGACCATAAACAAATCACTTTGGATATCTACATTCCGCCCCCACCGCCGGACAAGGAAACCACCGTGAAAAATGTTTCAAAAGCAAACTTCACATTACTTAAGACCAAGGTGGAAAGCTTCAAAGCCCACATGCTAAAGGATAACATTGTGTAAGCTGCAAAATCCTCTACTAATGCAGTCTACGGGCACCTACAAGAATGCATAGATTGTGCTATCCCAAGAAAAAACAAGACTCACTCCTCCAAGAAAGGGAAACCAGTCTAGTGGACTCCTCTCATAAACAAGCTATACAATAGAAGGAGGAAACTAGTACACAAAAGAGTAAAATCCCAGGAAGAGAGGACATCCCTGATCAGTATCAGCAAGAAACTATGATCCCTCATAAAATTATCCAAGGTGAGTTTTGAAAGAAAAATTTCCAAGGACGCCAAAGATAACCACAAGGCATTCTTTAGCTATGTCAAGAATCTAAGTGGCAATGCTCAGATCTGCTCAGAGTTAGTGCAGAATGGTACAAAATACACTGAACCGACCAGTATTGCCAACATCCTGGAAGACAGGTTCAGCGCAAACTTCACCCCCCTCTCACCCTCAAAAGGGCCCATAAAAATACCAGAAGACTGTAGCGCTCCTGAAATCACAGACACTCAGGTTAAAACAGCCCTCTCCAAAGCCAAAAACACAGCATGAATAGGACCGGATGATGTCCCAAGCTGCATCCTAAATGAGTTCAAAGATGAACCCCTCACCTAAACACACTGTTCAAACTCAGCCTCTCCACAGGTTACGTACCCATAAAGTGGAGCACAGCAACGGTTATTCCGCTCCACAAAGGTGGAGCCACATCAGATGCCAGGAACTATCACCCTATAAGCCTGACTAGCTTGGTCTGCAAGTCTATGGAGTGCATCATCATGGAACTCATTAACAGAGGCATTGGGAACCTACAAACACTGGACCGTACCCAGTTCGGCTTTGTTAAGGGCAGATCATGCATCCTAAACCTGGGGACTTCTTTGAGACAGTTAGCAAGGCTATAGATGAGGGAAAGGTGGTACGCACAGCCTACCTAGACCTCGCAAAGGCCTTTGGCACCATTCCAAATCTGGTATTATAGACAAGCTCACCAGCCTGAACATAAATACCTACATCACAAGATGGGTTGCCAACTGGCTCATGGACAGAACCCACATGGTAAGAGTTGCGGGAGCTAGGTTTGACTCTAAACCGGTTACAAGTGGCATTCCCCACGGCTCAATCCTAAGACCCCTCCTGTTCGTCATATACTTCTCAGAGGTACAGGCAAGCACAGGAGGACTATGGCTGACCAAGTTCACAGATGACTGCAAACTAGGGGCTATAAATGACTCTTCGGCTGACACAGACATCCTTCAAAATGGTCACACTGAGACGGACACCTGGTGTCAAAATCATGGCCTCAAGTTAAATGCCAAAAAGTGCATAGTCATCCCCTTTGGAAAATACAAAGTACCCACAAACTACTGCATAGGTGGTAGTCCCCTAAATACAGAAGATGTATAAGGGATCTGGTGACCCAAGTAGATAGTAAACTCTCCTTTGATAATCACATTGCCAAAGTGGTTAGAAAATCCATCTATGTGGCACACCTTATCACAAAAGTGTTCGCATCCACATCAAAAGAGGTCATTGTGCCCCTCTACTCATCGCTCATCAGACCCATCCTAGAGTACAACACCCCATTTGGGATGTATCTCACAAGACACCTGCAACAGCTGTAAAGACCACAGAAGTACCTCACCAAGAGGATCACTGGCCTCAAACAGATGCCCTATGCAGCTCGACTGAAGAAACTCCAGCTGTACTCGGTTGCATACCGCCTACTCAGAGGTGATCTCTGCCTGACATACAAGGCCATGTCCAACCCAGAACTGATGGACATGCTCCACTTAAAGAAAAGCATATCCCCTCGAGCTACACGCTCTATGGATCTAAACCTCACCACAACAATAAATAGGACCTGCTGGAGGGATAGATTCCTGTCACAGAAACTTCCCATGCTTTGGAACAAGATTCCAATCTACATTAGGCAGAGCTCCTCGCTAATACTCTTCAAGAGAAACCTTGACAAGTGGATGGGAAACAGAAAGTTTACCCCAGGGATCACTTCATAGGTTCATAGGTAGGTACTAGGCTATCGGCCCTGGGGCCTATACAAGCCCAGCCAAAAAGGTACCCTGGCTTTTGCCATCCAAGAAAATTATTTTCCTGTGACACTGTCAAGCAGAGCCATGGAGGTGATCCCCAGGCTGAATTTCCTATTTCCCATCCAGTCATCAAGATTTTTCTTGAAGAGTGGTAATGAGGAGCTTTGTTTGATATAGATAGGTAGTTTATTCCAGAGTATGGGAAGTTTCTGGGACAGGAATCTATCCCTCTGGCATGTTCTGTTTAATGTGGAGACAAGGTTTAGGTCACTAGAGCGTGTAGTTCGGAGGGATTGGGATTTCTTAAGTGGAGCATGTCCAACAGCTCTGGGTTTGACATAGCTTTGTATGTTAGGCAGAGATCACGTCTGAGTAGGCGATATGCGACAGAGTAAATCTGGAGTTTTTTGAGATGGTCTGTGTAGGGCATCTGTTTGAGGCCGGTAATCTTCTTTGTGAGGTATTTCTGCGGCCTTTCCAGTTGTTGTAATGTCTTGTGAGGTACATACCAAAAGGAGCATTGTACTCTATAATGGGTCTAATGAGTGAACAATGACCTCTTTTTTCTGGATGAAAAACCTTTTGTGATGAGGTGTGCCACGTAGAAGGATTTCCTGACTACTGTGGTGATATGATTATCAAAGGAGAGATTACTGTCCACCTGTGTCCCAATGTCTCTTATCACACTTTCAGTGTTAAGTATACTACCACCTATGTTGTAGTTCATGGGTACAGAGTTTTTACCAAAGGGGATGACAATGCACTTTTTGGCATTGAGCTTGAGGCCATGGCTTTGACACCAGGCATCTGTCTCAGTGAGGCCCTTTTGTAGGATGTCCACATCGTTAGGAGTTTCGATTATGGCTCCTAGTTTGCAGTCATCTGTGAACTTCATTAGCCAAAGACCTTCTGTGTTAGCCTGTACTTCAGAGAAGTAGATACCAAACAGGAGAGGACCCAGGACTGAACCCTGTGGTACTCCACTTGTCACTGAAGTCGGATTTGGAGTCTGCTACATTCACAGTGTGGGTTCTGTCAGTGAGCCAGTTGGCAACCCATCTTGTGACATAGGGATTTATACCTAGTTTAGTGAGTTTATCTATAATTCCAGAGTGGGGTATGGTGGCAAAAGCCTTGGCAAACTCTAGATAGGCTATGTGAACCACCTTACCCTTGTCTACAGCTTTGGTGACTGCTTCAAGGATGTCTATCAGGTTTAGGAGACATGATCTGCCTTTTACAAACCTGAACTGGGTGGGATCCAGAGTTTGGAGATTACCAATATCTTTGTTTATAAGTCCCATGATGATACGTTCCATGGCCTTGCAGACCAGGCTCATCAGGCTAATGGGGCACTAGTTCCTGGGGTCCATGGTGGCTCCCCCTTGTGGAGTTGGATAACCATTGCTGTGCGCCATTCAGCAGGCACAAAGCCTGAGGTGAGGCTATGATTGAACATGGTACTTAAGTCGGGTGCCAGTTTGTTCTGTAGTTCATGTAGAACGCAGCCTGGGATGTTGTCTGGTCCCATGGATGCTGTGTTCTTGGCTTTGGAGAGTGTGGTTTTTACCTGTGCAGCTGTGATTACAGGAACTTTGCATTCTTCCAGTATAGGGATGGGCTCTTTAGGGGGTGAGAGGGGGGTAAAGTTAGCACTGAAACTATCTGCCAGGATGTTGGCAATATCAGTTGGGTCTGTATATTTAGTGCCATTGTGCTGTAACTCAAAGCAGATCTGAGTGTTGCCATTGAGATTCTTGACATAACTATAGAATGCTTTGTGGTTGTCTTTAGAATCAGTGGTGAGTTTGTTTTCATAACTAGCTTTGGAGGATTTTATCAGGGATCGCAGCTTCTTACTGAGGTTGACCAGAGAGCTCCTCCACTCTTGGGATTTTACTCTCTTTTGCAAGAGTTTCTTCCTTCTGTTATACAGTTTGTTTATGGCAGGGGACGACCAGGTTGGTTTCTTTTTTTGGAGGATAGCGTCTTGGTTCTGTTTGGGATAGCACAATCCATGCACTCATGTAAGTGCTTATAAAGTGCAATTGTGTAGGATTCAGTAGTCGTAACTGTATTGTCCATCTGCATGGGTGTCATGAAGTTCACCACTTCTGTATTAAGAAGCATGAAGTTGGCTTTGGAGAAATTTTTTACCATAGTTTCCTTAATGGGGGTGGAGGCAGGATGTGGATATCTAGGGTAATTTGCTTATGGTTGGAGTGGACCAATGAGGCGTTGACTACAGGTGTGGAACACCGGTCACTCATATTGGTAATGACTATATCCAAGATATTGTTGCCCCTGGTGGGGTTGTGGATAAGTTGATCCAGGGCATTAGAGTTTATGAATTCTAGAAAGCGTTGAGTGAAGGAGTTGGTACATGAGTAGTTTTCCCAGTTAATGGTGGGGTAGTTGAAATCGCCCATTATTAGGGTGTTTGGTTGAACCCTAATATTTTCCAGTACATCAAGAAAAGAGGAGTGGGAATCCTGGGGCATGGTTGGTGATCTGTAGCAAGCTACAATTTGGATTGCAGTTTTGCCCAGAGTTAGTTGCACTTGGATAACCTCGGCTGTATTATGCTGAGCAACTAGCCTGGAGGTGTGGATATCCTTAATGAATATGGACACACCTCCGCCTTTGGTGTTCTGGTCCAGGTTACATGGCCAAAAAGTGTGGTATGAGTTATAGCCTGGTAGTGCAGGGGTGCTCTCTGGACCCTTGAACCAGGTCTCAGTCGTATGTTCATAGGTTCATAGGTTTATACTAGGCTATCTGCCCTAAGCCATTTATAAGCCTAGACCAAATTTTTGTGGCTTACGCCACCCCTTATATGAAAAAATACTGTGCCCATTAGTTTGTTGTGCCTCTGTCCAGCAGTGACACAGAGATGATTCCCGGGGTAAACCTACGATCTCCCATCCACAGGTCAAGATTTCTCTTGAACAGAGCCAGCGAGGTGCTCTGCCTCACATGGACCGGGATTTTATTCCACAGCATAGGGAGTCTCTGAGTGATAAATCTATCCCTCCAGCACATCCTATTTATATCCGTGCTAAGGTTTAAGTCACTTGCTCTAGTGGTTTTGGTGGATTTGGATTTTTTGAGGTGGAGCATGTCCATTAATTCCGGGTTGGACATGGCCTTGCATGTCAAGCACGTGTCACCTCTGAGCAGACGGTATGCGACTGAATAGAGCTAGAGTTTCTTCAATCTGGCAGCATATGACAGATTTTGGAGTCCCCTTATCCTTTTGGTGAGGAACTTTTGGGGTCTCTCCAATTGCTGCAGATGTCGGGTGAGATACATCCCGAATAGGGCATTGTACTCGATCATTGGTCTGATAAGCGAAGAGTACAGGGGAACAATGACCTCACTAGATCTGGATGTGAATCCCTTCATGATCAGGTGGGCAATGTAGAAGGTCTTTCTAACCACTTTAGCAATGTGAGTGTTAAAAGAAAGGCCACTGTCAACCTGGGTCCCCAGGTCCCTGATAACCTCTTCTGTGCTTAGTGGATCCAGACACATGCTCGACTAGCATATGTCCGAATCACAAAAATCGAACACAAAAAGGCTTAACAAAGCCCTGTGTATGTGTGCCTGTTTAGATTGGACTACAGTGGGGAAAGGGAAAAATTTCCCCTTTTCCCCACTGTAGCGATTTTAGTGAGAAAAAAAAGGGGGGGGTGGGGGGAAGCCTCCTGCAGAAACATTTTTTTTTGAACTACATACATGGAAGTGCTTTTCATGTTAAGTGCTTTATGTGAGTTCGTTTTGTGATTCGGAATATCTAGTCAACCATGTGTCCTAAATATATATATATATATATATATATATATATATATATATATATATATATATATATACTAGGGATGGCCTCAAAAAAAAGGGGGGGCTAGTAAGAATATGCTGGGGGTGGGTAAACTAAGGTCAGGTTTATTACTTTATGGTATAAAGACCTTCAAAATTAGAGAGGTTTGGATAAATTGGTATATATTAAAATTAAAAAATTTTTGATCAATGTCTAGGGATAAATGTGAAATTGGATATCAGGGGGCCAAAATATTGTGGAATGTTGGTCATGGTATAAAAATGGATACAACTTGAAGTTTGATGGTAGTAAGGTGTTTGGCAGCACTATTTGTGGCAACTGCATATTTCAAAGTGGTTCCATGTACTAAATTTTTTAATCAGTTAATACTCCAAAGGTCTTTTGATTAGGCATCTATTACTTGTAATACAGAGTGGGTTGTTTATATGGCTGTTTCCAGGGGGCTTTTTTGTGGGACAGACCTAAAAGGAATTTAAGAATGGGTTGCTGTTCATATTAGTGACATTAACTGTAAGTGTTTGAGCAGTGCGTTATATAAGCAAAAAATGGTACATTTTGTAGCTCATTTTATTTTTGTAGATTTGGATAGTATTAGGGGAACTGGATTGAAAATTTAAACATCAGCTATTAGATGAAAAATTGTGGTTATAAGGGGTAATGTATAAGACTGGGTTACATGAATATTGGTAACAAAACATTTGGACTGTCAGTATTATACTGTACAGGACAAGGCTCTCTATTCAACCTTACCAGGCATTCAGTAAAACAGTTCACTGTACCTATCCAGGCGTGTCCAAAGGGCAGTTTCAGGCATACTCTCCAGTCCAACTGGTGAATCTGGGCATTTTGAGGCAATGTTACAACTCTCATGTACACAGACAACCCTATCCTCCTAACCAAACACTAATACATGTTAGAGATGCAATTATACAGCCAAATGGAGGTTAAACTTTCTCAACCCAAGGCTGGATCAGAAGTCAAGAGGAGAAAAAATACTTGCACACCCACCAGTCTCACATAGACCCATTAAACCAGCACCAGCAAAACACACATAAATACATGAAACATACTCAGAGGCTCTAAAAAAATCTACAAAGCAACAGAGACCTCCAAAGCAGACATTCAAGCAACCTCCACCCCAACACAAATCATGAAACACAACTTACAAAACAGTTTGCCATGCAATCACACCCCTTTAAGGCAAAATAACATCCAAAATATAGTAATAGGTGATTATAGTCGAACTGACGTCCATTTCATGGTTGATAAGGATGAAGTTCTGTTTTAGCAATGCTGTGGATCAGGATTTGCTAGGATACCAATGCACTCAGGTCATCATCATCATATGTGTATTCCAGTTGGTGTGTGACCTTGAGATAACCTCTGGATTTTTTTTTTTTTTTTTTTTTGGGGGGGGGGGGGGTAAATTAGGGGGCTGAGCAACAAAAGGGCCCCTTGGAGGTTGGTGGGAAATATTTTTAATAATATGGACAACCTTGGTGTTCGGGCCCAGGTTACATGGCCAAAAGTGTGGTATGAGTTATAGCCTGGTAGTGCAGGGGTGCTCTCTGGACCCTTGAACCAGGTCTCAGTCGTATGTTCATAGGTTCATAGGTTTATACTAGGCTAACTGCCCTAAGCCATTTATAAGCCTAGCCAAATTTTGTTTCCCACCTTATATGAAAAATACTGTGCCCATTAGTTTGTTGTGCCTCTGTCCAGCAGTGACACAGAGATGATTCGGGTAAACCTCGATCTCCCATCCACAGGTCAAGATTTCTCTTGAACAGAGCCAGGTGCTCTGCCTCACATGGCCCGGGGATTTTATTCCACAGCATGGGGAGTCTCTGAGTGATAAATCTATCCCTCCAGAAATCCTATTTATATCCGTGCTAAGGTTTAAGTCACTTGCTCTAGTGGTTTTGGTGGATTTGGATTTTTGAGGTGGAGCATGTCCATTAATTCCGGGTTGGACATGGCCTTGTATGTCAGGCACATGTCACCTCTGAGCAGGGGGTATCCCTGAATAGAGCTGAGTTTCTTCAATCTGGCAGCATATGACAGATTTTGGAGTCCCTTTATCCTTTTGGTGAGGAATTTTTGGGGTCTCTCCAATTGCTGCAGATGTCGGGTGAGATACATCCCGAATGGGGCATTGTACTCATCATTGGTCTGATAAGTGAAGAGTACAGGGAACAATGACCTCACTAGATCTGGATGTGAATCCCTTCATGATCAGGTGGGCAATGTAGAAGGTCTTTCTAACCACTTTAGCAATGTGAGTGTAAAAAGAAAGGCCACTGTCAACCTGGGTCCCCAGGTCCCTGATAACCTCTTCTGTGCTTAGTGGATTGCCACCTATATGGTAGCTTGGGGTTACCTTGTTTTTCCCGAAGGGTATGACTATACATTTTTTGGCGATTAACTTCAGGCCATGGCTCTGGCACCAGCTATCTGTTTCCCCGAGTCCCATCTGAAGGATATCCGTGTCCGATGCCCCACTATGGCCCAGTTTGCAGTCTTGCAAACTTTGTCAGCCAAAGTCCTCCCATGTTGGGTACTTCTGAGAAGTAGATGCCAAACAATAGGGGCCAAGGACCGACCCTGTGGGACACCACTTGTGCCCCTTGGAGTCTGACATAGCCCAGCAACTCTAACCCTGTGGGTTCTGTCCTTAAGCCAGTTTGCAACCCATCTTGTGACATATGGGTTTACATTTAAGCTGGTAATTTTTTCTACAATCCCCAGGGGGGTTTTTTAAAAGCCTTTGCAAGGTCAAGGTAGGCTGTATGGACTCCCTTTTCCCCTCATCAATGGCCTTGGTGACTTTTTTAAGAAGTCACCAAGTTAAAAAGGCATGATCTTCCCTTGAGCCAAACTGGGTCGGGTCCAATGTCTGCAAGTCCCCTATATCTTTGTTTATGAGCTCCATTATGATCCTCTCCATAGCTTTGCAGACTAGACTTGTTAAGCTTAGGGGGGTTAATTACCAGGGTCCGTAGAGGCACCGCCTTTGTGGAGTGGGACCACAGTTGCCGCCCACTCCTTGGGCAGTATCCTGTGGTAAGGCTGAGATTAAACAGCTGCCTTATGTGGGGTTTAATTCCTCATTTAGCTTGTGTAGCAAAAGCCGGGGACACCATCCGTCCCATTGATGCTGTGTTTTTAGCTTTAGAGGGGCAGCTTTCACCTGCGCATTTCCGATGTCCCGGAGGCTACACCCCGCTGGGATAGTTATCTCCCTTTAGGGGAGGGGTAAAGGCACTGAACCTGTCTGCCAGTATGTTGGCAATGTCTGGGGGTTCAGTGTTTTTTGTATCATTTTGGACTAATTCTGAGCATATCTGGGAGTTTCCACCCAGGTTCCTAACATAGCTGAAAAAGGCCTTATGATTGTCCTTTGAATCCATGGCAATTTTTCTCTCAAAATTGGCCTTAGTTGATTTTATGAGTGCTCGTTTTTTTTACTAATAATGATCGGGGGTGATTTCCCCTTTTTATGGATTTTGTTCTATCATGTAATAGCTTTCTCCTCTTATTGTAAAGTTTGTTAATGGCTGTTTGCCAGAGCAGGGCTTTCTCTGTGGGACAGACCTCAAAGGAATTTAAGAATAGGATTGCTGTTCATATTAGTGACATTAACTGTAAGTGTTTGAGCAGTGCGTTATATAAGCAAAAAATGGTACATTTTGTAGCTCATTTTATTTTTGTAGATTTGGATAGTATTAGGGGAACTGGATTGTCTAACGCATTTAAACATCAGCTATTAGATAAAAAAGAAAAATTGTGGTTTATAACTTTTGGGGTAATGTATAAGACTGGGTTACATGAATATTGGTAAAAAAACATTTGGATTGTGAGTATTATACTGTACAGGACAAGGCTCTCTATTCAACCTTACCAGCCATTCAGTAAAACAGTTCACTGTACCTATCCAGGCATGTCCAAAGGGCAGTTTCAGGCATACTCTCCAGTCCAACTGGTGAATCTGGGCATTTTGAGGCAATGTTACAACTTTCTCATGTACACAGACAACCCTATCCTCCTACAACCAAACACTAATACATGTTAGAGATGCAATTATACAGCCAAATTGGAGGTTAAACTTTCTCAACCCAAGGCTGGATCAGACAGTCAAGAGGAGAAGGGAAATACTTGCATCACACCACCAGTCTCACATAGACCCATTAAACCAGCACCAGCAAAAAACACACATAAATACATGAACACATACTCAGAGGCTCTAAATAAAAATCTACAAAAGCAACAGAGACCTCCAAAGCAGACATTCAAGCAACCTCCATCCCCCAACACAAATCATGAAACACATACTTCACAAAAACAGTTTGCCATGCAATCACAGCCCTTAAGGCAAAATAACATACCCAAAATACTAGTAATAGGTGACTCTATAGTCTGGCACACTGACGTCCCACTCACTAGGTTGAATAAGGAGAAGGTTACTGTTAGCTGCCTGGCGGGTGCCAGGATCTGCCACATAACACCAGCACTCAGGTCATGCCATAACAAGTACAAATATGACTCTGAGATTGTCCATGTTGGTGTGAATGACCTGAGCCATACCTCCCTGGACTACATGAAAAGAGACATGGAAGAGCTCTCTGATCTTGTAGCCCAGGCCGGTATTACCCTGATCCTGAGTAGCATCCTGCCCTCACCAAGAATGATACCACACTATAAAGAAAAAAATATCAATCTCAACAATTGGCAAAGTTTCTGGTGTCATTCAAAGGGGATCCAGTGTCTGTCCACCTGGGATGACATGCTCTTCAAGCTACACTGCTTCACTAGAGATGGCTTGCACCTGTCACCCTTAGGCTTTTGAACACTTGCCAAGGCTCTTGCCACCCCCATAGTGCCTTTTTTAGGCAAGGCTCAAAAGACAAACCCACAGCCATAAATAGCACAAGTAACAAAAAACTGAGGGTAATGGTAGGCAATGCCGGAAGTCTAAACCTCAAAATGCATCACTCGAGGCACTCCTCAGTGTGGAGAAAACTGATATATGTGCAGTAACAGAAACCTGGTTTAAGGCTCCAGAGAGCACCACAGCACTATCAGGCTACAACTCATACCATACATTTCGGCCACAGAACCTGAACCGAAATACAAAAGGTGGGGGCATATCCATATTCATCAAGTATACCCACAATTCCAGGTTAGTGGCACAGCACGATGCTTCAGAGATCATCCACGTGCAACTAACAATGGGCAAAACTGCGATTCAAATTGTAGCTTGCTACAGATCACCCACCATGTCCCAGGACCCCAATTCCGCATTTCTGGAAACACTAGGAAATATAAAGGTCCTACCAAACACCCTAATATTGGGTGATTTCAATTACACAATCATTAATTAGGAGAACCACTCAAGTACTAACTCCTTTGCCCAACATTTCCTAGAATTTATAAACGCAAATGCCATGGATCAAGTGGTCAATACTCCCACCAGAGGTGACAACATATTGGACCTGGTCATCACCAATATGGGTGACCGGTGCTCCAAACCAGAGGTCAACCCCTCACTGGTTAGATATGACCATAAACAAATCACTTTGGATATCTACATTCCGCCCCCACCCCCGGACAAGGAAACCACCGTGAAAAACTTTTCAAAAGCAAACTTCACATTACTTAAGACCAAGGTGGAAAGCTTCAAAGCCCTCATGCTAAAGGATAACATTGTGTAAGCTGCAAAATCCTTTACTAATGCATTCTACGGGCACCTACAAGAATGCATAGATTGTGCTATCCCAAGCAAAACCAAGACTCGCTCCTCCAAGAAAGGGAAACCAGTCTGGTGGACTCCTGTCATAAACAAGCTATACAATAGAAGGAGGAAACTAGTACACAAAAGAGTAAAATCCCAGGAAGAGAGGACATCCCTGATCAGTATCAGCAAGAAACTATGATCCCTCATAAAATTATCCAAGGTGAGTTTTGAAAGAAAAATTGCCAAGGACTCAAACACAGCATTCTTTACTATGTCAAGAATCTCAGTGGCATGAGATCTGCTCGAGTTAGTGCAGAATGTAACACATGAGCTTACTTGCCACTCCTGCAGACAGGTTAGCGAACTCATCTCCCTCGAAGGCCCTAGACAACCAGAAGTTGTATTGCCTAAGTCACTGACACTGGTTAAGCTTCAAGCTAAGGGTCTTGAGGAGCATTGTTTGGGTGTCTGCTTGGAGGCCTCTGCTGTTTAAAATGAACTCAAGCCTCCTAAATGTTTAGTGTTTATGTGTTTGATTCATGAGTGGAGCATTAGTGAGGTGTTTTGTGAGGTGGAGGCCTTCTCCCCTGTCTATCCAGCCTGATTTGGGGGCTTGGCCTGCAGTTTGGAATAGCTCATCATGGAACTATTAACAGATTTTGGGGAGGAGGACAGGTTGTCTTACCCATGAGGTGTTATAACTTTGCCTCAAATTCGCAGATTCACCAGCTGAGACAGGAGATTACAACTGATTTGGACATGCTAGTATAATTTTGGGGACCTCCTAACTTTTAAAAAACCAAGGGCCAGTGTGGTAGGGTGTAGTGCTAATTCCAGTGCTGACTTATATAATTGCTTTAGTGAGCAAGTGCCAGGTGGCTTGAGGACAATGTTACAAGTAACTAAATGTGAGCTACAAGTTACAAGTAACTAAAGTCACTGCCCAGGGTCGTCCTGATCTCCCTGTAGGCATACTGTGTGCATTGAGATTTAGGCTTAGTGTTAGTAGCATCAGTTTTGCCTGTCCTGTTACATTGATTTTGGGTCTTTAAAGCTTCCAAAGTCCACTGTGGACACCTGGTGTCAAAATCATGGCTCAAGCTAAATGCCAAAGTGCACACCCTTTGGATAACTACCAAACTTTGGCAATAGCTAGTACCTCCCAATACCAAAGTTTGTTGGTTGTTACCCAAGTAGATGTATTCATTTGATAATGTGTATGAATATGGTGTTGAAACTGGGATCTGTTGCTCTAAAGAAGCTTTCACATAAAAAGAGGTTCCATTTACTGCACTGATGCCAAAACAAACGGTCTACTGGTTAATGGTGGTTACAGCTGGTTTTTGTTTTAACACCAATTTAAAGTTATTTTGAGAAGTATCTCTGTATTACTGGCATTTTGCATTGCCCATCAGCTCGACTGGATCTTGCTGTTGTAGTTATTTTTACCTTACTAAGGTGATTTGCCTATTATTGTCCATTCAACCTAATCTGAGTACATGCTACTCCAAAGAAAGCATATCCCCTCGAGCCACACGCTCTAGGGATCTAAACCTCACCACAACAATAAATAGGACGTGCTGGAGGGATAGATACCTGTCTCAGAAACTTCCCATGCTTTGGAACAAGATTCCAATCTACATTAGGCAGAGCTCCTCGCTAATACTCTTCAAGAGAAACCTTGACAAGTGGATGGGAAACAGAAAGTTTACCCCGGGGATCACTTCATAGGTTCATAGGTAAGTACTAGGCTATTAGCCCTGGGGCCTATACAAGCCCAGCCAAAAAGGTACCCTGGGTTTTGCCATCCAAGAAAATTATTTTCCTGTGCCACTGTTGAGCAGAGCCATGGAGGTGATCCCCGGGCTGAATTTCCTATTTCCCATCCAATCATCAAGATTTTTCTTGAAGAGTGGTAATGGGGAGCTTTGTTTGATATAGATAGATAGTTTATTCCAGAGTATGGGAAGTCTCTGGGACAGGAATCTATCTCTCTGGCATGTTCTGTTTAATGTGGTGACAAGGTTTGACTGGATTTGACATAGCTTTGTATGTTAGGCAGAGATCACCTTTGAGTAGGCGATATGCGGCAGAGTAAAGCTGGAGTTTTTTGAGACGGTCTGTGTAGGGCATCTGTTTGAGGCCAGTAATCTTCTTTGTGAGGTATTTCTGCGGCCTTTCCAGTTGTTGTAGATGTCTTGTGAGGTACATACCAAAAGGGGCATTGTACTCTATAATGGGTCTAATGAGTGAACAATGACCTCTTTTTTTTCTGGATGAAAAACCTTTTGTGATGAGGTGTGCCACGTAGAAGGATTTCCTGACTACTGTGGTGATATGATTATCAAAGGAGAGACTACTGTCCACCTGTGTCCCAATGTCTCTTATCACACTTTCAGTGTTAAGTATACTACCGCCTATGTTGTAGTTCATGGTTACAGAGTTTTTACCAAAGGGGATGACAATGCACTTTTTGGCATTGAGCTTGAGGCCATGGCTTTGACACCAGGCATCTGTCTCAGTGAGGCCCTTTTGTAGGATGTCCACATCGTTAGGAGTTTCGATTATGGCTCCTAGTTTGCAGTCATCTGAACATTAGCCAAAGACCTTCTGTGTTAGCCTGTACTTCAGAGAAGTAGATACCAAACAGGAGAGGACACAGGACTGATCCCTGTGGTACTCCACTTGTCACAGGTCTGAAGTCGGATTTGGAGTCTGCTACTTTCATAGTGTGGGTTCTGTCAGTGAGCCAGTTGGCAACCCATCTTGTGGCATAGGGATTTATACCTAGTTTAGTGAGTTTATCTATAATTCCAGAGTGGGGTATGGTGTCAAAAGCCTTGGCAAGATCTAGATAGGCTGTGTGAATCACCTTACCCTTGTCTACGGCTTTGGTGACTGCTTCAAAGATGTCTATCAGGTTTAGGAGACATGATCTGCCTTTTACAAACCTGAACTGGGTGGGATCCTGAGTTTGGAGATTACCAATATCTTTGTTTATAAGTTCCATGATACGTTCCATGGCCTTGCAGACCAGGCTCGTCAGGCTAATGGGGCAGTAGTTCCTGGGGTCCATGGTGGCTCCCACCTTGTGGAGTGGATAACTGCTGTTCCATAGCAGGCACAAAGCTGAGGTGAGGCTATGACTGAACATGGTACTGTCAGGCTAATGTCGTGCAGGGGTTAGGGTTTTCCTGGTAGGTTTTCCATTTGTAATTAGGGGACTTCAATATTGACTGGTCCCACTGCTCTATAGATGAATCCCCATCCTATTAATTTACATGGTTTCTCCCAAAATATTATATCTCCAACTAGAACTGGAAATGCTCAGCAAAAAGATAGCACCATTGACTGGATTCTTACCAATAAGGACACACATACTTATACCACTGGGACCTTCCCCAATGACCTCAGTGACCACCTTCTCACTTATATTATAAAACACAAACTTACATGTACTAACCTTCCCTTATATAAACTTGTTAGAAACAAGAAGAAATTTGTCCCAGAACAATTCCTAGCAGAACTTAAATCCTGCAACTGGTCCATCCTAAATACTCTACCCCTAGATGAGAGTGTGACATACTTCAATGACACATTCCTTAACATACTCGACTCTCATGCCCCAAACCGACAAATCAGAACCAAGGAACGGATAGCACCTTGGCTAACTAGAGAAACCAAAACTAAAATTAAACTCCGAGACCAGGCATGGGATAAATGGAGAGCTACTAAAGCTCCCCTAGATCGCATCACATTTCAACAGCTTGGAAACTCCACTAAAACAGCCATTACTCGAGATAAAAAGAAATATTTCTGTCACCTCCAGGATAAACACCAGAATAACCCAAAAAAGTTCTGGGCTGGTTTTAATAACCTCCTCCATCCTGGTAAATCAATTACCCCTACCCCTGAGAAACTTATTGGGAAAGATCCTGAAGAAATAGCCAATACTTTTAACTCTTTTTTTACCGAGACCATCCAGTCCCTAGCCAGTCAGCTAACCACTTCTTCCTCCTCCTTAACTCATACTAATGACTCAGCTCCTCCCTCCTTTAACTTACAACCAGTATCTACGTCCTACATTCGCACCCTATTGAAAAAACTTAAATCATCCACCCTAGCGGCTGATCGACTCCCAGCAGAATACCTACAAATAGCGTCTGATGCCATTGCCTATCCCATATCAATCCTGATTAACAGAACTATAACTGAGGCTTCCATCCCCCCTATTTGGAAAATCTCATACATTATCCCACTTCATAAAGGAGGCACCTCCATGGAAACATCTAACTACAGACCTATAGCAATATTGTCTCCAATAGCTAAAATTATGGAACGGTGTGTTCACAAACAACTTCTGCACTACCTCACCCTTAATAATCTTTTGTCTAAAACTCAACATGGTTTTCGCCCCCATCATAGTACAACCACTGCCCTCCTCTCCTTTGTTGACTCAGTCAATAGCAACCATAATAACAAACTAATATCCTCTGCTCTCTTTCTTGACCTATCCAAAGCCTTCGATATGGTCAATCACCAGCTACTGCTCCACACCCTGCAAACCCTACATCTCGACAACCTAGCTCTAAGCTGGTTTAAGGCTTACCTTTCTGGTAGGCAACAAGCTGTCCAGTGGCAAAACAGGCTATCTCACCTGCTCCCCAACACCATTGGAGTTCCTCAGGGCTCTATACTTGGTCCCCTTCTCTTCTCCGTTTTCATAAATGATCTTCACTCAGTCATTCCCAAAGCCACCTGCATTCAATATGCAGATGACTCCACCCTGATCTGCTCTGAAGTTTCTCTCCCTAATCTCCAAGCAGTCACCCAACGCTGTTTTGCCATAGTCGAAAAATGGTTCTCTGAACTGAAGCTCATACTAAATCCAACAAAAAACAAGTTACTGCTATTTTTCCCCACCTCAGCCACTCCCCTAGGACAAGAACCACCACTTGCTAATAATATGACCTTCCACGTTGAATCCATCAATGGCACCATCATTGAGCCTGTCTCCAATACCAAACTATTAGGTGTTACTATTGACCACAAGCTCAAATTTGATATGCACATTAGCCAAACCATTAAGTCTGTAAACAAGAAACTCGGCTCAATGTACAGAATAAAGAACTTTCTAACTCCCCATGCCAAACTTACCATTGCTCGCACTCACCTCCTCTCCACCCTACTATATGCCTCCCCAGTACTGTCTTTCCTCAACAAACGTGAGCTCAATAAACTCTCTGTTGCCTATAATCACATTGCCAAATTTATTACAGGAACACCTTATCGTACTCACCACTGCCTTAACCTTAAGAAACTTGGCTGGTTAGAACTGCCCAGTCTTCTCAAACTTAACCAACTCACTGAAGCATTTAAAATAATTCATCAACCGGAAAGAACACCCTCACTGAGCAAAATACTGACCCCCTACTCCAACCTAAACTGCCTTCGATCCTCAAATAGTGTTCAGGTGCTAACCATTAAATCTAATAATTCGGGTGGTGATGCTCTCTATGCCAATTCCATTGGAAAGCTTTGGAATTCCCTTCCTAATAACCTAAGACTTATGACCTCACTTAATCTTTTCAAAAATAATCTCAAAGAATTCCTTAAGTCACACTGGTTATGCCCATGTCCTAAACCAGACTAACCCTAAAGGTCTCATATCACCTCAGTCTCTTCTTCCTCTCAGAGTTTTTAATCTGAACCCCACTGCTTCTCAATGTAACCATGTCAAGATCATTTACACAACATGTAATTGTGATTTTATCAGTATGGAAATGTTCCTGTTTTCTTGTTATTATTATGTTATTGTTATTTCTGCTGTATGTAACCGTATTGTGTTTTCTCATCATGATGGAGCTTTTCTCCCCGGGCCTCTACTGAAAAAGGACATGTATCCAGCTAGACTTGCCCGGTCAACAAATGTAAAATAAATAAAATAAAATAAATAAAATTGTTCTGTTCACCAGAACTGGTTCTAACTGTACTATACAAAATAAAAAAAAAACATTTAATGATCAGAGGAGCTGTCTGATGAACCTTTCCAGTAAGTCATACATCAAACAGCATAACCCACACATAGCACTGCATGCATCAGTTATATTCTGTGTATTTTTTATATTGAGGAAACATTAACCAGAATATCATCGTTCATTGTTGAAGACTAGATGCCACCATTTTATATGCCCAGCCATATACCATGCAGAAGCCTGCTGCATGAAGTCCCTTATTACTGCTACCTAGACACCAGCCTTATCATCAGTCAGAGCAGGATTTGTAATGGGAGCTGCAGTGACATCATGGAACATTTCATCACTGGCACATCATCGTATTATGCAGAATGCAACTTGTGGTAAAATTCTGCATGTAATAGCAGGGTCATACTGAAGGACACCCACAGAGTATTCCAAGCAATAAAAATAGGCATTCATCAGGCCAAATACTCTGTCAGTGATAGTCTGTGTCTGGAAAATTGAGTTGCTCACAGGGTTCATAAGCTAGATCTTCAGTGGATAGCCAGCATCATCTGAAAAGCACAAGAAAAGAAGAGAAAAGAGAGGAACACAATGAAAGAAGGGTGGTTTAGTAGTAAGCAATACATTTTACAAAGAATAATTAATTAGATAATTATAATTATAATTTCTAGTTGAAAAGCTGACCATAGAGTATCCTACCCTGCAGGAAGAGGAGGTAGACTGAGATTATGTGCCAGATATGGGAGTCATGGGCGCTGCCAGGATGCTGGACCAACACATTGATGATGCAGCCCAAAGCATCACACACTACAGGGCAATTGATGGTATGATGGTCAATCCAGCTCTAGTACCACTGACACTCTGGACCTGATGGGGTCTTAATGGCACCATGGGTTCAATCTGCCATTTCAAGCTGCTCAAGGAAATGTACCATCCCATAAAAAGCACAGCTTGGGCTCAATCCTGAGATGACACTGAGAAATATATGCACTGATCCACATGTGCTAACAGTATATCAAGGAACTGCTGAAGTACCCTCAAGACAGAACCAAGAAAAACATGCAGGCAAGTGTAGTGAGGGGTATACATACCTTAGTATCCACAGGTATAGGTAATGGGTCATACATACTGACTAAAGCTCTTAAAATGTCACTGTCCACTCCAAATCTGTCATGAATTTCTTTATCATCCAAATTATACTGAGTTATTTTTGATGGCATTTTTGTTTTCCTGGTGATCAAGTGCCACTGGCTACTGTGGATATGGCTTGGCCAAGACAAGTGGCTCACATTGGAAATAGCTAAGCTGGCAGTAACAGCAAGCATCTTCACCAAATGCAAAGGTTATAGAAAAGGTATGATTTTACCTTTTATAACACATGTGCATCAACTATGATTCAAAAACATGCATTAAGTATTAGCATAAGAAGCTCTGCATCGTTTCTCAATGGAATCTTATTAGCCATTCATTTATAAAAGTTTATTCAATGCTAACATGCATGAGTGGAAATAGCCTCTATGAATAGCACTTTGACTATGCTCACTCATGGACACCACACATTGCTATTACACATACCCATAACAACTATGAATACCACCCTTAGGATGTTGCCTTGATTGAGCTACATTTCATCTTCCCAAAGATCAGACTATACACTGTGTTTAAAACAATTTCCTATGAGCACACTTTTCTGGCAGTCGCTGATCTAATCTGTAAACTAACTTTCATGTATACAAAATGTGACATTGCTTCATGGAAGCACTCATTTTCTATTCTTGAAGTATTAAACAAAAACAAATAACATCCATGTAAATACTTACTGTAGAAACTGTTGAAGATTAATTTATTTTTCTTTCCCGTGCCTTTGCCTGAGGAATTGTCTGTTGTATGAATAATGTTGATTTATTCATGAGCCTGTAATGCTGATTTCAGAAGTACAGGGAAACATTAATTGCTTGCTAATTAATTTAAAAGCCCATATGTTAATAACTGTTTATATTTAGTACTCTGCAAAGTAAACTTGTTTCAGTTAACAAAACCTTTGTTTTATTGATTTTAAGAAAGAATCAAAACATTCATTTATATTAAAATGTTTTTTTAAGTAATGTATACATTGGCAATAAAGAATGTAGAAACCTATTTCTAGTGACATTGCATTACTTTTATATTTAAGTGAGATGAACAGAAATTTTCTCATTCATGTTTCTGTTAATGTTCAAGAGTCATACTTAATTAGCAATATAAATACAAAAGGCATAACTGCTATCATTAATATACACTGCATGAGTGACCAGTTGGGGATTTGCAGTCCTCAGCTGAAAACCAACAGCTCTGAAATAGTTGCCACAGGAGTAGCAAACAGAAAATATTCTTGAAAGAAATTTTGTTCAGCTTCATAGTGTGTGTGTGTGTGTGTGTGTGTGTGTGTGTGTGTGTGTGTGTGTGTGTGTGTGTGTATGTATTTGTGGTTGTGTGCTGTGAGGAAGGGAAAATATTTCTCTGTACTTGACCACATATAAAAATATAAAACGAAAAAAGAAAATACAAGATCTTAGAACTGTGGACTAAAAGTTTTAAATCTAGCTGTATGTTTATTCAAAATAATTTCAGAAAATGGATGCAGTTTTGATCAAGATTAATGCTTTAATGAGGTTGATGTCAATCATTATTTGTGTAAAATTTGCTTTTGTGGATCCAGCAACTATATTCTGTTTACAACTGCAGATGACTAGCTGTGACTCTTACTGCATACACAAATACTCATTTAAAGTTGTTCACAAAATCCAAGCATGGAAACACTAATGTTTATTTGAGATGGATCTGTAGCTGTGTTCCATTAAACTGTAAATGTAGAGCAAACTCCAACTCATGGCTGTCAGCTGTGTAGTATTGCACTAAATAACCAGTTATCTATCTCATCTAGTATCTCAGGTCTACTACTCATTTCTTTTTTTTAAAACAGTTTTATTGATTTTGATTATAATGAAAACAATCACATAGACATATATAAGATAATTTACATTATAGATTTACAAACTGATAACATATATTTAAAGCATTTAAATATGAATATACGAATAACAAAGCAAAGTAAAGTTTGTACATAGACATCCAGTATTTATACATTAACATACACTATAACCTTCCTTTTGTAACTTGTTCTCATGAATGACAAGGAAAGTCAATTACCTTTATGCAAAATGATCATTTCTTCCCAACATATTTTGTAAGTTAACCCATAAATGATATTCATATGTCTTTCTAGAAGTTGTAGAGGTTATGGTTCTTATCTGTAAATGACTAACTTCTTTTAATAAATTAGTAAACTCAGAGAATGTAGGAGGATGTTTTGAAATCCAATTTTTTGTTATGATCTTTCTAGCCACTGCTAATATAGTCCGTAGTAATGAGTATTTGGTTTTCCTAACACATTGTAGGACAGGTGTATTAAATATGATTAATGATTTATTCAATATGAAGTTGTCTGATAAAAGTGCTTGTAAAAAGTCATTTACTTTATTCCAAAATATATTTAAGGTTGGACAGTCAAAAAACATATGTGCCCAGTTAAAGCCAAAAGACACAACAATAACATATATACACACATATATACAAAAAAAAAAAATATATATATATATATATATATATATATATATATATATATATCAAAAATAGATCAAAACCGGAATAAATGACTCCTGTAATCAAAGACGAAGCATAAAAATAAAATAAAACAGATGATAGGAGTCAAACACGGCTGAGGCAATCAACTGTCCCTTTGTAGAAATACTCTGTGCATATAAATCCTCTGGAATAAACTGCAGCGTTAAAATCAGAAATAATTTATTAAAAGACAGAACGAGTTAGCGCTTTCACCTTAGATGGCTTCTTCAGACTCAGAATACAAAAATACAAAAACCCTGACAGTTTAAATAGTCAAAAGTGCGGGAAATTCAAATAATCAAATAATCAGCAGCAATAATTAGATGTAATAGCATTTATTGATGAGATCAATATGGCTACCCCATACCAATATGGCACAATGACCTCCCCTGATCTAGATGTGAATCCCTTCATGATTAGGTGGGCTATATAAAATGTTTTTCTAACCACTTTGGCCACGTGGTTTTCAAATGAGAGATTGCTATAACTTGGGTCCCCAGGTCCCTAATTACTTCTTCCGTACTTAATGGATTACCACCTATGTGGTAATTTGTGGGCACTTTGTTTTTGCCAAAGGGGATGACTATACACCTTTTGGCATTTAGCTTGAGGCCCTGGCTCTGGCACCAGTTGTCTGTTTCTATGAGGCCTTTTTGTAGGATGCTTGTGTCGGCTGGAGAGTCGATTATGGTGCCTAGTTTGCAGTCATCTGCGAACTTGGTCAGCCACAGTCCTTCCGTGTTGGCCTGTACCTCTGAGAAATATATACTGAACAAGAGAGGTCCCAGGACTGAGCCTTGTGGGATGCCACTTGTAACTGGTTTGGAGTCTGACATGGCTCCAGCAATTCTAACCATATGGGTTCTGTCCTTGAGCCAGTTTGCAACCCATCTAGTGACATAGGGGTTTATATTTAAGCTGGTGAGATTATCTATAATGCCCAGTAGGGTATTGTATCGAAGGCTTTTGTGAGGTCCAGGTAGGCTGAGTGGACCACCTTCCCCTTGTCAATGGCCTTGGTGACTGTTTCAAAGAAATCAACCAGGTTTAAGAGGCAGGATCTGCCCTTAACAAAGCCAAACTGTGTAGGATCCAGTGTCTGTAGGGCCCCAATATCTTTATTTATGAGGTCCATAATGATCCTTTCCATAGCTTTGCAGACCAAGCTAGTCAGGCTTATGGGGTGATAGTTTCCAGTATCCGTTGAGGCACCACCTTTGTGGAGAGGGACCACTGTTGCTCTTTGGGTACATATCCTGTAGTAAGGCTGAGATTGAACAGTGTATATCATGTACATATTTAATAATTACATTGCAAATTCTTGTTCTACTCTGTGGGTGTAACACAGTTTATGCTCAGTGCTGACCAGTACTGTATGATTAGAAGTGAGAAAGAAACTGTTATATGAATATGTTATTCTCTATGACTTAAAGTGCAATTAGAAGAGAGAAACAAGAAATTATATATATATATATATATATATATATATATATATATATATATATATATATATATAACTTTTCTCCCCTCCATCCCTCCTTACTTTATATTTTCCAATATATCCCTTCATTTTATCTTACATAGAATATTAAATATTTATAACTGTATATATTATAGCTGTGTGAAATTAAAGCGTTATATACAGCTAAGTAGTATCTTATACTATGAGGCAGAAACTGAGGTAATGCATTTTATATGGTATGCTTACTTATATAAAATGAATACTTAAAGTGTTAATAATAAATATATTGATGGTATATTAAGTATGTTATATTGCACCAAATTAAGTTACGAACGAAACATTATATATATGTAACATATGAAAAGCAGTGTGAATCTTACCTTGCATTTATAATATATCAAAACAGACTTGTTAATAAAAGCATAGTCCACAATAATAGTTTGTTTTATAAATAGTCTGCATTTCTCATTTATTCTTTAGTCTCTTTTGTTTTTCAGTAGATTTCCATGTTGATTTAGCAGCCATTCTTTTAAGTGAGGGGTTAGCCCACTCCAGCTCTTCTATTTTTTTTCACTAATTTGTGTTTTTTAACATACGTCACAGCAGAATCAAGATCCTCAAACAATGAAGGTCCATCAGGAAGAAAAATCTTCAGCCTTGCTGGAAACAACAGGTGAGTCTTAATCTGTACCTTTTTCAGTTCTTTAATTAGAGGTAAAAAAAACTTTCTTTTGGTAATTACCATTGTTGAATAGTCATTACCGAAGCGAATGATAGAGTCATTGTATTTTAAAGGTGATTTTGACCAGGCTGTTTTTAGAATTAAGTCTTTATCTGAAGATGATAGGAATTTTACTATGACAGATCTAGGTTGTTTCCTGTTGGTACTGTTTCCTGATGTGAGAGACTGATATGCTCTATCTATACCAAAAGATAAAGCCTCTGGTAACTCTAGAAATTTTGGCAGCCATGAGTAAAGGAAACTTGACATATTGTTTCCTTCTATGTTTTCCTGAAGGCCAAAAATCCTTATATTATTCTGGCATGATCTATTCTCTAGATCATCCAGTTTATGTTGTAATGAAGTATTTTGTTTAAGCAAAAATTCTATGTTGTTTTCATTTTCTAGCAATGTTGCATCAAAGTCTGTTAATGATTCCTCAATACTAGTAATTTGAATTTTTTGCTGCTTTAAATCATGAAGCATATCCATCTGCTTGGTAGTTTTTCTTTAAAATTGTTTGTTTTACAGTCAATTATATCAGTCTTAGTTGTGAGGTCTTGAATAATATAGCAATAACCCACGCCTGGGTGTGGGTAATGTGGGATTTACCCACGGTTGGCAACAAAGACAACCGTGGGTAAATCCCGCATTACCCACACCCAGGTGTGGGTTATTGCTATTATACTATGACATTATTTAAGAAAAGAAACAATTACTTTTCTTAAATAATGCATTGTATAATGCCTCTTTGCTGCCCTTCCGCAGCTGTCTGGTATCCGCTGCAGTTCTGATGTACTGCATGCCACGCAGTACATCAAACTGTGGCCAAAGCAACGGAGAAAGCAAGATCTCCATTGCTTTTACTGTTTCGCTATGTTAAATGGGTTTAACATGGCGAGACAGCTTTAAAATAAGCAGCGGAGATGTCCGTTGCTTATGTTAAAGCTGTCTCGCTATGTTAAACCCATTTAACTTAGCCAGTGAAAAGCTTTAACGGAGATCTTGCTTTCTCAGTTGCTTTTAAACCTGTCTCGCTTATGCTAAATGGGTTTAACATGGCGAGACAGCTTTAAAATAAGCAATGGAGATCTCCGTTGCTTATTTTAAAACTGTCTATATGTTAAACCCATTTAACATGAGACAGGTTTAAAAAAAGCAATGGAGAAAGCAAGATCTCCGTTGCTTTTCACACTGTGTCGCTATATTAAAGGAGTTTAACATAGCGAGACAGCTTTAAAAAAGCAACGGAGATCTCCGTTGCTTTTTTTAAACCTGTGTCGCTATGTTAAACTCTTTTAACATAGCGAGACAATGTTTTAAAAAAAGAATTATACTAATGGAAAATGTCCGGGCGACCGGACCTTTTTCCATTAGTATAAGTCGATTTACAACGTGCACGCTGGCCAATCAGCATGCACGTTTTGGAATATTAATGGGGGGTCATGGTATAATTGTTATTAAAGTCTGTAGTTCCTTTTTTATACTGGAATCCTGGTTGTTTGCCTTAGTATAACTCATGTTGAAAATCTCCCAGAAGTGAAGTATTTGTTCAGATGAAAGTTTTGACTGGAAATTATAACCAATTTCGTTTATAAGTAGATATTCCTGAAGAGAACGTTGAATACTATCAAATTCTGCAAAAATAAATCCACTTTTTCTTGTTATGAAACAAATGTCCAGTGAAGATATATTTTCCTTAGTGGAGCTTGTGAAATCTGCTGCTACCCCATGACCATGCTAGCCACACCCCTACTACTCATTTCTGACATCTTGTCAAGATTGCATGTTTGTCTTCATGTTCACAAAATTCCATGCTATAAATGGCTGCAAAACTTGCTGGTTAACCTTGCTGCTCAAAACTGTCTTTGCAACTCCATCCATACACATTGAGAGTCAGAACATGAAGCACAATCCACTGACACCTGATTAACTGAAATTTAAAATTAAAGTGCTTTTTGCATGAAGCAAATAACCATGCACCCTCACATATGGTGGTGTACCCCACACACCTGCATAGACCTCACAACAGTGCAAGCAAGGGACAGTTACCTTACCCACACCATTCAGTACAGAGAATTTAATGCTGTTTCATGCATCAATATAATGTGACAGCTTTCACAACATGCTCTCCACCTAAGAAAAACAATCCTACCTCCAACAATAATGTGGTAACACATATTTTCATATAACATGCATACATTTTATTTATCATTGTCCTCTTACAGTCTGAATTGTGACACTGAAATGGTCTGTAATAGACTAAGTCACTTACCTAGCTAACAAACAACCAAAACATATGTCATAACAACACTTATTTAAACAAGTGATAAATACTACTTACAGTAGACACATATTAACCCAAGGCAAGATTACATTCTATCGTTGTGTTGTGTATATCCTCAACATATAAAATACTGAACAATTGTAGTCTATCTTGAGATTTATGCTAAATGATTTTGAATTTTCTCCATCATGTGTCATCTAGTATTTAGTGCAATGTTTAATTACAATGTGTACTGAAGTGATAAATAGTCCTAGTAATGCCTACTTTATTTTAAAAGTCTTTCTTTACAGCATTAATCCACTCCATGGAAATGATAGTGAAAGGCAAAAGATTCAAGCATTCTGAAGTGAAGTCAGGGCACATTGGCTAGTGTTGTTGCCCGACAGAAAGAGGTTTCCAGGTTTGAGTCTCAGCTAGTGTGCCTTCAGTGCAGAGTCTGCATGTCCTTCCTGTATTTGCGTGGGTTTTGTCCAGGGGCTCCAGTTTCCTGCCACATTCCAAAGGGCATGCAGTAGGTGGATTGGACACTCTAAAATGGCTGTAGATGTGGTTGTGTGTTCAATGGTGTGATGTGGAAGAACTACTGTGGCAGGGCTAGCCACCAAGTGGTGTATACCTTGGCTCTAGATAATTGTCACTGATGAAGTGACACCTTGACCACATGTGTCAAAAGGGATTGTGGAAGGATAAATTTCTTTGCAGTACAATTAATATACAACCTGCCTACTGCCAATCTCTTTCCTTATATACAACCTTTATAGTGTTAATGACTTTTCATCTATTTTTATGAGCATTACCATTTTACTATACATCTCATAATACTGTAGTGCTCCATACCTCTTTCCCTCAAACTAACCAGTATGGACTTTCCCAATCTTTCTGAAATTTATCACCAAAGCAGTCACTTTCTCTCAAATGCAGACTTATAGCAATTTATCCCTCTTCTTCCCATCCTTCATATGAGATGGTATATCAAGATCTCCTTAGTATCTGATTATTGAAGCTTATTCCACATTGCACTTTGCAGAACAAAAATCAGATTTCTTTTGTATTAAAATCTTAAGTATTCAAATTCAAAAGTGAGTTTTTTTTTACTCCTTATAAAATTGCTATTATTTCTAAGTGTAATGAAACAAAATGCTGATGTGGTTAAACTTTGGCGGCTAATTGGGTTCATATGTTCATTGAGTGTGAAGTTCTTTTACAATTTTGGAATGATTTTAGATATTTTGTAAGGGCTTTGTGGTCAGATAATTGCCCTTGCTATTATTAAATGTTCATATTCCAAATGCAATGTCTAAACATCACATACCTCTTCTTTGGTCAATTCTGGCCATTGCTAGAAAAATAATGGCATTGAATTGGAAGAATAAGCAAGAACTCTTATTTACTGATTTTATAAGATTAGCTGTATGTGTATGTAAAAAAGAAATGCAAACCAATCTTATCAGAACATCTAATATTACTCATAAATGGTTACCCTGGCAGAAACTGCAAGTTTTATTAGATAAATATTAATGGTGTTTATGATTAACACTGAATTTTGTCATGGATGACTGTATATAGTTGTAAATAGTTGATTATTTTGTTATTTTCTTCATGTTTTAATTACATTGATTATTAATTTTTGGTTGTAAAATCAAATAAAAAGTTGCTAGAAAAAATACATAACTGAGAACAAAAGTAATTTAAAAAAAGAAAAGAAAAGAAAAGTAACTGGATTCATTACTCATTCCTGCATGATATCTTCACAGAAGTTTTACTCATTCTATCTGAGATTTCTTAATACAAAAACATTTATTTTTCTGTTGGTTCCATCTGCTTTCTGACAAATATACAATAAAAGAAAATACAGAGATATGTTAATTTATAACTGCAGTTAATGCCACACATTGGTATTTTTTTATTTATCTCTGCATGCATTTTATCACCTGCTGCAATGTTGCTGTTTTTCATCATTAGTAAAGTCAGTCAGTCGAATTATGTAACTGTCAATCTTCCTTAGATTGACTGACATATAATTCAAGGGCTTTCCCTCTCTGTTTGAGGTTGTGCAACCCTGGAGTTAGTATATTTAATTTCCAGGGGTGTGGGAGAGGGAATCTACTACTGTTGATCAAACCTTCAGAACTCCAAAGACCATATTGCCAAGACCATTCCCGGTTTTCATGAAGCTCGGTGCAAGGACAGCGTTAGCCTTGCACTGACCATGTGGCGTAGAGATGGCACAGCAGCACCACATGCATATTAATGAAGATGTGCTGCCGCAATGTCCACGTGCATAGGAAACATGCGTGAGTGCAGGGGGCATGTCAAAGCACTGCACAGAGGCGTGAACATGTCGGCTGCAGATGCACAACCTAAAATGCTGACTAGTATAGCCTGCCTCTAATAGTAATCACTCCTGTCAGTATCCGTGGATACTGAAATGTACAAGACAGTTTCACAAACACTAAAAAAAAGTAAACAGAAAGGCATGTAGCTGAATATTGAGCCCCCGTCCCTCGAACAAATGACATTTAAAACCCCATGCCCATATTCCATTGTAGTGTTGATTGCTATACCAAGTGGAAGTGAAACGCAGCGTGTTTGCATGCCACTGCCCTTTGCTAAGCCTAGCCCAATGGTTAGGGTTGCCACCTATCCCATTTTGTGAGGGACAGTCCCTCTCTGGGCAGTCGTGTCCTTACGACAAATATTAAAAATGGCAAATGTCCGGTGATTGTAGGACATAATTATGTCCCATATTTTATGTAATAGTTCCATAAAATAGTTAATTTTGTATCTAAAATAGCTAAATGTTACAAGAAACAGAATAAGCAACTAAACCGCTAAAAGAATAAGCTTTCACTTAAGCATAAAAGTAAAGTACTATCCTTTGTACTGACTGTGGGTATGTGTCGGCCTGTAAAATCTGATGTGTGTCCCGAAGATGTCCCACTTTGGCCATTTGAAAAGGTGGCAACCCTACCAATGGTCAGAGCATTTGCTCAATATCTGCCCATTCATGGTCCAGGTTGTCCCTGTCTGGATGGCCCAAAGATGAATGGGTATTACCCGAGTCTACCAACCATGTTATGAAAGATAGGTATTTGCCTGTACCAATGTGCGTGAAGTACAGCATGTGGAAGATCAAATATGCCAGGGTTGTCCTCACAACCATACTGGTACCAGAGATATGTAGAGTACACAATGTATTTTATTGTCTGTGCCATGGGCCATCAACCAGAGAAGGGATGGATGGTGTGTGTGGAATATGGGGGGGGGGGGTGACGGGTAATGTAATAATTCACCAAGGGGAGACTGGGTCGGATGTACAACAGGTGAACTGGAGGTGTACGAGGGAGCAGTGGGCAAATCAGAAAGGAAATCAAAGAACATAAATTCACATCCACAATACACCCTAACAGGCCATACTGCAGAACACAATCCCACAAACATATGCACATTAAAATGTGAGATACACATGTACAGAAACTTTACCGGCTCACACCCACATAATGGTCTGGCCTGAACTGAGCCATCCAACCCCAACACACCTGGATACATAATTGAATATCCATCATTCCCTCCACAGCACACCCCTGCTGAATGTCCACCAAAACCACCCATACTCGGGCTGCTAGCTTGGCGCAGCCATATCTGCACATAGTGCCCCCTACCCACATCTAGTAGGCAGTCGCACCCTAGGCAGTCTCAGGCTTGCAAACTAGGTATGAATGGGGACCGTCGTTCACAATTTTTGGACATCCCTCTTTGGATAAGTGTCTCTTCTCAAGATTAGACTTTGTGGTATAACATGATGTCCACCCCCATTGACATCCAGGCACTAGGGCTACAACCTGTCCCACTTTTCGAGGCACAGTCCCTCTTTGGCCAGTTGTGTCTTGCATAAAAATTGAAAAAATTGCAAATGTCCTGAGATATTATGACAAACATATTTCCTATATTTAATGTAAAAGTTGCATAAAACAGTTATTCTGTTTCTGAAACACCTAAATGTTATAAGAAACAGAATAAGCAACTAAAATGCCACAAGAATAAGCATTTATGTAGGCAAAACAGTGAAGTTCTGTCCTATGTACTGGGTGTGGGTATGTTTTGCCTTGCAAAATCTAACATTTGTACAAAACATGCCCCACTTTGGGCATTTGAAGAGGTGGCAACCCTACCAGGCACAAGTCAGATTAGCAGTACCTGACCACAACCCTGCTCAGCCTCCACCCGGTCCTGCAGAACCTATGACCCTGAATTAAACACTTGACCGTGATGCACGTCTCCCCAAGTGCATTATCAGGAATAAATACCTTTCACATGTTCCCATGAAGCTTCCCCATAGCCATCTTTCAAATAGTACATGTCCACAAATTGTATATCCCATCCAGGATCCTCGTCATAATGATGCACACAACCCCTGTATACAAATGGTACAGGTACCTCCCGTATGCGGTTGTTCATATACATGGCTATGTATAACTCCAGATATGTAGTCAAATATCTATAAATGTACATACTTACATTCACATAGCTAAATATCACAAATACATGCATATAAGTAGTTGTCAAGTATGTGTCCTTTTCACAAATATGTATACTTTCAAATGTATACATATGCCTCTCAGAAACATATGAACAGTAACATGTACTATACATATGTACATCGACCGACTGTCACATATGTTGCCAGTACTGTGGAATGCCTGTAGTAAAGTTATATATCCTAATTACCATCCATACAGAATGTATAACGGATCGTTTAGTTGTAGAACCAGTGACTATGCTGTTCCTGTTCCCAGGTCCAAGCCATCCAAGGGCTGCTAATTTTAAATGATGCCCACAATAATGGCAGTCGGAAACAGGATGATTATGGCACCTTAAAGCAGACGTAAGCTGGTATGCGCAACGGTAACTGGCAGTCATTCAACAGCATGGGAAATGTAAAAATGCATTTAGGTGTATATGCATGTGAATATACAGACAGATATATATATATATATATATATATATATATATATATATATATATATATATATATATATATCTATATCCATGAAGAATGAACATGGACACAATAAAGCAGTCATAACAAATGTGAAGGGAAACAACAGCGGCAGCACCCGTAGTATTTAGTGCTGTCATATCAAGCCACCCAGAGGTGAGCAAACCTCCTGCATCCCAAACAACAGGTAGGATGCTAACAGTGGAACTTATTGTGTGCACGTGCTAAGTCTAACTTTCAAACCGGTGTAGGGCAGTCCCAGTCACCATTAGGACGAGCTGAACTAGAAGACTAATTGAACATCCTGACCATTATATGAACGTATGTCCCAGGACTATAAGCTTGGGACGTCTGAATATACTTGGAGTAGGCCAACATACGGGCATGTCCAGAGCGGTAGGGAGTGGCGCATGTGTAGTGGTGTGGTTTATTTCCAACCAGAGAATGCATGACTGCTGTGTTACTGTTGTTTTGCTGTGCTTGTTGTAATTATGAACCATGGGTATACATGCAAATGAGGCAGCACAGCAATAGTGTAGTGGTTAGAGCATCTGCCTATCAAGCAGACATTGCCGGTTCGACTGCAGCACACACCATTTATGACGAGTAATCCATATATGAGCATATCTTGCTAATTTTATGCTGTATAATGATATAATACCATTGAAATGTGAACTGGGGTGACGTATCACCGTAAGAATGCATGAAGGTGTTTGCGTGACGGGAAACGGCGGTTAAATGGAAAACTGCTGCCATTAAGTGTTGTACCCTTTGTCCAATGGCCCTTGTTCTGCCCTTGTTCTGCCCAGCAACACGATACACCACCTCGACCAGGCTCGACGCCAGGACCCTACACATCATAATCAATGTGATTTACCACTAAGCCACGGCAGTTATACCTAACTCTGATGTTATCAGAAACATAGCAGACAGCACAGTTATTCAATAGTCTGATCAAAGTAATTAATCATGTCGATGTATATGCATACGTACATACGTACACACACACACACACACACACACACACACACACACACACACACAAACACATATATATATATATATATATATATATATATATATATATATATATATATATATATATGTACAGAACAAACATGGGCACAAGAAAGCATTCATAATGAATGTGAAGGAAAACAGCAGCAGAACACCCGTATTATCTAGTGCTTGACATATCAAGCTGGCCAGAGTTGAGCAAACCCCCTGCATCTCTAACTACAGGTAGGATGCTAACAGTAGAACTAAGTCTGTCCCCATGGTAAGTCTGACTTTCAAACGGGTGCAGGGCAGTCCCGGTCCCCAGTCAGACAAGCCGAAAACCATATAAACACTCTAACTATCATATGAACGTATGTGCCAGGACTATAGGCTTGTGAAGTCAGAATATACTTGGAGTGAGTCAAAATATGGGATGGGCCCAGAGCAGTAGGGAAGGGCGCATGTGTAGTGGTGCGGTTTTCCTAACTGGAGAATGGATGCCATGCCTGCTGTGTTAGTGACATGTTGAGGTATGTGTATGGATAACTATGAACTATGGGTATACATATAAATGAAGCAGCATACGAATAGTGTAGTGGTTAAAGCATCCGCTTAATGAACAGGCATTCACGGTTCATGTTGGACTATAGCACATATCATTTTCCATGTGGAATGAATGTCATCCTGCTGTTAATCTGACATAATAACATGTAAAAGTGAACTTGAGTATCACATGGGACTTTTAACCCATTTCAATCAAAGGGGTACTGTCATAATGAATAAGGCACAAGTAAGCACAAATAAGCGGCAGTAAACATATATATCAGTAAACAGTAAGCATATGCGACTGTACTTGTGAGGGTGTAAGCAGCGCCCAGCAAAGGAAATGCATATGAGTATGCACAGATATATATGTAAGATATATATATATATATATATATATATATATATATATATATATATATATATATATTTAGTACATAAGTACATATATATATATATATATACACACACACACACACACACACACACACATATATATATATATATATATATATATATATATATATTGATATGATGAATGAACGTCGTAACGATAAAGCATAGACAAGGCATGTGAAGGGAATCAACAGCAACTATAGTATCATAGAGTGCTGTCAGCGTATGCCATCTCATGCTGGCCAAGAGTGAGAAAAGCACTGCTACACACACCACAGGCAGGACATTACCAGTAAGAATAACATAGTTGAATTGCTAAGTCTACTTTACACACAGACAGAGGGTAGTCCCTGCTGGGACTATCCAAAAATTATTAAGAGTGTTTAGCCCTCCTACCATTACACAAGCAAGGGCTGGTATGTTCAAAGACTAAATGGTGGGAGAGCCTGAGAATACACGAGGTGGGACAACATATGTGTAGAGCTGCTAATGCTCTGGAGAGGGCAATGTTTGGAGGTGTGTCATGGCTGCGATAACAAGTGGATAATGGAAGTTACGCATGTAAGTTGAACACGGGTGGGGTATAGGAACTATGGATATGAAATTATGAATCCAGGCATGCCAGGATTGGATGGCCCGGTTCTAATTGGACTGCCCCTTGGAGGTCAGCAAGTTCGTAATAGGTATATATGCATACACACATGCAGACATCAATATGTAGAAGTACATTCTTTGTAACACATGCATTCCATTTGTAGACATAAATAATAGGAATGTGCACATACAAACATCGACAGTAGATAGAATAATAGGCTGTGCAGAAGAGGGACAGGACGAAATTATTACAACGCAGAGGTGTGTACAGTATCCTAAGTCAGTGCTGTGCTGACGATAATCAAATGTGAGGGCTTCCCCACACATGGAATCATTCCTGTGATCTGCCCTCTATGGCAACGCCAAGTACTAAACCCATCTAATTGTAAAGGAAATACACTGAACACATACATAATTAGGCTCCCATGTGTAACGTTTGCGATACCGCATAGTCATACAAATTAATGAATTGTAAAGTTATGTTAACGGGAGTAAGGATGTAATGAAGTATAGAATCTACTCTTGTCATAAACACTTGCGTGTTCCATGTGGGGCAGCACAATAATTGCAAATAATACTCCTTTGGTCGCTCAGGTCACCAATGTTCATGGACTAAATGCATGGGAGGTTGGAGGATACCTGGAGTGAGTAAACCGATGGGATGGCTCTATAGGAGTAGGGTGTGGCCAGTGCGTAGTGGTGTTGATACACCGCAAATCCAACAGGAGAATGGATGACAGCAGTGTTAGGGAGGCATTGGGGTGTGTTTGGGGAACCAGGAGCCATGGGTATATGGGTATATATGCATATGGAGCGGCACAGCAATAGTGCATTCGTTAAAGCAAACCCCTAATGAACAGACATTCTTGTACCAAATCATACTGTATCACATTCCAATTACCATCGGTAATCCGTACAGATAACTGGAGTGAAGTGTCGGTGTCATAATGAATAAGGCACTAGTATGCAGGTGAAGCATATATAAACACCATTACGCATGTGTAAGTGCATATGCGCAGGGAATGTATTGGTTTACAGACAGACACACACACACACACACACACACACACACACACACACACACACACACACACACACACACACACATATATATATATATATATATATATATATATATATATATATATCTATACAAATATCCCCGGTGGTGGTGCTGTGGTAGCGTTGTCGCCTCACAGTAAGACGTTGTCCGGTTCGACTCTCAGCTAGAGCATCTTCTGCGTGGAGACATGCGTGAATGGGTTTTCCTTCATTGAAGGTTGTGCGTCAGGGCTGGCAACTTGCCAATCATTAGCGGACCGTAGTTCTGCTGTGGCAACCCCTAACCGGGAAAAGCCAAAAGACACAACAACAACAACAACATATTTATATGCAAATATATATAATATATGTATAGACATATATATATATATATATATATATATATATATATATATATATATATATATATATATATAATATATATACAAATGTATAAAGCACACAGGAATGACATATGTTCACAGGCTATGGCAATGGAAGTGAGGAGCCCAGGCAAGACACATGACACATGCAGCATGCCCTTCCACCACCCCCCCCACAGCCGGACACGGGAAATATACATGCAATCAATGTAAAGTGTCCACTGCTCTCCAGACCACAGGCAGGATACAACCAGGATACAACTAAATATATATAATAAATAAATAACAAATAAATATATATATATATATATATATATATATATATATTTGAGCTGCATATTTGAACTGCTTCTTACTGAAATTGGTACAACTTGTTTGCTATAGCATAGACTAGATCCAGGCCTGCTGAATCTAGCTTTGTTTGTATAACTTGAGCACTAATCCAAGCATTCTTTAAAGTATTCAATTGTATTTACTACTGCTTGGTAATAACTTGATTAAAGTGGAGCTATCATTCTAAGTCTTTTGGATTAAGCACTTGGGCTTCAGACCAGTTGTTTTACATTAGGAAGGTTTGTGGCCTGCACTGTGGTGGCAGGACAGGTAGCTTACATCCTTCTAAGTTGGGAACTGCTGATTGAGGGCTCAGTATCTGTTATTCTAAAAGTGTATTAGTTCTGGTTTAAGCACTTGGGCTTCAGGCCAGTTATTTTACATTAAGAAGGTTTGTGGTCTGCACTCTTGTGGGAGGAAAGGCTGGACTCTGCCCTTCTGAGCTGGGAATTTCTGGTTAAAGGCTTATAGTGCCTGCATATTTCAACTGTTTCTTACTGAAATTGGTACACCTTGTTTGCTGTAGCATAGACTAGATCCAGGCCTGCTGAATCTAGCTTTGTTTGTATGCTTGTTGTTTGTTTGCTTGTTATTTCCCTGAAATGCTAATACCACCTAAAATGCGGCTTTTCCGCGCTTTTGTGGATTCCTAGTGATATCTGCATTGCTTACTGTACTTATTTCCTTGTTTCACTTAAAAAAAAAGTTACTGTTTGTCATTTTTGCATTTAAGTTACCTGTAACACATTGCATTTAAGTTACCTGGCACTTGCTCACTAAAGCAATTATGTAAGTCAGGACTAAAAAATTAAAAGCACTACACCCTCACAAACTCCCCTTGAGTACCTTGTTCCCCATTGACCCTTCTTTTTCAATTAAAAAGGAATTCCCAATACTATTCTAGCATGTCCAAAGGTCAGTTGTCAATCTCCTCTCCGGTCCAGCTGATGAATCTGGGAATCTTGAGGCAATGTTACAACTGCCTCATGTACACAGACAACCCTCTCCTCCTCCCAACAAATTCCAACACGTGAGAGATGCATCCATATAGTCAAACTGGAAGCTAAGCTCTCTCAACTCAGTACTGGAGTAACCAGTCAGGAGGAGAAGGAAACCACACTCACTACAATTCCAGTCTCACATAGACCTACCACGACAGCAAAGCAAACACATAAACACACAAAAACATACTCAGAGGCCCTAAATAAAAATCTGCCTAAGCAGCAGAGACCTCCAAAGCAGACACCCAAGCAACCGCTACCCCAAAACAAAACACGTGCAACACATAGCTCACAAAGCCAGTGTGCTGAACAGTCACAGCCCTTAAGGCTAAACAACACACCTGATACACTTGTAATAGGTGTCTCTATCATCAGGCACACTGATGTCCCACTCACCAGGCTGAACAAGGAGAAGGTCACGGTGAGCTGCCTGTTGGGCGCTAGGATCCGCCACATAACACAAGCACTCAGGTCACTCCAAGACAAGTACAAATATAACTCAGTCATTGTCCATGCTGGTGTGAATGACCTGAGACGTACCTCCCTGGACTACATGAAAAAAGACATAGAGGAGCTCTCTGAGCATGTGGCCCAGGCCAGTATGACCCTGACCTTGAGTAGCATCTTACCCTCACCAAGAATGATGCCACAATATGAAGACAAGATGATCAATTTCAACAATTGGCTTAAGTATTGGTGTCATTCAACGGGGATCCAATGCCTGTCAGCCTGGGATGACTTGCTCGACAAGCCACGATGCTTCACTAGGGATGGCTTGCACCTGTCACCACTGGGATTTTGGATATTGGTAAAGGCTCTTGCTACCCCCATAGTGCCTTTTTTAGGCAAGGCTCAAAAGACAAACCCACCTCCATAGGTATCACAAGGGATAAGACACTAAGAGTAATGCTACTCAATGCCAGAAGTCTAAACCTCAAGATGCACACACTCGAAACTCTACTTAGCATGGAGAACATTGATATCTGTGCAGTAACAGAAACCTGGTTCAAGGCTCCCGAGAGCACCCCAGCACTACCAGGTTATACCTCATACCATGCTTTTCGGCCCCAAAACTTGGAACGAACCACAAAAGGAGGGGGAGTATCAATATTCGTCAAAGATACCCACACCTCCAGCTTGATGGCACAGCACAAAGCAACAGAGACTATCCATGTGCAACTAACAGTGGGTAAAACTGCCTTCCAGTTTATAGCCTGCTACAGACCACCCTCCCAAACCCAGGAACTCCACTCAGCCTTCCTGAGAACACTGGAAAATATGAAGGTCTCTCCAAACACCATTATATTGGGTGACTTCAACTACCCAAACATAGACTGGGAGCATTACTCTAGCTTCAACACCCTAGCCCAAAGGTTCCTAGAATTTATAAACTCAAATGCTATGGAACAACTTGTTACCACTCCCACAAGAGGGGAAAACATACTAGACCTGATCATCACCAACATGGGGACTCTGTGCTCCAGACCAGAAGTGTATCCCTCACTGGTAAGATCAGACCATAAACTAATCTCACTGGATATTCACATCCCGACCCCACCTCCTGCCCAGAAAACCACAGTGAAAAACTTCTCTAAAGGAAATTTCACACTCCTCAAAACTGAGGTGGAATCCTTCAAAGCCCCCGAGCCTGTGGAAAATACGGCCCAGACCGCAGAATCCTTTATAAATGCATTCGATGAACACCTTCAGGAATGCATGGATCATGCAATCCCAAATAAAACCAAGACCCGATCCTCCAAAGGCAGACGTCCTGTCTGGTGGACCCCAGCCATAAACAAACTATACAATAGAAGGAGGAAGCTACTAAATGATAGAGCAAAATCCCAAAAAGGGAAGGCATCTCTGATCAGTATTAGCGAAAAACTATGGGCACTCATAAAAATCGTCTAAGGCCAGCTTCGAGAGAAAAATTGCACAGGATACTAACCATAATCACAAGGCTTTTTTTTGTTATGTTAGGAACCTGGGTGGGAATTACCAAATATGCTCAGAATTAGTCCAAAATGACAAAAAATACACCGACCCCACAGACATTGCCAACATCCTAGCTGACAGGTTCAGCGCATACTTCTCCCCCCCCTCCACACCAAAAGGGCAAATATCTATACCAGCAGAGTGCTGCCCCCCTGACATCTCAGGTGCTCAGGTAAGAGCCGCCCTCTCCAAAGCAAAAAACACAGCATCAATGGGACCAGACAATGTCCCGGGCTGCGTCCTACATGAACTCCAAGAAGAGCTAAATCCAAACATAAAACATACTGTTCAATCTCAGCCTTACTACAGGATATGTACCCAAAGAGTGGCGTACAGCAACAGTGGTCCCTCTCCACAAAGGTAGTGCCTCAACGGATCCTGGAAACTATTGCCCCATAAGCCTGACTAGCTTGGTCTGCAAAGCTATGGAAAGGATCATCATGGACCTCATAAATAAAGATATTGGGGACCTACAGACACTGGATCCTACCTAGTTCAGCTTTGTTAAGGGCAGATCCGCCTCTTAAACCTGGTTGATTTTTTTGAAACAGTCACCAAGGCCATTGATGATGGGAAGTTGGTCCACACAGCGTACCTGGACCTCGCAAAAGCCTTCGATACAATACCCCACTCGGGCATTATAGATAAGCGCACCAGCTTAAATATAAACCCCTATGTCACTAGATGGGTTGCAAACTGGCTCAAGGACAGAACCCACATGGTTAGAATTGCTGGAGTCATTTCAGACTCCAAACCAGTTACAAGTGGCATCCCACAAGGCTCAGTCCTGGGACCTCTCTTGTTGGGTATATATTTCTCGGAGGTACAGGCCAACATGGAAGGACTGTGGCTGACCAAGTTCGCAGATAACTGCAAACTGGGCGCCATAATCGACTCACCAGCCGACACAAGCATCCTCCAAAAGGGCCTCATAGAAACAGACAACTGGTGCCAGAGCCATGGCCTCAAGCTAAACGCCAAAAAGTGTATAGTCATCCCCTTTGGCAAAAACAAAGTGCCCACAAATTACCACATAGGTGGTAATACATTAAGTATAGAAGAAGTAATTAGGGACCTGGGGACCCAAGTTGATAGCAATCTCTCATTTGACAACCATGTGGCCAAAGTGGTTAGAAAAACATTTTATATAGGCCACCTAATCATGAAGGGATTCACATCTAGATCAGGGGAGTTCATCGTGCCTCTTTACTCATCCCTCATCAGGCCCATAATTGAGTACAATGCCCCTTTTGGGATGTACCTTACCAGACACCTGCAGCAACTGGAACGACCCCAAAAGTACCTCACCAAGAGGATCAAAGGGCTCAAACAGATGCCATATGCTGCCCGGTTAAAGAAACTCCAGCTCTACTCAGTGGCATACTGCCTATTCAGGGGCGATCTGTGCCTGACATATAAAGCCATGTCCAACCCGGAATTAATGGACATGTTGCACCTCAGAAAATACAATTCACATCGAGCTACGCGCTCGAGAGACTTGAACTTCAGCACTGAAATAAATAGGACATGTTGGAGGGACAGATTCATAACCCAGAGGCTCCCTTCACTCTGGAATAAAATCCCAGTCCAGGTTAGGCAGAGTCCCTCATTGACTCTCTTCAAGAGGAATCTTGATGATTGGATGGGAGATCGTAGGTTTAACCCGGGTATCACTTCTGTGTCACTGTTAGACAGAGGCACAGTATACTAACCTTGAAAAAGGGCATAGCAAAATAAATTTAAAATGGGTGGCGAAAGCCAAACACATTCTGGCTAGGCTTATAAATGCCCTAGGGCAGATAGCCTAGTATGAACCTATGAACCTATGAACCTATGAATAGATTGGGAGGGGGAACTATGTTTTCAAATCATCATCAGAGGTAGGTAGCAGCAGATACACTAGGATTAAGAACACAACTACAAAAGTATGGGTGGGATAGAAAAACAATTAGGCCCTTAGCCATGAAGTAAGTGGCATAGAACTGCCTTGGTGCAAAGACTAATCCTGAAATATCCTGACATACACTCAGTATTTGGCTGAAGAAAACAAAATAAAGAAGTAGTCATATAAAATAAAAAATAAATAAATAAAGTAAATACACAGAGTTCAGTCATTACTGGTAGCTTTTGCATGCACTGTATCAAGGCCTACTATGCATCACAGGATCATAGGAAGTTACTAGGCTATTGGCCCTTACAAGGCTAGCCAAGAATTTAGCTCATGTTCCGAAAAGTCAGCAACTGATGCCCCTGTTCAGCAAAGACACAGGTGGAATCACAGTGTATTTTCTGTTCTCCATCCAGTTCTCCAGGTTGCATTTAAAAAGGGTTCATAAGTTATTCTGTTTGATGTGGGGTGGGAGTCTATTCCACAGGAGGGGGCATCCCTGGGACACAACTCTGTCATACATGTCATCATACTGATGTCACAGACCAGGTTGAGGTCGTGTGTGTGGGTTACTCAAGTGGAGCTTGTCTTGTAGATATGCAGCAGGCCCATCAAGGCGAGTTCTGAAATTGCTTTGTATGCCAGACAGATGGCACCTCTGAGGAGTTTTTAGTAGACTAAGTAGAGGGACAGGACCTTTAGCCTATCTGGGTAGGGTAGATATTTGAGGCCCTGGATTCTCCTGGTGAGGAACCTCTGTGGCTCTCCAGCTGCTGCATGTGCTTTGTGAGGTACATGCTGAAAGGGGCATTGTACTCAATAATGGGTCTAATAAGGGATGAACACAGGGATGTTATGACCACCCTGTCCCTGGATGAGATAACCTTACTAATGAGGTGGTCCATGTAGAAAGCTTTTCTTACAGCAGAGGCAATATGGTGGTCAAAAGTCAGTTTGCTATCAACCTGGGTGCCCAAGTCCCCCATGATTGATTGCATACTTAACACCTTGTTATTAATGTGATCAATTATGGGGATGTCACTCTTCCCCAAAGGGGATGATGATGTATTTTTTGGAATTCAGTTTGAGGCCATGTTTCTGGCACCAGTCATTTGTTTGGGTGAGACCCTCTTGGGGGATGTCCACATCACTAGAAGAATTGATGACAGTGTCCACCTAGCAATCATCTGCCAACTTTTGCAGCCATAGCCCACTGATTTTGGCCTGCACTTCAGAAAAGTATATCCCAAACAACAAGGGACCCAAGACCGATCCCTGGGGTACACCACTTGTTACGGGTTAAATAATTTAGGAGGCTTCCCCTATTTTGACTAGGTGGGTTCTATAAGTGAGCCAGTTTGCTATACATCTGGTAACATAAGGATTGATGCCTAGTTGAGAGAGTTATCTATTATACCCAAGTGGGGAATAGTATCAAAGGCTTTGGCCAGGTCAAGGTAGGTGGTGTGCACTGTCTTCCACTTGTCCATGGCTTTCGTGACTATCTCAAAGAAGTTAACCAGATTTAACAGGCATGACCTCCCCTTGATGAAACCAAACTGTGTGGGATTGAGTGTCTGGAGGTTGCCAATGTCCTTGTTAATGAGAGTCATGATAATCCAATTCATGCTGTTTACATAATGACTGCATTATGTGCATCATAACGTATACTGAAAAAAAATGAATAAAAATAATTGCATTAACAGCTATTGACAGTTATATGATATGTAAACAACTATGCATACATTGTCTTCTGCTTCTTCTTTCTATAGCTAGAGAAAATTGCCTATAAACATTACTCAAAGAAGGCTTATCATAATCATAGAGAGTAGTCTTGAGTATAGAAAAAAATATGAAATCATTAGGTAGGATTAAGCAATGTATTCTGTGTTCCATTCTGTAGCATACAAAATGAATGTAGCCTGCCCTTTTTTGAAAGTCATTCAGATATAAATTGGAATTGGAGTAGTATGCAGAAATACTGTAATAGCAATACACAATGTTTTCAGCATAGTCAATAGTAGCACTATTAGGCAGAATTATTGTTTAGTGCAAAATGCAGCAACATTTCTTGAAGTATATGTGTTGCTAGATGCTTAGTAGGCACTGTCGATTAGCCATATATTGGTATAACATCAAATTATGAGTACATTTATTGTCTCTATTTTGTGTCTGTCTTTCCTTCCCTCTCTCTTTCTCTCTCTCTCTCTCTCCCCCTCTCTTTCCTTTTTATTTTACATATATATTATTTTCCATTTATTGTTTTCTTCTTCTCCCTTTTAGGTTCCCTATTGCACCGATTCAGAGACCCCAGGAGTATCTTAACTACATGCCTCCCAGATCAGGGAAGATTCTACAGCCAGGGATGTCCTCACAGGGTAAAGTCAGTGGTTGGGTCAGTGGCATTGGTTCAATAGGTACCGGGCATGGGGCAGTTTGGAAAGCTGTGAAAGGTGGGAGCTGGTCAAGGAGTGGGTAGTGGAGAGGCACATTCAGCCCAAGCAGGACCACCTTCAGTAGTTGCAAGACTTGTTGCTCTGGTTGGCTCCAATCACCAATCCATCAGATGGCTCTACCTCCACATCATCTCATATACAATGTCTGAAAAAGAGGGTAGATCTTTTCCCAGCAAAAACATAGTACCCTCCTCTACCAACACCAGCAGCACAGCCTTCTTGATGTCTTCCTTCTGTGTGCTCAATGTATTCTCTATTTCCCATCTGTCTTGTCTTCCCCTTTCACTCCTTACAAGAACTACTCAAGGTATCCACATAAGGACATCCCTATAGTCACTATATCCTCTTTATTTTTTTAAAATACATTCCAGTTATGCCGACTGACACTTGTCTTAACTACCCAGCATTAGTTTATGTGGGCTTATGTAGTCCCTTGCCTGTCCATAACTTCTGAAAAAAGAAACATTAATCAGGATTTTACACATTAATACCTAAATTCACACATAACTAAAACAGTTTATGCATGTTAAGAACTTATAAAAAGTGGGCAATCCTTCATGCAGGATTTTGCTTTGCCATAGTCACCTCACTTAGCTTAGTTTCATAGGTTCATATGCTGATACTAGGCTATTGGCCCAAGGGCCTATACAAGCCTAGCTATAACAATTCCCTGGCTATTTCTTTCCACAGTATTTACTTCCCTGGACCCCTGTCTAGCAGGGTGACTGACATAATCCCCGGGGTGAATTTCCAATCTCTCATTCAATCATCAAGGTTCCTTTTGAAGATGGTCAAAGAGGCGCTCTGCTTGACATGTATGGGCAGCCTATTCCAGAGTCTCTGGGTCAGGAACCTATCCCTCCAGCATGTTTTGTTCATTGTGATGACAAGGTTTAGATCCTTGGAGCATGTGTCTCTGAAGGATTGGGATTTATTTAAGTGTAGCATGTCCAACAGCTCTGGGATCAATGTATTTGCATAAAGGCAAAGTTGGTTTTGTTTGGATTTAAGATCAGGAGATGGTTGGCAAGCCAGTTTTCGACTTTGCTGAAGCTATGTTGGGTGGTAGTTAGTAGATTTGCAAGAGAGGCATTGGAACATATTATAGTCGAGTCATCTGCATATTGAATGCAGGTGGCTTCAGGGATGACTGTTTGGATGTCGTTTATGAAGACTGAAAAGAGGAGAGGTCCTAATATGGAACCTTGAGGAACTCCTATGGTATTTGGTAGTAGGCAGGAGAGCTTGTTTTGCCACATTACTGCTTGTTGTCTCCCAGTGAGGTAAGCTTGAAACCAGTCAAGGGCTGGAGTATCTAGATACAGGGTTTTAAAGTATATAGAAGTAACTGATGGTTTACCATATCGAAGGCTTTCGATAGGTCCAGGAAGAGCGGAGGATATTTTTTATTATTCGGTTAAGGTTAATGTTTTCAGTAAAGAGAGGAGGGCAGTGGTTGTACTATGATGGGGTCTGAATCCATGTTGAGAGTCTGTGAGTAGTTTATTTTGGGTTAGATAGAGCATTAGTTGGTTGTGCATGCACTTTTCCATAATTTTGGCAAGTGGTGATAGTATGGCTATAGGTCTATAGTTGGATAGTTCTGTGGATGAACCTCCTTTGTGGAGTGGAATAACATAGGATATTTTCCAAATTGAGGGGAGTGAGGCCTCAGTTATGGTTCTGTTAATTAGGATTGAAATAGGGTAGGCTACGACATCTGCAGCAATTTGCAGATATTCAGCCGGCAGAAGATAGGCTGAAAGGGTGATTGGCTTCAGTTTTTTCAAAAGGGATCTGATAAAGGATGTGGACACTGGCTGGAAGTTAAAAGAGTGGTGAGTCGGGTATAGTGTTTATAGAAGTGTGGGGAGGAGAAAGTTGGTTAGCTAATGACTGGATGGTTTCTGTGAAGAAAGTATTGAATGAATTGGCTATATCTTCTTGGCTCTTGTCAGATAATGTTCCTGGGGTCGGAGTAGTGGATTTGCCTGGTTGGAGAAGTTTATTTATGCCTGCCCAGTACTTTTGAGGGTTATTCTGATGTTTATGTTGCAGATTGTAGAAGTAATTTTTCTTATCTAGTATGATGGCTTTTTTAGTCTCATTTCTAAGTTGTTGGAATTTGATACGATCTAGGGGTAGTTTGGTAGTGCGCCATTTATCCCACGCTTTGTCTCTTTGGTTATGGTGTCTGTTGTTAGCCAGGGTGCTAGTTGAGTTTTAATTCTTATTGAGCGTTTAGGGGCATGTGAGTCAAGTATAGTAAGGAATGAATTGTTAAATGATGACACTGCCTCATCAAGGGGAAGAAACTTTAGTTTTGTCCAGTTACATGATTTGAGTTCAAGTTGAAATTTAGTTGGGTCAAAGTTTTTCTTGGATCTGATAGACCTATAAATAGGTAAGCTTGTACAATTAATTTTGTCTTTCATGATGTATGTGAGCAGGTGATCACTAAGATCATTAGGGAGAGTTCCAGACATATAGTTCTGCGGATGACTGTTGGTGAGTATCCAGTCTAGTATACTCTCTTTTGGTTATTGTTACCTGTGCGTGTGGTAGATGATATTATCTGAGAGAATCCATGTAGGTTAACAGGGATGGGGTTGGACTGTGCTGTGCATTGGTTCCAGTCAATATTAACATCGCCCAGGACAATGGTTTCTTGAGGGTAGTTGTTGGCTATCCAATGTAGAATGACCTCTAGTGTTTCTACATTGTTCCCAGGGAATATAGGTGACAATTAGGTTAATGCCCTTATGATTATTTAGTAGAATTTTTAGAGCTAGTATTTAAGCGTTAGAGACCTGGGGTGGTTGTATAGGGTTAGTTATGATGTTAAGTGTGCTATTATATAAGCCGGCTATTCCCCCTCCTCTTTCTTTACTCTATCTGCCCTAAGTATATTGTAACCAGGAGGCAGGATCTCATTGCCTTTGGTTGATGAACGGAGCCATGTTCCAGATAGACACATTAGGTTGGGGAGGTATGTGGCTAGTACAGCATGCAGGCTATGTATCTTATTGTTTAGGCTTCTAATGTTTAAGTGGCATATTAGGAGGGAGTTGACCAGTCGGTGGGAGAGTGGTGGGCTGGTAGGATTTTGAGTTAAGGTTGGGCCTGGATTAGGATGGATGTCCCCATCTTTGGTTATGTTTTTTCTTAGATACGCTAGTAGTCTAATAACTTTGAATAGTAGTTTTAGTTCATATTTGGATTTTGGTGTTGATTGGAGTGGTTTTTTAGAAGCAAGTGGTTGGAATTTATAATTTTTGGGGTAGTGTAGTAGTGGGCAAGTTCTGCAGTCAGTGGAGGTATGGGGGTCTTGGTTTGGCATTTTGGATAAGAGAAACCTACGAATGTGAGATTTTCATAGCTAGTAAGAAAGTATGGCAGAATTAAGAGTGGTAAGATAAGAGGAAGGAGTTTATAATTATTTATAGACATGTTGTATGTCATCAATGGGTGGGGTCAATGTGCTTCAGAGGAATAGTAGTGGTTAAACAGTAAAGTGGTGGGGGGGAGGAAATTGGAGAGGAAGTTGTGTAGGTTGGAGAGGAAGTAGGGGTGTGGCCTAGTGGCTATAAATGTAGACACAGTGGGGGCGGGTGGGATAAAGGGGCAGGGAGGGGAGCGAAGTGAGCTCGAGCGTAGCGGGGGCGAAGCGGAGCGGGGCTAACCCAGTCCCAGTTTGTGGTCCTATGAGTGGGGTAAATAGTCTGATAGTGTAAGTAAGCAGATTGGAGTACAGGCTTGAAATTCAACATAAACATATACAGTTGTAAAATGTCTAATATAATTCAACATAAATAGGCATTTACAGTTGTAAAACACTTACTGGAGAGACACTGAGCCTTCATGGGGCCTGTAGCAGAGTGGATTGTAGTTTTACAAATGGTGCCTGCCACAGGTAATATTTATTAACTCTGGGATTGTCTTAAGGTAATAAACAGGGAAGGGGAGGGGAGAACAAGGGTGTGAGCAGGCAGTTCTTTGTACTGCTGCTAATGAGCCAAAGCAAGACAAGTATGTGTTATGAACAATCACAATTGACCAAGGACTGCTCTGAAACTGTAAGTCTTGTCTTAATTTCTCAGGTGGAAAACCAGGATAACCTTGTATCAGTAGGCTACTGTGGTATAGTTTAAATAAACAAACACACAGTATTGATCAGTTATTGATACTATTTGCTAACAGAAGGGAATAAGAGAAAGTGGAAGATGTGTGTGTGTGTGGTGGTGATGTGGGGGGGGGGCTGCTTACAGCCAAAGCACAGTGCTCTCCAGGGGAAAATGAAGATTGGCTCAAACAGTTAGACACATACTCAAAGTTAACTGTAGCTGTTTGCAGACAGTTCAGACCCGGACTGCACTTTTCTTATAGGAATGTTAAAGGTGGTACCGGACTTGAATACTTCAGAGTGGTGTTAGGTTCAAAGTTAACTGTAGCTGTTTGCAGACAGTTCAGACCCGGACTGCACTTTTCTTATAGGAATGTTAAAGGTGGTACAGGAGTTGAATACTTAAGAGTGGTGTTAGGTTCAAAGTTAACTGTAGCTGTTTGCAGACAGTTCAGACCCGGACTGCACTTTTCTTATAGGAATGTTAAAGGTGGTACCGGAGATGAATACTTAAGAGTGGTGTTAGGTTCAAAGTTAACTGTAGCTGTTTGCAGACAGTTCAGACCCGGACTGCACTTTTCTTATAGGAATGTTAAAGGTGGTACCGGAGTTGAATACTTAAGAGTGGTGTTAGGTTCAAAGTTAACTGTAGCTGTTTGCAGACAGTTCAGACCCGGACTGCACATTTCTTATAGGAATGTTAAAGGTGGTACCGGAGTTGAATACTTAAGAGTGGTGTTAGGTTGGAGAGACACTGAGCCTTCATGAGGCCTGTAGCAGAGTGGATTGTAGTTTTTTGAAAAATGAAAGATGAACAATGCTAAATTGTGCTCAGATATGCTTAGCCTGAGTAAGCATTGCTTACATTTGTGTGCTTAGCAATAATTAGTGTAGCTAAGTGGATTTTTGCACTGGTAAGCAGTGTTTAAACATTGCAGGCAGGAATGCAGCCCATAACCAGCTGTAGCTCATCACTGAAGGCACTATGGCTGGTGTTGGTGAAGGTGTGCACTTTTGGGTGCAGCGCTGGACATTCAGGAGTCCAGGGTCATGGTTGGACACCTAGTACAAAACGATGAAGGGAAACTGCTGCAGGACCAATACTAGGGCTCCCAATACAAAGTGGAGACCTGGGATCATCTTGCATATGACCTCACCAGTCCCACTGTCATCCCTTGGACTGATGAGCAGGTCCAGCACCACTTTGCTGACTTGAAGCGTAGGAAGAGGGAGCTCTTGGACAGGTGGGTCCAATATGCACGGGTGAGGAATGTCTAAGCTGTGTGTAAGTATCAGTATCAATAAGTGTTTTTCAAAGTCTACCCTGTGTATGTGATGGATAGATATGCATAAATGTTTCTCTATCTCCTGTACAGCTGCAGATGAGAGGGCCGTGAACATGGATGCCCATGCCAGCAGGCTGCTAAGGCTGCATCGCGAGGCTGGTGAGTACAAATTTAGCTTGTAGTATTCATGGCAAATAAATAGAAAGGAGTAGAATGTCACCTGTCAGCATTTAAAAATAGGTATGGTTTGTACTGAATAAACGAGACATTAGCAGAGTAATAGTGATGTACAGGGTATATATCAATAATAGTGTCAGTACCTGTCAATAAAAATCAAAACCCCGGACTGGTCATGTTTACTTTGGTATGTGGTGGCATGAATCGAAATGTGTATAGCTTCTGCAAAGCAACTATAGCTATGAAGGCATTAAATAATCAAGGCCCATCTGACAAACATTGTGGAGTTGTAAAGCAGGAGACTGTATGAAATGTTCCATGCACCAAGATCTGATACCTGAATAGTACTTTTGTATTGACCAGTGTTTTCCAGACTGTGCTATGTCAAAGTATGAATACACAGTATAAGAACTATCTGCCATGCATAAATGTCAGAATTACAAGTTCAGATTATACAGCCAAGAGAGTATTAGGCAGAAAACAGTGAAATAAGAAACAATAGTTCATTCTGATGAAACACAAACTTGGTTCTATTTTATGCACAAAGAGGCACAGTTCTAATCCCGGGAGTGGTAGTAAGCTCTATACATATTTTCACCCAGAATATGTGAATATGTGTAGAAACAGTCAGGTAGTGTTAACAGAAATTTCCTCCAGAGGTCTGCCAGGTAAGAAAAGGTATATTTTAGCTGTAAGAAGGCTGTACTTATACACTGTGTACAACACCTTCTGTCCAAGCCCAAGGCTGAAAATGACAGCGAGATAAGTACATACACCAAGTAGTCTCCTCCAAGAAATGTCCCTCAAGTGTTATGCTGTCACAGTTAATTGTCACTGCTCTCCACACCCAGAGTGACCGATAGAAATCAAGGTAGAGTACGGCAGTAGCACACACACACACACACACACACACACACACACACACACACACACACACACACACACACACACACACACTATGACTGCCCATATGTAACCCTGACAATGTGAATATGGGTAGAAACAGTCAGGTAGTGTTAACAGAAATTTCCTTTACAAGACTGCCAGGTAAGAAAAGGTGTAAATTAGCTGTAAGAAGGCTGTAATTATACACTGTGTGCAACACCCACTGTCCAAGTCCAAGGCAGCAAATGACAGCAAGATAAGTACATACAGAAAGTAGTCTCCTCCAAGAAATGTCCCTCAATTGACACACTGTCACAGCTTGTAGTCACTACCACCCACACCCAGGGTGACCAATAGAAATCAAGGCAGAGTATGGCAGTAGCACACAAACACACACACACACACACACACACACACACACACACACACACACACACACACACACACACACACACAGTATGAGTGCACATATGTAACCTTGACTATGTGAATATGGGTAGAAACAGTCAGGTAGTTTTAACAGTAATTTCCTCCACAGGTCTGCCAGGTAAGAAAATGTCTAAATTAGCTGTAAGAAGGTAATTAAACACTGTGTACAAACATACCACTGCCCAACCCAAGGCCATAGGTCGATGTAAAGTGTGGTAATACCTGGAGAGTAATGATTAGAGCAAAGATCACTAAAGTTGTGAGCAACTGAAGCTTATACAGTTTTTAATTGAAATTTCTCTATCTCCCCCACCCTATCTGCACCAATAATCTAAACACATAAATCAATAGGTATGTTTTTCATCAAATCTACTGTTGGGACATGTGTCCTATTGTTCTACAAATATTTAAACATTTGACTATTAATGTTCCCTCTTCAAATACTATCATTAGTGACCTGCTGCTATCAATGTAACCTGCATGCCAGTATAAAGACCACTGTGGTTCCATATATGCTTGTGTTCTGTTTGCTATGCAACTGTTCCAAATCTTTTGTATTGGGTTAATGGGAATACCTATGCATGCTGTTATAAGTAATCCTTGAATGTGTTGTTATGACTAACCAACATATGTTATAAAACTATAACACCATAGCACATATGGGAAGGCCAATCCCAGTGGATCAACTTCTCCCGCCTCAGCTGGCCATGGCACTGGGCCCCAGCATGTCTGGGGCCAAACCTGGGACCTCCTTGTAAACTGGTCCTGCACCACCTTTGGGTGGAACCACCTTAGGGGATGGGGCCCATCTTCCCCTGGGAGTGGGCGTGGACAGGACACCCATCATCAGGTATGGGGATTGGTGTGTAGCGAGCTTTGAAAGGAGTTCAGAGATCTGCTATGCCAGCTTGAGGGCCGTGTGGTGCATCTTGAGGGTTGGCCTGTTGGGGCTGTGAAGGTGCAGTGGTGACTGCCCCTGGGTGGGGACTACAGTCCCACTGTATCCATTTGGGGGCTCGTGGGTATCAGATTCCTAACCACCCACCCTGTCTAAGGTATTTACCACCCACATGTGTAATGTATCACCTCTGTCTGCTGTCTTGTCTGATTTGTCTTTCTGCCTACCCATTCTACCTCCCCAAATATACCTACTATACTCCCCCAGCATCCCACTCTCACCTTATTAAAAAAAAAAGAAAAAGGTAATCTGTTCCTACAAAAAAATGTCATCCCATACAAAGCTGTCCATTTCGCACATGTATTCACTGGACACATGTAATCTGGTATAATTAGCTAAACAACACATTACTGTTGTCCTCGCCCCTTTTTCAGAGGTCTGAGTGTCCAAATTCACCTCCAAATTATGTACAAATACACAGCTTCTGCTGTATCAGAAATGGACAGCTATGGACCTTCGTTACACCCGTCCTGCACATCCCTAGTTCTCTGTCACATTGTTTTTCCCTCTGCATACCAGCTTTTTCACCACTTTCCTATCACCTCTTTTTTCTATTCTTTTAAAGAAATTAGCACTGCAGTAAGTGGGAGTAAGCTGCAGTATGCAAGTTTGTACGATGCTAAGTGATGCCTACACAGATTAAGCAGTTTCCAATTTAACCATGTGTTGGCATCTCTAACTATCGAGCAAACCCTCGCAAACCTGAGAAAACCAGCATACAACTGTTTAAAACTGCCTTAATCACCATGTCACCATCAGCCACTGTTCTGCCCAGCAACAAAATGATCAGCCCTGCCAAGGGTTGAACCCAGGGCTCTGTAAACTGCATTTAGAGCAATTTACCACTACACCATCAGAGATGTCATAATGAATGCTGTTTTTTTCAAATATATCATTTAGTACAAGTGTAGAATAGTAGGGAACAAACACTGTGGAATCAGTTGTGTTTAGTATATATAAATATACACATATGGATGTGTATGGTGATAGATAAATATTAAAAAGTGTATACATCAGATATATGGAGCTATACATATGAAACAAATATGTATAGGATATATACATATATGTTGTTATATAAACATTAAACATATGTATAAATATCAAAAAAGGAAAATATTTCAGTACAGATATATGTAAAAGAAATACATATATATATATATATATATATATATATATATATATATATACATATATATATATATATATATATATATATATATATATATATATATATATATATATATATATATATATATATATATATATATATAGATATATATATGCCCATAACATGTAGTGGAGTCATACCCAGCACCATACCTCTACACCTCTTAGTGCAATAATTCTGGACAAAGGCTGTCAAAATGGGGGGACAATGGTCCAAGAACAGGAACATAATGTACTGCATTTATAAATGTAGAATGTTCCTACAGTAACAGCTTTCATGTCAGGATACATATCTAGAAGGATGTGAGTTCTAAGAGTGAAATCTATGTCACATTGTACAGACAAAAATCCTTACAGCATTACAGTGATTTACTATAGAAATTAAAATAATGATTCTGTTGAACAGAACATACATATGAGCAATAATCATGGACAGTCTGAAACAATCTGGCCAGTCAAGAGGTATGCTCCAAACCACTTAGTGCAACATATCTGGACCAAGCCTAATGGGGAGGGTAAAGCCATGAAACTGGGAACATATCCCAATTATTGGAGTAGATAAGGTGACACAGTTGATGCAGTAACACCCTCATGTCTGTTGTACCATATATTGACTGGAATAGCCTAAGTCCAAAACAAAATTAGTCCCTACTACTCACTGACATACATCTTCACATCATCCCACTGATGTATCAGACATACACAACATGTATGGAGAACAGGCAACAATACATCTGATAAATATCAGGACATAACATTACAGTAGGGAAACTACACTTAGCTGCTAGGCATGTCACCAAGTACTTTCTAAACTACAGGCAGACTGACACAATTGGAGTAAGCTGCAGTAAGCGAGTTTGCATGACGCTAAGCAATGCCTAGACAGATTAAGCAGTTTCCAGTTTAACTGTGTCTTGGCCTCGCTTACCATCGAGCAAACCCATGCAAACCTACTTACAACTGCTTAAAACTGCTTTAATAACCATGTCTCCATCAGCCACTGTTCTGCCCAGCAACAAAAGGATCAAGTCTGCCAAGGCTTGAACCCAGGACCCTGCACACCATACACAGAGTAATTTACCACTACACCATATGAAATGTGTTCATGACTGCTGTTTTTTCAAATATATCATTCAGTGCAAGTATAGAATAGTAGGGAACAAGTACTCTCGAATCAGTCATGTTTAGTATATATAAATATACACATATAGATGTGTAAGGTGATATACAAATATTAAAAAGTATATACATCAGATATATGGAGCTATATATATCAAACAAATATGTATAGAGAATATACATATATATTGATATATAAGCATATGGATAGATATCAAAAAAGGTGTATATATATATATATATATATATATATATATATATATATATATATATATATATATATATATATATATATATATATATATATATATAAATATACATATATATAAATATATATATATATATATATATATATATATATATATATATATATATATATATATATATATATATATATATAAAATCAGTATAGCTATATCTAAAAGAAATCTCTCTCTCACTATTTATATATATATATATATATATATATATATAGATAGATAGATACATATATGCCCAACAGGTAGTGGAGTCATACCCAGCACCATACCTCTACACCTCTGTCAAAATGGGGGGCAATGGTCAAAGAACAGGGGCATAATCTACTACTGCAGTTATAAATGTAGAATGTTCCTATAGTAACAGGGTTCATGACAGCATACATGCCCAGAAGGATGTGAGTTCTCATACTGAAATGTATTTCATCATGTGCAGACAGAGATCTTCACATCATCACAGTGAATTACCACACAAATAAAAATAATGATTCTGTGGAACAGAACATACATATGAGCAATAATCCTGGACAGTCTGAAATAATCTAACCAGTCGAAAGGTAGGCTCCGAACCTCTCCTCTTAGTGCAACAAATCTGGACCAAGCCTGACCGGGTGGGGGGGCAGTAAAGCCATGAAACTGGGAACATATCCCAAATACTGGAGCAGATAAGGTGGCACAGTTAATGCAGTAACACACTCATGTCTGCTGTACCATATATTGACTGGAATAGCCCAAGTCCAAAACCAAATTACTCCCTACTACTCACTGACATACATCTTAACATCAGCCCACTGATGTGTCAGACATACACAACATATATGGGGGCCAGGCAACAATACATCTGATAAATATCGGGACATAACATCACAGCAGGGAAACTACACTTAGCTGCTAGGCATGTCACCAAGTACTGTCTAAACTACAGGCAAACTGACACAACAGAAACCCAATTTTGCTATGGGAGAATACACATGTAATTGCAAATATATCAGGCACTACAGGAATGTAACAACACTGACCGACAGACACCAGTGTGAAAGTGCATACCCAGAACAAGTCTCACCACATTCAAAGTGACATACTGGTAAGCCACAGGAACAGCAGAGTATATGGACTGTGTGAACAAAATCATCAGCATGTTTGCCACTCATACAGTACCCCTATATATACTGGCCTAATTCACAGTGTAGTCTTATGCCTGACTGTGGTATGGGACATGTCACAGTCTGCACCTACAAACATATACAGCTGAAAGAGCACCAGAAGCTGGAGCAGCATGCAAACTCAGATAGAAAAGGACCCTCAACCCTTACATCTATCGCTCTCTACACAGACCAAATAACACATTCACAGTACAATGCTAGACAGTCCTGACAGTCTGTCAACAATTGCCATAAATAAACAGTCCTCTCAACTGTATAGATTCCCACATAATCCCCAGGCTTTGTCCTCATATATAAGTCCTTTTACACGTAACATGTCTGGCAGTCTAATACATCACTGTGATGATATCTGGAATTAAGTCACTATATAATGATATACTACATCTATACACCTCTTACAGCATGACATCTGGACAAAGCCTGACATATTTGAGGCTAGAGGCCAAAACACAGGGTCATTATTGACATGCTGCTGGTGTAACAGGATCGCTGTAACATATCTGTTCTGAGGGATATGAAGTCAGAAACACACATGGATGTTACTATTTACTGACTGTAGTCCTCAGAGTATGCTACTGAATTTCCATGGCCAAAAATATGTGAGTAACACACCAGATATTAGAGTCCAAACTCGGGCCAGTCAGTGGATAGCCCTCCATTTGGAATTTATGTTAACCACATAACACTATCAGACTTAAAGTCATGTAGAGCAGCCATATCCACACAAACCCTGTCAAACTAGCATTAGTTCAACTGTATGACTGCAGTACTTACATTCTGTCCCTATGTCTGGAACATTCTCCCCCAGTTTGTTGGGCTGTCTCCACAGTGTTTGTCATAAGAGGTATTCCGAGCTACACTCTGTGATGCTGTTTCTCACACACACCTCCATGAAGTACTCTTCCCAGGCAAGGAAAAGGGGCAATAACCACATGAAGTACTCAGTTATAGGAGTGTGTTTCCATGATTTTGGGTATTGGAATAATACTACAGCTGTTCTATATGTAGTTAGCAAGTGGGGTACTCCAAGTGGTGCACAGGCCATCAGCTGTTCATGAGCATTACCTACTAAAGGCAAGATGCTGCCTATACAAATCAGATGTATATCTTACATCTGTCTCAGAGAGAGAGAGAGAGAGATAGAGAGAGAGACACAGAAACAAACAGACAGATACTGAGACTGATGAAGTATACCGACTGAACTGAAAATAAATAAACACAGCTATGTCAAACAATCAAGCCTATAATGAAATGTAGTAGGGGGCATGTAAACTTGGACAACAGGAAGTTCAAACAATATTATGTCTCAACAAGACATGCTGTACTGATTCTGAGCAGACCATATGTCCATAGAAACTGTCTGTCTGCAGTGACATAGAACACAACTCAGGGCTCTGAGTCAACCCTGGAAAGGATGGTTCATATATGACCACTACTTGAGTGTGTGTTGCACAATACTGACTTTGACACTGCTAGGCACATCCAGTGCAAATCATACCATCAGTAACTCTGCTATGTCCAGCTCTGACTTGTGCCTCTTTTTTTAGTGTCAATGTCTCCAACCCATATAACGTAGCTGGTCTCACTATTCTCTTGTAAACCTTCCCTATCACTCTTAATGTAGTTGTCTGTCACAAATCACACATGACACTCTTCCCCACCACCATCATCCTGCCCGTACTCATGTCATAACCTCTCTCTCACATTTACCATTACTCTGAACCATTGTTCCCAAGTATTTACATCTATCCACCTTAGCAAACCATACTCCCTGCATCCTCTCCATTCTACCATCCTTCCTCCCATTCACACACATATATTCCATCTTACTCCTGCTGACTGTCATTCCTCCCCCTCTAGACCATACCTCCACCTCTCAAGGGTCTCCTCAACCTGTTCCCTAATTTCACTATAGACCACAATGTCATCTGCAAACAGCACAGTCTAGGGGGACTCGTGTCTGATCATGTCTGTCAACCTGTCCATCGCCACTGAAAATAAGAAAGGGCTCATAGCTGATCCCTGATGTACTCCCACCTCCACCTTAAACACACCTGTCACTCCCAATGCAGAACTCACTGTTGTCATACTAGCCTTGCACATATCTTGTAGCATTCTCATAGATTCCTCCACAACTCCTGACCACCTCATACAATACCACAACTCCTCTCTAGGCATCCTGTCATATGCTGTCTATACGTCCATCAAGACACAATGCAGCTACATCTGACCTTCTCTGTATGTACCGATCAACACTCTCAGAGCAAACATCACATCTGTACTGCTCTATCTTGGCATGAAACCATGCTGCTGATCAGTAAATCCTCATCTCCCTTCTTAGCCTAGCTTCCACCACCCTTTACCACTACCTCATGCTGTGACTGATCAGTGATATCCCTGTGTAGTTACTACAGCTCGCACACCACCCTTATTCTCATAATCAGTACCCAAAGACATTTCATCCACTCCTCATGCATCCTCTCACTTGCCTAGATTACAGTAAACAACCCAGTTAAAAAGACCACTGCCATTTGTCCTAAACACATCCATGCTTCCACAGGTATGTCATCTGGATGAATAGCCTTTCCATTCTTAAACCTCTTTATAAGCTAGCCTTATTTCCCCCTTGATAATCTGTTGCACATCCTGATTCACCATACCCACATCATCCAACATTCTCACTCTCTCATTCTCTTCATTCAACAGCCCATCAAAGTACTGTTTCCACCTGATCGACACACTCTCCTCTCTAGAGAGTGCAATTGCACCATTATCCTTTCTCAGCCTTATCTGCTGCACATCCTTCCTAGCTACATGCCTCTGTCAATCCATTTGGTACAGGTCCTATTTTTCATCCTTGGTGTCCAACCTGACATACAACCATACAGATGCACTATCCTCAGCCTTTGCCACCAGTCTCTTTACCATGCACCCCATCTCCCTATACAACTGCCTACTGTATGCATCTGTCTGACAATCCCACTTCTCCTTGGCCAACCTCTTTCTTAGTATACTCCCCTGTACATCTTCATGCCACCACCAGGTCTCCTTGTCCTCCTTCCACTGTACAGATGTCACACCAAGCCCCATTCTACTCATCTCCCTTATTAGCTTGGATGAATTCACCCAAATATTTGCTAACTCTTCACTGCCACCCACTGCCTGTATTAACTCTTCCCCGAACTCAAACTCGCAATCATCCTTTCCTGGTATCCACCATCTGATCCATGATGCTGCCCTCCTACTCCTCCCCCTCTTCGTGATCACCAATGTTGTTCCACAGACCAACCTTCCATGCTGCCTAAGTGCACTTTCCTCTGTAACCACTTTACACTTACAAATCCTCGTCAAACAGGCCCACCTGCATAGGAGATAAGCCACCTGTGTGCATCTTCCTTCACTCTTGTATGTCACCCTATGCTCCTTGGTCTTGCAATACTATGTATTCACCAAACCCATGTCCAACCTTTGTTGCAAACTCCACCACCATCTCACCTTCTGCGTTCCTTTGCTTAGCACCATATTTACACATCACTTCTGCATCCCCTCTATCCCCTTCACCAACATGCCCATTGGAATCTGCTCCAATCACCACTCACTCACTCACTCAACCTTGGGTACAGGCATCACCACTTCATCCAACCACACCAAAGTACCTCTGTCTCATCCATCACACATGCAATTAGCAGAGCATATGCACTAACTGTCAACATTACACCATGAATTCCCAGCCTCCTGAACATCACTCTACCTGACACTATTATCACATCCACAAACACTCTTGGCATAATGTTCCTTCAGGTTAACCCCTACACCATTTCTCCTCTCATACACACCATGATAGAACTATTTGTACCCGACTCCAATACAGCCAGCTCTAAACCCCTTCCATCTGGTCTCTGGCACACACAATATATCCACCTTTCCTCTGTAGCATATCAGTTAGCTCTGTCCCCATACCAGTCATACTCACAACATTAGCAGTTCCTACCCTCACTACCACACACCTAGTCTTTCACATCTCTGCCTGCTATATGAGCATCTGACATCCTCCAGGTTATGTCTGTGAATGCAAAGGCTACTGCAATATCAAATGGCATATGTGTGTTACAGCAATATAAAGAAAGAGTCACTAATTGCGGCACATAGCTCACCATGTATGTACGTTGTCCTATAGATGTCCTGCCCTAACAGGTTGACATGACTGACTGAGCAGCAAGACTGTCATTACAGTGTGCCATACTGACATAGAACAGAAATGTATAGCAGGTATTACCTGTGCATAGGTATGTATGGATAGGTGTACCTGGCTGCCTCATAACAGCTGACATGGGATGCAAAACATTGGGTGAATAAGATGTAAACGTTGTACACATGTGCAACCTTAGTTTCTGTGCATGCAACTGAGTTACACCTCTGCAGCTACTGGTGGTGTCATTGCCCTGACACAGACATGGGTAGTATAATAAGCATGAGTATCACGTTGAAATTGTAGAGGTGTCCAACTGTGCTCTGACCCTGTGTCCATGCCTGCTACAAACAGATATATGACCACCCACATAGCTGTATGGCCTCAACAAAACCATACGTGTAAAACCTGTCTCTACCAAAGTAGAGAAAACCCCTTTACTGGACAGCAGCAATTCACAAAACACATAATGTGATGCTATATTGGTTGTACAATGTAAAGTAGGAGCTAGCATCAAACTTTGTCTGAACGAGCATAATAGGTCACAGGTACTGTAAGGCTGACTATGAGTAAAATTGGACACATCCACTAAGGGCAATCACAAGGCCAACTTCACATATGTCTGCAGTTTTAGAGGCACCAACCCAACCCACCCTGTAATGGTGGTCAATCACAGCACATACACACAGATCATAGCTACAGCCAACCTGCTGCAGACAGATTTAGGGCAAACATCACCACCCTGGATCACCATCAGTATAGGTGGATATGCACAGCATGTGCACCCCTCCCCTCACCATCATGGATCGGGTGCAAACTGCCTAATCAAAGTTGACAAAAGCAAGTCCCCCTTGGGGTCTGATAACATTCCTATCTGCATCCTACATTAACCCAGGCATATGCCTCCAGCTCTCTTACACACTGTAGGCAAGCAAACCCTGAGCACCATTGACATTCCATCTGCAAGGAACATGGCCACTGTAATCCCTCTACACAAACATGCATGATGAATGGTGGTTTTTGCAATGTACTGGCCCTCATTGGGGGGAACATGACACATCAGGACCAGGAGTACAATGCATGTTCATGCAGTGCTGCCAGGTACAGGGGTATAATGTGTTCATAAGTGGTGGCTAATGATAGTCCATATGCATGTGCTGGCTCAGTAAAGAACTCTGGGCAATATCTGAGGTCCTGTGATGTGTTTCCCTGTGTATGTCCTCCAGGTCCCATGCAGTGGCAAATGCTTTACACTGATGCGGAGACAACAGCTATCACAGAAGCTGTAATCATATACTATGCCATCCTTTCTGGCCGTAGCTGGCAAAATCTGCAGGAGCAGACTGCCCTGTTGGATGAGATCGTCCACAAAGAGAATGTGTTGGGCCACCATGGACACACATACCATCAAGTCAGACATAGAGCAACTGACCCGATACATCATGCCCAGCAAAGGGCTACTGCTGTAGTGAGGGACTGTACTGCTACCGGTGGGGGGCCAGCCACACAGGCCTCACTTACAGTGACAGAAGAGCTCCTTGCCAACCTTGGGGTAGCCCCCACACAAACTCAAACACGGGAAACAGCAGTTGTGTAGGTGGATGGCACTCAGTCATCAGGTGATGAGCATCCAGATAAGGCCAAAGTGCACATCAATGTAATGAGGTAGCATTTAAACTGTCTTCTACAGAATCTCTAGATGCATATGTCAGTTCAAAATAGATTAGTGAGTGGGGTGTAGTAATGCACTATGGTGAAGGACAGCAAATTGTGTAATATCATAGTGTGTACCGTGCCTGTGCAGAAACGTAGCATCCATCTTGTACCAATCCCTAATGTGAATCTGATGACAATACCTCTCCATCACAACTACATTGGTCCCTCTGGTCTGCATATGGGACAGGAGCCTGAACCCAGTAAGTATGGAGTTTCTCTGTTGTGGCTCACCCGTACTTCAGGCATGCTAAAGTTAATGCATGTGACCATGCACACAACTGTTACACTAAGCCATTTGGAAATATCTGCATGTTCACCTGTGGTGGTGTTTACTGCACTGCATCATGTTGGTCATGACAGGGGCCTATTTGAAGGAGATGTCACATATCTGTAGCATATCTCACAGCCTATCATTGCAGGACACCTGGACAAAGACCAACAAATTGGGGGGACAAAGGCCCAGAAATACGGTCATATTGTAGAAATTAGTGGTGTACAGTGAATATGAATGATGCACACACTTATTAGAATGCCAGGTATGTGTGATATACAAAACTAAGTGCACAACAGACAAGTTCAGAATACTGCCAACCTTTCATGTGACCTATGACCTGTTCAATTCAATTGTAAAACAAACAAATCTGTTAGGGGAACAATAGTGACACATAACAATAGTACAACACCCTAGATGCATATGTGTGCACAGGATGAAGCTAGTACTGTGCTGAGGCAGCTTTCGATATAACTACAGCAGTACATCTTATTGGGTACACAACAGCCATCAATTACAGTGATCCTCTGATTAACAGCAACTAACAGTCAGCTGTCCTACCAGGATTATCCTAACATATACCCAGTTGTCTGCTACAGCAACAGCCATGGTTCACACAGAGCTGACAAAGCTACTAATGGACCACATATTTGGGATGTATCAGCCTGGAGAAGGGTACCCAAACATTTCCACAGCACTGCACATATCATGGAACACAGTGCAGACAGTCATCAAAAGGTGATGAAAATATGGGGCTACAGTGACATTGTGAAGGAGTGCACATCCAACCAAAGTCTATGAGAATACAAGACCAAAACTGACCAGGGAGGCTGCCTGGAGCCCTACAGCAACAGTGAAGGAGTAGCGGGAATATCCAGAAAGTACTGGGTGTGTACTACATGTCACAACAACCTTCCATGGTGTTCATATGTCCTATATATATATATATATATATATATATATAGGTAATAGGGTAGGGTTGGAAGATGGCAGAAGTCCCTCACACCAAGCAATATCCAGGCCTGGTGAAAGTCTGACAACAATACAGCAGGTCTCCAAAAAGCAAGTGGGAAAATGTGTTATGGTAATATGGGACCACAGTTGTACTCATTGGCCACAATTCTGCCAGGTATGTTTGGCACAATATCACCAATGCACATCACCACAACAACACCAACCCCATAGTGAGGCATGGAGATGGCAGTGTCCTGCTTTGGGGTTGCTGTTCACAAGCTGGAACTGGGCTGTAGCAAAGTTAGATGGGATTATGAACAGTTCCAAACACTGGCCCCTTGTGGCTCCAAAATGTTCTGCTGTCTGCCACATAGCTGTGGATGGTGAGGAATTCCACCTTTTCACACAACAATGGCCAAAACCATACATCGATATCAATAAAAGGATGGCTTCACCAAAACACATACAACATTCTGCACTGGCCGAGTCAAAGCCCACACCTACGTCCAATAGGATATATGCAGGGTGACCTGAAGAGGGCAGTGCACAAGGGATGCCCTTGCAATCTGACATAGTTGGAGGTGTTTTGCAAGGGAGAGTGTGCAAACATTAGCAAGTCAAGATGTGCCATTCTGAGAGATACCTTCCCAAGAGGACTGCATGCTGTGATTAAATCAAATGTTGCTTTACCTTAAAGTTGTGTACACTCATGCAACCAGCCTATTGTACCTATTTCAGTTACCAGATGTTACCTGTAACTGATGTGTATGTTCTTTATTTGGACTGCACAGGTCGTATGTCATATGGAATGATGGTAATGTTATGACCTGGTTTCTGAGGTCTCATGTGATATATCACAAAAACCTAGCATGTTAACCGGTGTGTGTACACTTACTATATCTAATGCAAGCTTGGGAAGTTGTTTGAGTAACCAGCTTTGTTTTAAAATACATGTACTGCAGGTTGTGCAGTCTGCAACTCCAATTATGACATTACATAGTGGCACCAATCCACAGGCCAACACAGTAATGTATCAGCCAAACATAGCAGTTGTGAGGATCAGACCAAACATATGAGCCACACATGTAGACATTTAGCAAAACCCTGTACAGTTGGTGGATATGTTCTGTTGGGGTTGCCACACTGTTATACAGGTGAACAGCAATAATTTACATGGGTGCACTATGTGCTAAGTGAAGGGCCATCACCTACTAACACCACTCATGTATCCCAGAGGTGTATATTAGTAGTAACGGTAATTGGAAAGGGCTGCACTGCATGATGCTGAGAGTCCATTCAGAGTATGTATACTATTGTGTGACTGTGTGTCATGAATGCCCTCAGTCGGCCAATGTGAGGTCTGTGTAATGCCTTTGAGGCACCTCACCTGTCTGTGTGAGTGTGTACCAGCAATCCTTATAGTGCCAGTAGTGATTTACATATGTTGTTTGCCCCTCACAGATGGACATGATAGCTGCAGTCCCTCCCGCTCTGATACTGATGTCAGTGTCTCTTCAGAATATGACCATGATGATACTCATATTGAGGTACAGGTGTGGTTGTCAGGGTCTGATACTGTGTCATCAGTTGGCATCTAACTATTGTCAAACCCATCCCCACACACAGTCACAATGGCCACACATACCCCTTCACCAGTGTCCAGAGATAATGTACAGTTGGCGGTGGTTGCATGGGACAGGCTACCGTGGTGACTATGGCAAGTGAGGGTGCAGACACTAGCCATAGCCAGAGTGCTGGAGAGGTTCCACACAGGTTGTTGTCCAGTGGGGTACATGGCAAATGGGCCATAGTACACACTGATTGGCCTACTGAAGGGTGTGTACAGGGATACACTGTTCTTTTACTTCCCAGATTCAACACCCTGAGTCAGAAGAAGTGACACGTGTAAGGACATTCGGAAGACAGTGGCACTGTGGTGGTCTCCATACAGCTCACTGTCAACCTCAGTTCCAAGTTCTGTTATACCAATATTAGTGTTCAGTGGACTACCATCAATATATTACATTATGGGAACCATGTCGTACCCAAAGGGAATGGTGGCACATCATCTGGCATTGAACTTATTTCCAGGGTTCTGACAACAGTCATAGGTCTCAGAGAGGCCTCTGTGAAGGATGTCAACCTCACGTGGGGGGGGGGTAGCAATAGCACCCATATGTATTCATCTGCAAACATTGCTAGCCAGGGCACCTTTGTATTGGGCTGGTCCTTAGAAGTGTAGATTCCAAACATGAGGGAATCGGGAGGGTCAAACCAACCTCACTTCATTCAACAGCACTCTCAGTCTGACATGAAGTCTGCTGCTTTCACACTGTGGGTTCTATCTGTGAGCCGGTTTGCAGGCCACCTACTGAAATAGGCATGTCTGCCTACCTGACTGTGTGTTTGCATAATTCCTGAGTGGGAAGTGATATCCAAGGATTAGATGGATAGCCTGTCTTGTTATTTATTCCATACTATCACATAGTTATTGCACATGGCTCAATGCTTATAGGGCTGCACACACACACACACACACACACACACACACACACACACACACACACACACACACACACACACACACACACACACACACACACACACACACACACAGTCTGAGATTAGATCCCCTACCTATCTATTTATTGCTAGTGCAGTCTTACATATTTATCGCACATGCCACAAACTTATAGGGTGAAGGTTGTCTGAAGGTACTTCTAAGGTAAGGAACATCACCAGCCCTTGTAAAGTATGGCAATGGGTGATGTACTAGGTGAGACAGGCTACAAAATACTTTAAACTATGCAAATACACACTTACACACACACGTTTGGCAGAACTGGGATTAAAACTCCTACATAACTAGTGATTTGTATTAAAGTATTACACACTTATCATACGTGCACAGAGCTTATAGGGCTGAGGTCTGATGAAAGACCTTCATAAGGTGACTGGTATCTGCAGGACTGCTAAAGTAGGGAAAGGGGAAGTGTACTGGGTTTGAAAGGACCCAGAGGCTTTTACTTGTAAACACACACACACACACACACACACACACACACACACACACACACACACACACACACACACACACACACACACACACACACACACACACACACACACACACACACACACACACACACACAAATACACACTATTACATCTGCCAAAACTGAAACTAGAAATCCTACCTAACTAGTTATTTGTACAATAGTATTACACAGTTATCACACATGCCACAGAGCTTATAGGGCTGTAGCCTGATGAAAGTGACTTCTACGGGGACAGACATCTTCGGGACTGCTGGGGCAACGGGAAGTGCACTGGGTGGGGAAGGCCTGTTGATTCCTAGATCCTACTGACATTTCTTTACATGTATGAGCATGCCCAGTGTGACCTTCTATAGTACATGTGGGACTCCATTCCAGGGATTGCTGTACTCCAGTCCAGTTTGTTTTGTGCTACAGCCATACCTCTCAACCTGTTGGTGCAGGATATCTGGAGATAGCCTAGCAAAATGGGGGGACAATTGGGCATATGGTGATTCTGACTATTTATCTCAGTAATGTATGGGTCACTTGGGCTACAGATCTTGTTTTAGCAGACATCTGATATATATGCCATTTGACACTGTCATGTATTGTTTCAGTACCTCGTGGCATACTTCCTCAGATCATTGCTGAGAGTTACCAGAGAAATACAGGATGGATAATGCACACACCAGGATTATGGGCAAAATGCTATGTATTCTTGCACAACCCAGACTGTTGAGAGGTGTGCCTACAAGCAGTTGACTGCTGGTGCTGTGGAAACGGTACAGCATCTTGGTGATATATTACAATGGTGGAATCTCTGTGCATTTCTGTTCTGGCTTGGTCTGATCTCCAGTCCACAGTTGGGTAATATAAGTCAGACAGGATCAGGGTGACAGACAGACTCTGGATAGATTTGTAGGGGATAAGATATGTGGGGAATGTGTGTTTCCTGGGTCAGATATGTTTGCCTATAGCTACCAGTACTTTGCACTGGGGTCTTCTCAATGGTTGACTGAACTTGGAGAGCCTTGTGTGTGCCAGACTGTTTGACCAGCCTGGAGCTGTGGGTTTGTCTCACATATATCTATGGCTCGCCTCATTTTGCTTGGATGGCCACATTTTGGGGTCAGGATGTTGCACAGGATGAGTGATCATGGAAGGGTGTGTTACTCCTCACGGCTGTGGGCCAGGGTTCTATGGGTGCAGACATGTCACCATCTTCCAGGGTTAGGACTGCCTGGAATTAGTGCATTGCCATGTTTAGACTCCTACCCCTGCCTGTTGACTGTACAGAGTATCACAGAATGACCACATGCATGACTCATATATCTTGTTGGTTACCCAAGCTAGTGTGGTTTTCAAGGACAAGTGTTTTGCAAGTCACTCGAGGTTGAAGTTAGATATTACTGACAGTTGACATTGCAGTTTCAGACTCCGTACCCATCAGACATTCCATGCTACTACAATTATTCCATTAACTTTATAACATTATTAGAGCAGTATTTCAAAGGTGTCCTTCTCTTTGGACATTTTTCACCCCATCATTCATGGCTTTGTCCAGATTTCTGGCTCTCTGACACTGGCTGTTTTTCTCCTAGCAGTTAGCAGCATGGCCTTTCTTTGCATTTTGTAGATTGAGTTATGTTGGTGTTATGGACCCCATGAGACTTCCTAACAGGGCACTGTGGCTGAGGCATAGGCATTTGCCAGAGGCCTGTAGGCCAGGTGTGACAGATGCAGGCCATCTCTAGCAAGGTAGTGCATTCTGATGCTCATATGTTCCCTGGCTGCTGGCAGTAGACAACCCTGTGATGGTACCAGTAAGTTGACTGTGGGTGTTACTTACAATTGCTTTCTGTTTGTCTTGAGACATCACTCTAGTTGATGGCTGGATGCTGCTTAAGGCTAGGGAAATGCTACTGTATTTCTGTGGGACTATGAGGGGGACACATCTGTACACAATACACACTTGCAGAGACTGTGCTGATATTTGCTTAACATTTTGGTCCCATTTAGCATAGTGATGTGCCCTATCTTTGAGACTACAGGCATAACAGTACTGACCACAGGTCAGATTGTTCTGGCACAAACATTTGTAGTTTCAGACTTCTTACCTTTCAAAGCCATACTGCCACTGCTAGACATATTGTGATATCACTGTGTAAACGTCTGTAGGTGGGGATTTCATGCATGTCACAATGTTTGGGCCTTTTACAGACATTTCTTTATGATTTTCTACAGCTGATCTGCTGGGTGAGGCTGGGGGTGAGTAACCCCACTTTGACTTCCATGCATGTGACCTATGACCCTCCCCAAGTTATTTGGCTCAGCACATATATGCAGTGGTATTTGTCAACTAGGGTGGTACTGCATGGTATGGGTAGGCCAGTATTGCGGATACACTTCCTGCTGTCCCACAGAGCTGTCAGTTGTCTGCTGCTATCCCAGTTAGCCACCCTATTCCCTTGCATACTTGATCAATACCATAGATATTCTATCAGAACATTCCACTCCATTCATTTATTTTGTTAAGGAGAATGGCTCACCTTGTGCCTGAGGTTGTTGTGAGGATGGTGCTTGAGGGATGACTATGTCAGATGCACATAGTACACTGCCTATACATGGTAAGGTATAGCTAGTGTGAGGTTTGGCATTCATTTTACTGTGTATGCGAGTCAGAGAGAGAGAGAGATCAGTTCCTGGGGTCCTACAGTGTCAGTGTATGTGCTATGCATTGCCTCTTTGCCAAAGCCAGGGCATCCTGGGCATGCCTCTGTCTGCCTACAGGTGCAGGCTCAAGATGTTTCTTCTATGAGTCTCTTTGTGCCTGTGGAGACCTTGGCAATGGTGGTGGGCTGTGGGGCCCTTCCCCATTTTGTTCCTGCTGCAGCTGTTTCTGCAGGATCATATTGTGTAGCATGCCACATACTATGAACATGTGTGCACATGTGGCTGGAGAGTTCTGCAAGGCTCCACCAGATATGTCAGTGCAGCGGAACTGTGACTTGAGCATCCCAAACACACACTCTATAATGATCCTGGTTTGTGGGTGTGCCTCATTATGGTGTCCTTGAGTGGGAGTGTGTGCATTTATGATGGGCGTTTTCATCCACGGCTCCAGTGCATAGCCAGCATCCCCCACCAGATGGCCATATAGGATGTCCCCACTGGCAAACGAATGGTACAGCTGTGAAAAAATGCCAGATATGGTAGTTATGATAACTTCCAGGGCTGCCAGCGCACACGTTCATGATAATGCCCTGGGCATTGCACATGACCTGGCAGTTGATGGAGTGGAACCCCTTGCAGTTTATGTAGACCCTACCATGGTCACCAAGTGGTGCTTTAATGTGGATGTGCATGCAGTCTATGGCATCCAGTACCTCTGGGTATTCTGCTACACAGTGGAAGAGTGGAAGATATTGCTGGTCCTCTCCTTATGAATGCAGGGGAAATAAATATGCTCAGCGGCATGTGGTCGCATGGCATTCAGGAACTGCTGGATTATCCTGGACGCAGATACTTGTGCGGCTCCCATGATATCCCAGTTGTTATTTGGAAAGTACCAGGAGCTAGTATTCTTAAGGTTACACATACCTTGATATCCACTGTGATGGATTCCCCTCTGTTGGTTCTGGCTCTGAGGTGAGGCCAGGAGAGCTCAACAAGTTGCTGAAGTAAGTCCCTGTCCACTCTGCAGCTCTCTACTTTCTCCAGATCTTGTAGCCCCTGGTAGGTTACCCTGTGTATGAACACTCTTATCCTCCTCCTCGGTCTGAGTTGGTTGTCAGCATTTTCCTCCTCACCACCCTCAGTCTCTAGCACATACTGAAAGATAATAGCAATAGCAGCCAATAACATGTTTTGGTAGATTTGTCAGTTTAAAATTCCGCCGAATGTGTACACCAGTGGTGTAGAGTTTGTGGGAAAAAACAGACTGAAAGGTGTTAGCATAGTTGATAGTAGTGTGTTGGGCTGCTTACTGTGTAATTTGCTGATTCTGATACATTCCACCAGCCAGCTATGATAGTTATCCTTGATTGCCTTCATTCTGCTGTTTCCCCTTCCTATTTCCTCCCCGTTTAAGCCCCGATGCATACCTGGTGCTCAGTTCTTTTTTTTTTTTTTTGGTTTTAGACCCCAGTGCATGCCGCACACACTCATTTATCTAAAGTAAACAGTTTTAAGCAGAACTGGCCCTCCATAGACATGAACACGCTTTGTATTTCATGGAATGAGAAAATACAGCCTCAGACATACCCCTTCCTTAGCTGTGTTTAGCTAAGAGAAAACACGGGCCACTGAGCTCCAATGTGCTTACAGTAAACATGACACACCCCCTTTTCATGTTAGGTGCTCCTCCTCTCTACATGGTGGTGTTGGAGAACCTACACTGTTAGGTGCAGTTTGACACTTAAAAGAAATTTATGATTCAGTATAACTCCCCTCATTTGCATACACCACTGCTTTACTCCATAGTTACCACATTTACACTGGGCCTCTCCCCTTAGCAACCACTATTCCTTGGTATTGTTTTTATTCTGCATGCCATTGACTATAATGGCAAAATGCAGATATCAGTAAAAAATGATTTCCCCCTTTTTTTTTTTTCGGCATGATCCCGTTTGCGTGCTGCTGCCCTATAATTAAACGGCCAAGATGGGCCAAAAAAAAAAAAAACATTTTCTTTTAAAAAATTAAAACTATTTTTCATGACAATGGCCATATATTTGGCCATTGGCATGCCTACTAAATATAGTACATGCTTTCTTTCAAGCTGTCATACCTCCGTTTTCTCATTTGCAGAAATGTATTCAGCTAGTAACTGAATACATTTCTGCAGGTTACACTATTCCTGCACGAACACCTGCCTGCTTGCTGAATTACTAATTCACCTCATTTGCATGGTTTTCACCAGCAAATGAGGTAATTAGCATAAGGCAGTTGTGTCCATGCAGGAATAGTGTAGGAGCGCTAGTGCACATCCCGGGAGCCCTTTGCTAATTCGGTCGGCGGCTACGTTCCATGAAGCAGTTGCTGCACTATTCCTACACTCCGTGTAGGGTTTAATGAATCCCGGGGTGTATATCAACATTGCTGGATTTTTTCTAATTATTATTATTATTACTATTATTATTATTATTATTATTATTATTACCCTTTATTTACCCTTTGATGTATTTTCAGGGGAGACTAAAAGTGGGATTCATACTAATCAGGAGAAATTTGCCAGAGCAGTGAAAAGCTTCCCATGTTCCTTTCAGTAGCGGGAAGCAATCTTATCAACAAGATGGATGCTGTAGTGGTTAAGCTGGAGTGTGTAACTGATTGCTGTGTTGCAGAAGGTGGAGTTTGTTCCAGAGTTGGGAAAAAAGAGAGAGAACTATGTAAATATATATATTTACACAAATGGTTTAACTTCTGAAAAGATTTGGCAGCTGATTGTGGAGATGAATCAGTCTGCTTCACAAGCCCTATTGTGGGCAGATGATATGCAGCATTATGGAATACTGGAAGTCTTATAGGCCATTTTGGACTGAGTTGAGCTGGGAGAGAAACCTAGAGATGGGATTCTGCTTATGCAAGACTCTAAAGGAGGTGTGTAGGTAGAAATGTTTACCAAACACTATCATTACTAGATGCAGCAGAGGAGAAAATCAGTAGAGAAAAGGATGGACGTTAATGTCTTGCAGTGGAAATGACCATTGTTGAGAATATTTTTGAAATTAGAAAATGTATTGACCACTGTTATATTTGGAATGTTTAGGGGTGTCAGAGTTGTGCAGCAGATGGTGTTGTCATTTCACAGCAAGAGGTTCTCCTGTTTGATTCTCAGCTGTGGTGTCTTTTGTTCAGTGGCTGCATGTCCTCCCTCCATTTGTGTGGGTTTCTTCCATGTTCTCTGTTTTTTCCCCACATTGCAAAGACATGCAGTAGGTGGACTGGACACTGTAAACTGGCCATAGGTGTGAGTGGACTTGCAAGTGTGTGGTGCAGATTAACAACAGCAGCAGGTCTAACCACCTGGCTGTGTAAACCTTGGGTCTCAATGACTGTCACTGTTGAAGTGACGCTCTGATCCCATGTGCATAAATGAGACAAAGGGGCTGTGGATGGATGGATGGATGGAACATGTCGATTAACTCAGTCAATTTTACTCTTTGGTGAAAAAATGATTTGAGAAGGATTTGGGTTGTGAAATATATCCAATGGGGCTAAATGAGCTACTAAGCAGGGAATTATAGATGCTGTAGCATGTCATTTGTCAAACTTTTATGAGAATAAAGGTATTTTGGCTACATTGGAGTGGTGTATGTCCTCTTTGGTGGAAGATATAGTTGCGTTTCCAGGGGATTTGAAATAGAGTAATTAAAGAAAGTGCCACTTAAGGCTAGGTTAAATATAATTCCTGAAGGGGATGGGATCAGTTATGTTTTCTGTACACTGATGACAGATGAGGAGTGAAAATACTGTTTGCTAGCTTTCAGTGAATGGTGGGTATCTGTTAGCAGTGATGAAGTTTGCAGGGTATTGGTAAATCTTAGGTGTAAAATGAAAGGAGTAAACATTTGGAAAAGTGGTGAAAAGTGATTTTTGTGTATTGTAGATTATAAAATCTTG
>NC_056729.1:1305110691-1305274398 GCF_019279795.1 Protopterus annectens
GGCCAATGGCCAAATATATGGCCAATGGCATGTAAAAGTGTTTCAATTTTATAAAAATAAAAGTTAATTTTTTTTGGCCGATCTCAGCCATTTAAGCATAGGGCAGCGGCACGTAAACAGAATCGCACCAAAAATAAAAAAAAGAAATGTGGAAACACAGTTTTAAGGGAAATCCGCATTTTGACATTATAGTCTATGGCATGCAGAATCATAACAATACCAGGGAATAGTGGTTGCTAAGGGGAAAGGCTTTGGTGTAGTGCAGTAACTAGGGATTAAGGCAGTGGGGTATGCTAAAGAGGGAAATTTACTTAATCACAAAAAAAATCTAAATGCAAAACTGCACCTAACTGTGTAGGTGCTATAAGGCAGTGGTGTAAGCAAGGGGAGTAGCAGACATGAAAAGGAGGTGTGTCATGCTTGTTGTCAGCACATTGGAGCTCCATGGCTCCCAGATAAGCTTAGCTAAGCACAGCTAAGCAAGGGGGTGTGTCTGAGGTTTTATTGACTTATTCCGTGAAATGAAGAGCATGTTTGAGTCCAGGGCCATTTCTCAGTGTTTACATTAGCTAAACGTGTTTGCGCGGTGCACACCAGGTCTAAAACAAACAAACAACCCCCCCAGAAATAACAGGACTGTTTACATTTGGGCACCGGGTTTGTGCAGCATGCCTTGGGGCTTAAATGAGACAGAAATGGGAAGGAGAGAAAGAGAAAAAAAAAGGAAAATAACAGAATAAAGCAATCAAGTAGAAATAACATAGCTAACAGGTGGAATGCATCAGAGTCAGCCAATCATACAGGCAGCATCTGCAGCACAACAGTATAACCTATGCAAACATCTTACAGGCTGTTTTTTCCACAAACTGTGCATCATTGGTGTACACATGCGGGAAAATTTTAACGAAAAACATGTTAGGGGCTGCCATTGCTTTGATGCATCACTATGTGCTAGAGGTTGAGGAGGATAATGCTGACAACCACCACATACCAAAGAGGAGAAGAAGAGTGTACAGGGTACATTTGCCATTGCCATACTTTAGCAATCCCACTGATGCCAGGCACCTTAGAAGTACCTTTGGGCAGCCATCAGCCCTATAAGCTCTGTGGCATGTACAGTAATTGCGTAACACTATAGTATAACTATATAGTTAGGTAGGGGTTCTAATATCATTCCTGGCAAATGCAAAAGTGCATGTGTTTTTGTGTGTGTGTGTTTATAGGTTAAAGAGTATGAGGCTGTTCACACCCAGTACACTTCCCATTGCCCTACTTTAGCAGTCCTGCTAATGTCAGTCACCTTAAACGTACCTTTGGGCAGCCCTTAGTCCTATAACGTCTGTAGTGCATGCGATAATTGCATAATACTATAGTATAAATAAGTAGTTAGGTAGGTGTTCTAATCTCAGTCCTGCCCAATGTAAAGGAGTGTGTGTTTGTAGGTTAAAGATTTTGAACCCGTTCACACCCAGTACAACTTCCCATTGCTGTACTTTAGCAGTCCTGCTGATGTCATTCACCTTAGAAGTACCTTTGGGCAGCTCTCAGCTCTATAAGCTTTGGTGCCTGTGTGATAATTGTGTAACACGATAGTACAAATAACTAGTTATATAGGGGTTCTAATCTCACTTCTGGCAAATGTAACAGTGCTTGTAGGTTAAAGATTTTGAGGTTGTTCACACCCAGTACACTTTCCATTGCCCTACTTTAGCAGTCCTGCTAATGTCAGTCACCTTAGAAGTTCCTTTGGGTAGCCCTTAGCCCTATAACATCTATGGCACGTGAGATAATTGTGTAATACTATAGTATAAATAAGTAGTTAGGTAGGTGTTCTAATCTCAGTCCTGGCAAATGTAAAGGTGTGTGTGTTTGTAGGTTAAAGATTTTGAACCCGTTCACACCCAGTACACTTCCCATTGCTGTACTTTAGCAGTCCTGCTGATGTCATTCACCTTAGAAGGACCTTTGGGTAGCTTTCAGCTCTATAAGCTTTTTGGCCCATGTGATAATTGTGTGTAACACGATAGTACAAATAACTAGTTAGATAGGGGTTCTAATCTCACTTCTGGCAAATGTAAAAGTACTTGTAGGTTAAAGATTTTGAGCCTGTTTACACCCAGTACACTTCCCATTGCCCTACCTTAGCAGTCCTGCTGATGTCAGTCACCTTAGAAGTACCTTTGGGCAGTCCCCAGCCCTATAAGCTCTGTAGTGCATGTGATAATTGCATAACACTATAGCATGGCTAACTAGTTAGGCAGGGGTTTTAATCTTAGTTCTGCCAAATTTGTTTTTGTGTGTAAATTAAAGTATTTTGTGGCCTCTCTCCCCCATTGCCATACTTTACAAGGGCTGGTGATGTTCCTCACCTTAGAAGTACCTTGGGACAACCTTCATTCTATAAGCTCTGTGGTACATACAATAAATGCATAACTATACAGTAACAAGATACGTAGGGGATCTAATCTCAGTCCTATTAAATGTCCTTTTAAATGTGTGTGTATGTGAAAACAGTATCCTGTGTGGGTGGCTGAAGGTGTGTTTGAGTGAAAACCATATCCATTGGGAGGGTGATTTTTGCGATTTTTTGTTGTCTCCCACACAGTACACATCTCAATGTCCACTTTACAAGGCCCACTGTTGTCATCCACTGTAGAAGTAGCTGTAGACACTCTACAGCCCTATAAGCTCTGTGCCATGTCCAATAATTATGTAACAGTATGGAAAAAAATAACAAGATAGGCAGCCCTTCTAATCCTTGGATACCATTCCCCACTCAGAAATCATGGACAAACACACTCAGCTAGGCATCAACCCCTATATCACTAGGTGGCTTTCAAACTGGCTCACAGATAGAACCTACAGTGTGAAAGCAGTGGACTCCATGTCAGATTGCCGACCAGTCACAAATGGAGTCACAGGGTTTCGTCCTGGGTCACCTCACTTTTGGTATCTACACCTCTGAAGTCCAGCCCAACATGAAGGGACTCTGGCTGACAATGTTTGCAGATGACTGCAAGGTGTGTGCTATTATTACCTCCCCATGTGATGTTGACATCCTGCACAAAGGCCTCACTGAGACCTATGACTAGTATCAGAACCCTGGACTTTAGCTCAGTGCCAGAAAATGTGCTGCCATCCCCTTTGGGAACAACATGGTTCCCATGAATTACTACATTGATGGTAATCCACTGAACACCAACATGTTTATAAGAGAACTGCGAACACAGGTTGACCGTGAGCTCTCTGTTGACCACCACAGTGCCACTGTCTTCAGATAGTCCTTTTGTGTCACATCTCCTGACTAAGGGTGTTGCATCCATGAATTAAGAGGTCATTGTCTCCCTGTACTCTCCTCTCATTAGGCAAATCAATTAGTACAATAGCCCATTTGGCATGTACCCCACTGGACAGGTGCAACAACTACAGAGGCTGCAAAAGTACTTCACAAAGAAGATCCTAGGCCTTAAACACTTGCCCTATATGGAAAAACTCCATGATGAACATGACAAACAAGACTTTTTGCAGGAGGGTACCAGTCTGCAACAGATGGGAGACGAGGCTCGTAAAAGGAAAAATTCTCAACAGAGAAAAAGAAACATGAACGGGAAGAAGAGGTAACCACCTCTATCTGCTCAAACTTACTGGACTTTGTTGTGAACTATTAAGGTACTGTTACTGATTTTCCTGCCTCTTCACCTACTACTTTTGAGACTGGCACACCACCTTTACATGCTAGTCCATTTTGTAGGATGGGAATGCGTGTGGATTCTTTTAACATGCTGTGGTTTCATGTTGAACTAAGGTAGCTGATCAAACAAGCAGTACACCATGTTTACAGTTAAATTTACTTAATAATATGTTGGGTGAGTTGTGTGTTGCTAGCTCATCTTATGTACCACAAGCTGGGGATTCAGTAATGACAGACATTATTGGTGCTTATGTTTTAAGGTACAGTTCTGGTGATACATCTGATTTACCAGTTGCATAATCACTTAATGTTATTGATAGTGGGATGCTTAGTGGTGAACCATTTACATTCGGAAAGACAAGCAACATTACCAATAGAGTGGGGCCTCATTCCAAACTATGTACATGTGGTAAGAAAACAAATGTAAAAGCTAATAAGGACAACAATAGAGTCATACTTTTTCCTAATTTGAACACTACTACTGAGGCTAATGAACATGATGTAAGTAGTTGTGAAAGGCTTCCTAATTTTAATAGGACTCAACATTAATGTTAACTATAGAAATTAAGGGCATGTGATTGATCACCTTGTATCCATCACCCCACAGTCTCATTCTGGAATTCATTCGGAAATGTTTGACTTGTCTACCTTTTGTTCATCAAATAGTGCAATTACTGGGTATGAACTTGTAGCTCCTAATTATTGTCGACCAATATGAATCTGGAAAATAGAACTATGGAGACATATGTGAATGTTCAACCCAATATTGATTCCTATAGGCAAACAGTGCCCCCACTCACTATTATTACTAACAAGAGAGGGGATTTCAGCATATATAATTTTTCTGAATTTCAAGTTAAATCTAATGTAGTGGAATTATTAGCAAAGGGTTTATCATTTGTACCCACTAAACCAGCCAATATGGTACAAATTATTATGGAGTTCAAGCAGTACATCAGAAAACTTAACCTGCAGGTTCTCTTCAAAGCTGAACAGAAAACCACACCTAAGTACCATATAGCGAGTACTTTTAACCCACTAAGTCATCCACTTGTAGCAATGTTTGAAAAAATATGCAAAATCGACTTCAGGAATTCATTAACAGAGAAATTTAACTTTACAAGGAATGTAGGGGGGATGACTGGGCAGCCTTTAATGATTTTCGACAGCTACCAATAAGAATCCTAAAACTTGATAAAGGGGGAGGATTGGTGATCATGGGGAATAACTTTTACATCCCAAAGGTGACCGAGCTTTTGGATACTGATATTTATACCTTAGTCAGTTTGAATTAATTTAACTTAGCTTATAGAAAAATCAAGGAACATCTGAATGATTTATTTATTGAATAACTAATAGACATGCCCTTGTTGAACTATTTAAATATGTTAGCTCCTAGAACCCCAATCTTGTTCAGTGTGCCTAAAATACATAAATCTTTAACAGATCCACCTATGAGGCTACTAGTAGATGCTCACCAAAGTATAACCTATCCCATAGCCAATGTGATGGATATTTTGAAGAAACATGTTAGGAATGAAGATAAAATTTGTAAAGATTATTGGTCCTTTCTATCTAAATTAAATGGACATCCTTATTAGGAAGAGTTCAAATTCTTAACTATCGATATTAGAGATCATTATACGTCCATTCCACAAGAGGAAGGAATCAAATATGTACTTTGGTTCTTTAGTGAGAAAAGGGCCCCTTTAGAAGTGACCAAACTACTCAGCATTTTGCTGGACATTGTGCTAACTAATAATTACTTTCTGTTTGATAACCAGTTTTACTTACAGAAAATTGGAGTGGCTATGGGGTCCCCATGTGGGGGCCAACCTTGCTAGCACAGTTATGGCCTACTGGGAAAAGAAGCACATTTTTACACAGACACCTTATGGATAGGGTATTCTTTTACACACGGTTTTTGTATGACATATTTGTCATCCACAAAGGCAGCTTGGATGAAGTTGTGCAGTTTATTGAATATTTAAATCAGACTACTGAGTTTTTGAAATTTACTCATACCTTCCACAAAGGGACAATAACTTATTTGGACATCGAACTCTGTAAGGATCAAACTCATAAAAGACTGGCTGCCACAATCAATAGGAAGGACACCTTCTCAAATACATATTTACATTTCAGTAGTTCACATCCCTTCCACCATAAAAAAAAATCAGTAATCAAAGGCCAGTATGTTTGGGCCACAAGGATGGTCACAGTTGATAGTGAATATTTGAAGGAATGTGAAAAAATAGCTGATATGTTTCTTTCTAGGTGGTATCTGAGAGACCTTATTGAGGAAATCATGACCAAGATTACATAGAAGAGGTCTAATGGTGTCTATACCCCACTATTACAGGGGAAAGTCCTTTCCCACAACATGATTAATATTGTTATCAACCAAGTGACAAACAAGTCCCTGGTCTCTTTTATACTAACATTTATCTCAGAAAGTGGGCAGATTCTTTCAATAATAAAGAAAGACTGGAATTTGCTGAGTAACAATTCTGAATTACGTCCACTATTAGGGCCACTTCTCTCATATTAAAGGGAACCCTACTCACAGCTTCAGGTTTAAAGTTATTGATCATATCCCAAAAGATGTAAGGGGTGGACCAAGATCTCTACTTTTAGAGAAAAAGAAATTAATGTTGTAGATCCTGTTGGATGCTTGCCACTATCCAGGCATCAATGACTGTTGTTCCATTCAGTGCCTCTTGAGACTTAAGAGCTTGAACAGGTAGTTATAATGTAATGTTTTATCTAAAATACAACAGCATTATTAAGAAAGGATGTAGGTAGGTTGTTATGTGGATGTTTGGTTTGGGTCATTGTCATGTGGAAAGGTGTAATTCCTCTTCATCTACAGCTTTCTAGCAGATACATGAAAATTTTGGGCCAAAAGGGACTGGTATTTGAAACTGTTCATAATCTCTTCTACCTTAGCTAAAGGCCCACGTCCTGCTTAAGAACAGCAATCCCATGCAGGACATTGCCATCACCATGCTTCACTATGGTGATGGTGCTCTTTTGGTGATACACAGTGTTGTTATTGTGCCAAACAAACATTTTGGAATTGTGGCCAAAAAGTGCAACCTTGGTCTCATTACACCATAACACATTTTCCCACATGCTTTTGGGAGACCTGATGTATTGTTCTTGAGAATTTTGCCAGACTTCAATGTTGTTCTGTGTGAGAAAAGGCTTCCATCTCCCAACCCTACCCCATAGGCCAGACATGTGGAGAATATGGGAGATTGCGGTCACATGTAGTACACAACCAATACTTGACAGAGATTCCTGCAACTCCTTTAGTGTTGCTCTAGGTCTCCTGGCAGCCTCCCTGACCAGTTTGTGTCTTGTCTCTTCAACACATTTGGAGGGATGTACTCTTCTTTGCAATGTCGCTGTTGCCTCATATTTTCACCACCGTTTGATGACTGTCTGCACTGTGTTCCATGGCATATGCAATGCTGTGGAGATGTTTTTTGCACCCTTCTCTAGGGTGATATCTTTCAAAAATAAGATCCCTTTGCTGCTTCTTAAGCTCTATGCTAACCATGGTTTTTGCTGCACCAGGCAACTAAGTAAATGTCAGGTAAATCCTGATAGAATAGCTGACTCTTATTTGTTGTTAATCAAAGAGTCTCTGTAATTGATGTCAGGTGTGTACCCAAGAGGACATAATGCTGTAATTATATTGAAAGCTGCTTCAACACAGTATTAGCTTCAGCCTGTGCACACTTATGCATCTAGCTTCTTGTATGTTTTTCATTTGTCATAATTGTTTCCCTAACAGATTTGTTAGTTTTACAATTGAATTGTACAGGTTATCGGTCACATGAAAGGTTGGAAGAGTTTGGAAATATTTTATTGTGCTCTCATTTGTGTATATCAGAAATACCTGGCATTTTAACAGGTGTGTGTATACCATTTATATGCACTGTATAACACTAATTTATAAAAATATGTCCCTAGTTTTGGGCATTTGTTCCCCCATTTGTTCAGTCTTTGTCCAGATTTCTTGCAATGATAGGTTATGAGGTATGTTACAGATATGTTACATCTCCTGCAAATAGGCTCCTGTGATAACCAATGTGATGCAATGCAGTTAACCCCACCACACATGAATATGCAGATATCACAATATGGTTGAGATTAACAGTTGTGTGCATGGTAAAATGCATGATCTTAACATGCCTGGGGTACTGGTGAGTCACAACAGGACAATTGCATACTCACCAGCTTCAGGCTGCTGTCCCACATCCAGACCAGAGGTACCTATGTAGTTGTGGGGAGAGGTATTGCCAGCATACTCACATTTGGCATTGGTACAAGATGAATTCTACTTTCCTGCAAATGTACAGTACAAGCTCTGATAGTACACAATTTGCTGTCCTTCACCATAGATGTGCACTTGTGTGCATTACTAAACCACAACCACAAATGCAGTTTGACTGCACATATGCATCTAGATACTCTACAGAAGCCAGTATGACTGCTACATGATTCAATTGATGTGCACTGTGGCCTTACCTGGACACTCCTCACCTGCTGCCTGGGTGCCACCCACCTCCATGACATGTGTTTTTTGTTTGGGCTGGTGTGTGGAGGTTACCACAAGGTTGGCAAGGAGCTCCTCTGTTGTTGTAAGAGGGGCTATATGGCAGGACCCCCACATGTAGCGTTACGGTCCCTGGCCATGGCAGCAGCCCTTTGCCGGGCACAACATATCAGGTTATTCGTACGATGCCTAACCTGATCGTATGTGCAGCCATAGTAGCCAGTGTTGTTCACCCTGAGGACCAGCTCATCCCATAGGGCAGTCCACTCCCGCAGATCCTGTTGCCTATGGCCAAACATCACCCCATGGTGCTGGATGATAAGTTTAATAATAGCCTCATTTTCAGCTGCAGAGTACTGTGGCTGATGGACACGTGGCATGTCACCTGGAAGACATAAACAGGGAAACACATTACAGGACTTCATATGTTGGTCAACATTCTTTACAGAACCTAAACATCAACATTGTTTATCATTAGTCACCACGTACGACCACATCATATCCCTGTCATCTATCAGCACATTATGAGTTTGCATTGCACTTTTGGTTCTGATGTGACACGTTCCCCTCAGTGAGACCCAGTAAATTGCATAATCCAACATTCATCTTTCACCTTTGTGTAGAGGGATGACAGTGGCCATCTTCCTTGCAGATGGGATGTCTACAGGCTCATGCTTTGTTTAAGTACAGTGTGTAATGGAGTTGGGAACATATGCCTGAGTACATGTAAGATACAGACAGGGATGTTATCAGGTCCCATGGAGACTTATTTCCTTTCCTTTGAGTAGACATTATGTACCTACTTCCTGATGATGAGGGGACGGGTGCGGGTGCTGTGCATATCCTCCTATACTGATGGTGGGACAAGGGGGTGATGTTTTACCCTTAACCTGTCTGCAGCAGGATGGCTACAGCTATGTTTTGTGTGTATATGTGATCTGATTGACCACCAGTACAGGGTGGTTTGGGTTGTTGCCTCTGAGATGGAAAACATATGTGAAGACAGCCTTGTGATGGGCCTTGGTGGATGTGTCTAATTTGTACTCATAGTTAGCCTTACAGTGATACACCTGTAACCTTATATGCTTGTTCAGATAAAGGTTGACCTGCTTCCACATTGGTGCCTGCTCCTAATTGTCCTTGTACAGCCAATACAGCAACTGATTATGTCGCCCTTGGTGGAGGCAGGTTTTACAAGTCAGGTATTGCTGAGTCCATAGAACTATGTAGGTGCTTATATAGCTGTTTGTAGTAGGCATGGACACGAGGTCATGACACAGTTAGACACCTTTCCAATTTCAATCGGATAATCATGCTTATTCTAGTACCCGTGTCTGTGTCAGGGCATTGCAACAACCAATAGCTGTGGAAATCTGTGTCTGTCAAATGAACTAAGATCACACATGTGTACAACATGTATAGCTTATTTACCTGAAGTTTTGCATCTTATGTCTGTTATTTTGAGGCTTCCAGCTACACACTCTTCCTGCTCAGTCATACCTCTCAACCTGTTAGAGCAAGACATCTGGAGGCCAGCACATATAAACGGGAGGCAATGGGCCATAGTTATTGACACTTAAGTCAGTTGATAGCACAGTAGCCTTTGCATACACAGAAATACCCTGGAGGATGTATGACATATACATATGCTATTATGTTCTAATGTCAGTCTACACAGATTTGCCAGTGATTTGTTGGACATAACACAACTCTTATGAGTAAATGACTACAAATGTGAGACACACATATGGTCAGTATGCATAACACTGGACAGTTGAATGGTATGACCTCAGTATATCACATGCAGTTCGACACAGACGTCTGTAACAGTAGTTTACTATGCACATACCTGTATAGGTCTCTCAGATTTGTGAGACAAACATGTTTATCATAGCTGTATTCAGAAGTAACATATGGATATCTATGACATCCCAGTAGCTGGCCTAGCAGTGTCACAGTCAGTATTGTCCAACAGACATTCCAGTAGTAATCATATGTGAGCCATTCTTTCTTGGGGTGACTCAGGGGCATGAGCTGTGATCTATGCCACTGCAGACAGACCCAGATGCTATGGCCATAGGTGCTGATCAGCAATATATCAGTACAGCAAGTCTTGTTGAGACATCCATAAAGAAACTTTTCAATGGAGTCCTGGGAAAAAAGCTCCAAAAACAAATGTTCAATTTGTTAAACCATATTTCCCATTATTGCATACCCCCTATTTTGCATTCTATTACATGCTTATTTGTTTGACATCCCTTTTTTTTCCAAGTATAGTTTCTGAGTCTTTTTATTTTATTCATGGTCTGTGTGTTCCGATCTCTCTCTCTCAGATGTAAGGTATACATCAGTTTTGCATAGGCAGCAGCTTGCCTTTTGTAGGTCATGCTCATGAGCAGCTGATGGCCTGTGCTCCAGTTGGTGTCCTCTACTTGCTAATTGCATGCAGAACAACTATATTGTTATTCCTATAGCCAATGGCATAGCAACACACTCCTATAATTGAGTTCTGCATGTGGGTGCTGCCCCTTTTCCTTGCCTGTGAGGACTTCATGGAGGATTGTGAACAACAGCATCACAGAGGGTAGTTGTAAATTCCTCTTACAAGTTAAACTGTGGTGACAGCCCAATAAAATTGGGGAGAAAGTTCCAGACTTAGGGGCAGAATGTAAGTATTGCTGTTATACATTTGGATTCATCCTAGTTTAACAGGGTTTGTGTAGACATGGATATTCTACATGGGTCTCAGTCTGACAGTGTTATAGGTTCATAGGTTCATAGGTTCATACTAGGCTATCTGCCCTAGCATAATATAAGCAGCTAGGCCAGGAGTGTGTGGTGTTTTCACACCCCTTAGGATGAGAATACTATACCCATTAGTTTGCTGTGCCTCTGTCCAGCAGTGACACGTGTGGTTGACATAACTCTCAACTGTGGGGCTATCTGCAGAATGGCCAGAGGATGGACTCTTATGCTTGGTCTGTTTCTCCAACAGTTGTTGTCCTTGGCAAATCAGTAGCATACCCTGGGTATTAAATGCTAACTTCCATTTGTGTTTCTGACTTCATATCCCTCAAGATAAGATATGTTACAACAAGCCCTGTAACACCAGCAACGTTTTCAGTTTATAACAGCAATATTTCAATTATGCACCTGTGTTTGGGCCTCTGTCCCCCAATTATGTCAGGTGTTGTCCAGATGTCATGCAGTAAGAGGTTGAAAGATATGGTATATCATTAGTTAGTGCCTTCCTTCCTGATATCATACCAATGATGTAGCAGAATGCCAGACATGTTATGAGGAAGGGGCCATATATATGAGGACAGAGCCTGGACATTCTGTGGGAATCTGTACAGTTGAGGGGTCTGTGTATATGTAGCAATTGTTAGCAGATGGTCAGGACTGTGTAACAGTGCAGTGTGTACATGTGTGTTGTGCTGTGTAGGGAGTGGATACATTTAAGTGTCATGGCTCCTTTTCTATCTTTCTGTGCAAGCTGCTCCATGTTCTGGTGGTCTATCAGCTGTATATGTCTGTAGGGGCAGACTGAGGCATGTTCCATACCACCACAGGAGTCAGACTACATTGTGCGACTTGGGGCAGTATATGTAGGGGTACTGTGTGAGTGTCAAACATGATATTTATGTTCACACAGTAATTATACTCTACTGTTCATTTGGCTTACCAATATGTCACTGTGACTGTGGTGAAATTGGTTGTGGGCATGCAGGCGCACACCAGTGACTGTTTTTCAGTACTGTTACATCCCTGTAGTGCCTGATATAATTGCAAATGTATGTGTAATTCCCCATAGCTGACTTGGGGAAGTGTTGTGTAAGTCTGACTGTAGTTTGAAGAGTGCTTGATGAAATGCTAAGCAGCTCAGTGTACTTTCCCTACTCTCAGGTTATGTCCAGATATTCATAGGATGTTCATATGTCTGGCTCATATCTTTCGTCTGGTCCCCATAACTGTTGTGTATGTCTGAAAAATCAGTGGGATGTTGTGAGGATTTCAGGCACTAACTACTGAGAAGCAAGTGAGTCTTGGGAGTTATGCTATTTTGGTCAATATATGTTAGAACAGATGGTGTTACTATAGCAACTGTCTCAGCTTATCTAGTTAGGTATTTCAGATATGTCCCTATTGTCTTGGCTTTTTCCCCCCACTTTGTCAGGCTTGGTCCAGATTTGTTGCACTAAGTGGTTCTGAGCATACATCTCAACTGGCCGGATTGTTGCAGAACATTCCAGGTTTATTGCTCATAATTTGCCTCTGTTCCACGATTTATTCTAATTTCTCTGGTAAATCACTGAGATGATCTGAGGATGTCTGTCAGTAAATGATGACATAATTTCAGTTCCAGAACTCATTTCTTTCAGAATATGTATGCTGAAACAAACCCTGTTACTTGAGCAACTTTCAACATTTCTAAGAGCAATATTTGAAATATATCTCTTGTTAGATTTCTTGCACTAACAGGTTGAAAGGTATGGTACTAACATAAGAGTGCACTACATGTTATGAACACACATATATATATATATATATATATATATATATATATATATATATATATATATATATATATATATATATACATACCTGCACTAATTCCTTTAAAAGAAAAGAAAAAGGGGCTATAGGAAAGTGGTGAGAAAGGGGCATGCAGAGGGAAACACAATATAAAATGTAGCTAGGGATGTGGAGAATGGTTGTAGGGAAGGTCCATAGCTGTCCATTTCTTATACAGCAACAGCTGTGCATTTGTATGGTATTTGGAGGTGAATTTGGACATTCAAAACACAGAGAGAGGGGTGAAGACAACAGAAATGTGTTGTCAAGCCAATTGGACTGAATTACACGTGTCCAGTCGACGCCTGTGCCAAATGGACAGCTATATATGGGGCAATAAGATTTTTGGGGACAGATGCCCTTTGTTCTTCATTAAGGTGAGAGTGGGATGTTGGAGAAGGATTGTTGGTATGTCTGGGGAGGTAGATTGGGTAGGGTGACAGATAAGTCAGACAGGACCCTGGGGACCCAATTGATAGCACCTGAGGACCCAAGTTGATAGCAATCTCTCATTTGACAACCACGTGGCCAAAGTGGTTAGAAAAACATTTTATATAGCCCACCTAATCATGAAGGGATTCACATCTAGATCAGGGGAGGTCATCTTGCCTCTTTACTCATCCCTCATCAGGCCCATAATTGAGTACAATGCCCTTTTTGGGATGTACCTTACCAGACACCTGCAGCAACTGGAACGACCCCAAAAGTATCTCACCAAGAGGATCAAAGGGCTTAAACAGATGCCATATGCTGCCCAGTTAAAGAAACTCCAGCTCTACTCAGTGGCATACCGCCTGCTCAGAGGCGATCTGTGCCTGATGCATAAAGCCATGTCCAACCCGGAATTAATGGACATGCTGCACCTCAGAAAATCCAAATCCCATCGAGCTAAGTGCTCGAGAGACTTGAACCTCAGCACTGAAATAAATAGGACATGCTAGAGGGACAGATTCATAACCCAGAGGCTCCCTTCACTCTCAAATAAAATCCCAGTCCAGGTTAGGCAGAGTCCCTCATTGAATCTCTTCAAGAGGAATCTTGATGAGTGGATGGGAGATCGTAGGTTTACCCCAGGTATCACTTCTGTGTCACTGTTAGACAGAGGCACAGTGTACTAACCTCGAAAAAGGGCATAGCAAAATTAATTTAAAATGGGTGGCAAAAGCCAAACACACTCTGGCTAGGCTTATAAATGCCCTAGGGCAGATAGCCTAGTATGAACCTATGAACCTATGAATCTATGACAGCAGACAGGAGCAGAGTATGACACATGTAGGGGTAAACACCTTGGATGGGGAGGATGTTTGGGAATCAGAGACCCATGAGCCGAGCCCCCATATGGATATGGTGGGAATGACATCCCCACCTGCAGGCAGTCATGACAGCACCTTCACAGCCCCGACAGGCCTATTGTCCTGTACCTCTCATACATATATCTCAAACAGTAGAAGCCCCCAGACCAATCATTGTGGTACATCGTTGTGGATGAATCCACTATTAGATGTGGGTTCTACTACTTTGACTGAGTGGCTACTATCATTAGGCCAGTTAGCCATCCATCTGGTAACCTACAGTTTGGTGCCTAACTGTGTAGGCTTATGTAACCTGTCCACCTGGGGATTAGTGTGAGAGGATTGGGCTAGGTGATGGTAGGCATTGTTCACCATCTTCCCCTCGTCTCTGTATTTATTAACTACTGCAGAGAGGTCAATCAGGTTTCACAGGCCTTATCTTCCTTTGACAATACCATGGTGTGTGGGCCCAGACATTTTGATGTTGCCAATATCCCTGTTCATAATGTTCTCAATATTGCCTCCCATGCTCTTGCAGAGCAGCCTAGTTAGGCTGATGTGCATCATATTGGCTGGGTTGGTGGATTGTTCCACCTTGGAGTGTAGGGATAACAGTGGCAGTTCTCTGTGCAGATGGGATGACACCAGTGCTCAGGCTGTGGTTGACTACAGTGTGGAATGGATCTGACGGCCCATGCCTATGTTCATGTGGGATGCAGCGATGGATGGTATCATGACTATGGAGACCTCTTTGTGTTGCCTTTGAGAGGGCATTACGGACCTGCTTCCTGATGATAAGGGGAGGGGGGCAGGTACTGTACCTGCACATGTCTACCACTGGGAGGGACAGGGGGGTAGTGTTTACACTTCACCTGTCTGCAGCTGGTTGCCTAAATCTATGCCATATGTGCAAATGGTGTTATTGACCACCACTACAGAGCAGATTTGTGTGTTTCCTCTGGCATTGCAGACCCGTGTGGAAGGCCTAGTGATTTGCCTTGGTGGATGTGTCTGATTTGCACTCAAAGGCAGCTTTAGGGTACATCACCTGTGCCATTATTTGCTTGTACAGACCAAGGTGACATTGCTTCTGATGAGGCACCTGTTCCTTCTTGGCCCGTCCAGCAATTATTTCCACCTATTATGGTATTTGTGTATTGTGGGGAATGATGTTGTCCTGTCAGGTACCGCTGAGTCCATACAGCTATGTGGGTGCCCACATAGTATTGTGGTGTGGGCCTGGACACTGCTGATAGTTCCAACAAATGGGACATTGGCTGTACAGCTACGTCTACCTACTCTGAGGGGATTTGTAGTAATTTGTGTACAGTTTATTCTGTTTAACACTGTTAAGGGGGGGCAGGGGAGATGTTGACCTGAACAGTGATGGCTTTGAGGTTAGATATTACCAAGAAGGATGGCACTGTATGAGTGCTACCATGGCTACTCATGTTGGTTAGGACCAGGTACATGAGATTCCCACCTGCCATAGGAGTGTAGACCGGATGATCCACTGCATTGCCATTGACAAAGCCGAGCAATCTATGTGCATTTGTGTTCTGGTGGCATAGGTCAGGCACACTATGGTTGGGTATTTGAAGTCATCCAGGAGCAGGGTAGAATATTGAATCCTGACAGATTCCAGGAGGTCCCAATAGGTGTGGTGGGTATCCATAGTCATGTTTTGAGGCTTGTAGCCAGGTATTAATTGAGTAGGTGTTTTGTCAACTGTTAACTGCACTCAGGATGTCACCCATGTGACATACTCTTTGTCCAGCCTGGATGTGTCTATGTGTATGCTAATGTTCAACACTCCACTTCCTATGGCTTTGTGGGCCTCCATTTGGGGTCTACCTGTATGATGGGATGAGTGACCTGGCAAGGTTGGCGTGCTCCCCACAGCTAGAAAGCAGGTGCCAGTGACTGCACATATGTCAGCATCCTACAGGACAAGGTACGCTTGCATTGACATGGGTGTCATTGTAAGACACCGAGCTGCTGTTAGAGCAAGACATCTGCACAAAGGCACACATCAATGGTGGGCAAAGGCCACTAAATAGTGTCACTTTATGAATCTAGCTGAAACACACTTCTTTGCCAGCAAAGATGGTGTCATATTCACAGGTGTATTCTACAGAATATGACATCTGACAATGAAATGTATGCTAATTTGTTATGACTGCAGACTTTAATGAGTTGCCAGTGATGTACCAGACAACACACAACTGTCTGAGGCATAGACAACAAATATGAGGCAGACATGTGGTCAGTCTGCAAAACTCTGGACAGTTGTCAGGTATGGGCTCAGTATATCACATAGAGTTCAACACACACATCTGCACCTGTCATGTAGCATGCACATACCCTATGTACAGCTCTTACATTTTTAAGGCAAGCATATGTATCAAAGTAGCATTCAGAGGTGACATATGAGTAATTACAAAATCCCAGGTAGCTGACCTACCAGTGACACACTCAGTATTGGACAACAGAGACTCCAGTAGTAGTCATACATGAGCTGACCTTTGCTGGGGTGACTCAGGGGCCAGAGATGTGCTCCATGTCAATGCAGGCAGGGCAAGCAGTAATGGCCATAGGTGCTGGACAGCAGCATGTGAGTCCAGGAGGTCTTGTTGCGGCCTAGTGTGTAATGTCCCATTTGACATAATTGCATCACCCCTTCTGCATTCCATTACATCCTTACATGTTTGACATGCCTGTTATAGTGCTCAGGAGTTCCCCTCACAACAATGCAGATGGTTAGGTTTGTGTAGTCGCGGTCTGTCTTTGTGCAGATTGGTTGAGACCTGTGTTGCAAAGGCAGCAGCTTGCCTTTTGTAGGTACTGCTTATGAGCAGGTGATGGCCTGTGCACAAATTGGTGTCTCCCACTTGCTACTTTCATCCAGAGCAGCCATGTTGTCTTTTTATTTTCCAATGCCATAGCAACACAGTGCTATAATTATGGCCTTCTTGTGTGCCTTGTCCCTTTTCCTTTCCTGTGTGGAGGACATTATGGAGATGTGGGAGCTACAGCCTCACAAACAGTAGGTGGGAATACCTCTCAGGAGAGGACATGTGGAGACAGCCCAACAACATGGGGAACAAAGCTTCAGAACTGGGTACAGACTGTAAGTCAGTAGTGCTGTTATACAAAATGAGGGTTGCTAGTTTAAAAGAGTTCATCTGGACATGCATTTTCTGTGTGACTTGACGTCTGACATTCCTCTCAACTGTCATGATGTCCACGGACTGCCCAGGTGCTCACCTGTTATGTTGGTCTGTTCCTCAAACAACCTCTGTTTTTGTGGAAGCAGTAGGATGATATGAGGATTGTAGTCAGTAACTGTTGACATCCATTGGTGTTTCAGACATCATATCCTTCAGGGATGTTATGTTACAACAAAGCCTGTGACACTTGTCAACTGCTTCAGTTTGTAACACCATTGTGTGAGATATGTCCCTCTTTCCATCCCCCTGTCCCCCAAGTATGTCATACTTTGTGATGTTTTGCATTAAGAGGGTCAGAAATATGTGATATCATTATATACTGACTGCACTCAAGGAATCATCCCACTGACATAGCAGACTCATGGGAGTGGTATGCGGCAGTGCCCATGAATACAGTCTCACACCCTGGACATTCTGTGGAAATCTGTACATATGAGAGTTATGTATGTCTGGCCTTTGTGAAGTGACTGCCAAGTCTGTGTAGCAGTGTTGTGTGTAGATGCTTGTTTGGCTGGGTAGGAAGAGTAGCAGATGTGAGTGTCACAGATCCTTTTTCTATCTGACTGTGCATGCTGCTATGGCTGCAGGTGTCTATCAGGTGTGTATGTTTGTAAGGGCAGACTGAGAAAGGTCCCGTAACACGTCAGGATACCCAGTACAGTGTGAGTTGGGCCAGTATCTGTCAGTGTATTGTGTAACTTGAAATCAGGATATGTTCGTTCATACAGTCGTTCTATTTTTGAGTTCATTTGGGTTTACTGGTATGTTGCTGTGACTATGGTGCAAATGGTTGTTGGTGGACATTTATACACTAGTATCTGCTTTTACCTACAGTTCTATCCCTGTAGTGAATGATATATTTAGATATACATGGATGGTTGCCAAGAGCTGATTTGGGTTAGCGTCATGTTGATCTTACTGTGGTTCAGAAGGTGCTGGGTGACATGGTTGGTGGCTGTCACAGGTTTTTCCATTCTGTTACATGACTGCTGTCATACCTCTCCACTTTCCAGATGTGTAGACACTGTCCTGCTGTGTGGCTCATATGTTTTGTCTGTTGGCCATAACAGTAGTGGGTTTCTGAGAAATCACTGGGACGATGTGAGCATTGACATCAATAAATAATGACATTCATTTGTGTTTCAGACCTGGAATCTATCTGGCATGGTATGTTAAAGCAACCCTGCCACTCTAGCAGACTTTTACTCGTATGACAGGCATATTTTACAACTGTCACTATTGTTTACCCTTTATCCCCCCAGTTTGTCGTTTTTTTGCAGATGTGTTGCAGCAAGAGGTTGGTTATATATGTGTGTATAAATATCAATATATGTATATATATATATATATATATATATATATATATATATATATATATATATATATATATATATATATATATTAGTGGTATCTATATATACATATATATATGTATATAACAGTACTATGGATATATAATTTCCCCTTATATTGAATGACTGTTGGGAATGATATGTTTGTGAAAACATTACAAATTTTTGTAGCTCAGATGGTGGAGCAGCATGTTGCTGTGATTGTTGTGCACAGGGCCCTGGGTTCCAGAGTAGGAGGTGATTCATTTCATCATTAATATTAAATGATCAGAATTAATGATATGTGTGTAAAATCATTACAAATTCTCACAGCACAGATGGTGTAGTGGTATGTTGCTGTGATTGTAGTGCACAGCATCCCAGATTCAAGACTTGTCAGTGCTGATCATTTTATTGCCGGGCAGAACAAGGGCTGATGGAGACAGAGTGATTAAGGCACTTTTAAGCATTTGCAAGTGGGTTTGTGCAGTTTTTCTAGGTGCTAAGCTTTGTTAACAGATGGTCAAATAAACCCTCTTAGTTTCACTTAGCACCACTTAGTCCTGCTTAGATCCGTGCTAATTTTCTTTAAAGAAAAGAAAAAAGGGTGATAGGAAAGGGGTGAAATGGAGCAAACAGAAGGTAAAACATTATGAAAAGTAGCTAGGGATGTGCAGGATGGATGTAGGAAAGGACCATAGCTCTACATTTCTTCGGCAGTAACTTCTGTGCATTACATGTATAGAATTTGGAATTTGCAGCCTCACACCCCACAGGGAGAGGGTTTTGGCAACAGACATTTGCAGAATAATCAGTGGGTTGTTTGATTAGTTTCACTGTGCATAGGGTCAAAATGTAGAGCTATATATGGGGCAAATTTTTTTTTTTTTGCGAGATAGATGAGCTTTTTTTAAGGTGAGAGTGGGATGTTGGGGAAAGGCTGTAGGTATGTTTGGGGAGGTAGTTTGGCTGGGATAAGTTGCATTTGCAGACAGACAAGACAGCAGACAGGGGCGGTATATGACACATGAGGTGGGGGGGTAAACACCTTTGACAGGGAGGGTGGTTGGGAATCTGAAGCACATGAGCTCCCAAATGGATACAGTGGGACTGAGCTCCCCACTCATGGGCAGTTGCCACTGCTTCTTCACTAGATCCCAGTGGTGGGCATGCTGGGGGATGGACAGGAGGGGCAGTCTGCCCATCAAAGTGTACCATGTAGTTCTCAATCTGGCACAGCTGCCCACCCAACTCTGTTCGGATTGCACTGCACACCAAACCCTGGACCTGACTGCGGGTGACAGGCTCCTGTCCACGCACACTCCCAGAAGGGGGGATGGGCCCCATCCCTAAGGCAGTTCCACCTGAAGGTGGTGCAGGATCAGCAGACAAGGAAAGCCCAGGCTGGGGCCCAACATGCTGGAGCCCAGTGGCATGGCCAGATGAAGTGTGACAGGCGGCTCGGCCAGGATTTGCCTTACCAAATGTGCTATGGTGTTGAGGTTTTAAAGAATATGTTGGCTAGTCATGAACAACACATTTCCAGATTAGTTATAACATCATGCATGGGTGTTCCAATCAACCCTATAAAACAGATTTGAAACAGTTGCATAGCAAAACAAATACATGCATAAATGGAACAACATTATGCATCATAATAGCATGCCAGTAACATTGACGGCAACAGGCTAATAACAATAGTGCTTGAACAAGGTATGTTAACATGCACCCAATCAAATATATGAACAATAATAGAACACAATTCCCAACATTAGGTTTGGAGTAAAACATACCTATAGTATATGAATTTAGTATTGATCCAGATGAGGGGTGGGGGGAGAAACAAAAAGTCCATTAACAACTGTTTATGCTTCTATTTTCCATAACAGTACTGCTCAATACTCTATGGATCTGCCCTCACTTTACATCCACCTATGGCCCATAGCTTCTGTAGCACAAACATACTTATTAAACTGTCAGCCTGGAATGATATGGGGCAAACTATGACAACTCTGGGTATATAACTAGAGGGGACTCGTACATGTCAGGGTTACATATCTGGCACAGGAGGGGTACCCTGAACTGCTGTTATGTGAGTGTGCTACTGGCATATTTCAACTGGCTTCCTACGTGTCCAGGGTTATTGGCAGCACTGACCACTAGCCGTGACAGTGTGACACTTGAGAGACATGTATCAGGAAGAGTGCATGTTGTATGTTCCTATCCTGCTGTCATTTGAAGGCATGTGTTGGGACAGTTGAACAGTTGAACACAGTTTATTAGTATACCCTTCATACAGCTGCTACCAACATTTCCTTACCTATATAATCTGTGGAGAAAATATCTGCTAAGACTACCTGTTTTTACATTTAGTCCTGATTCCTTCTGTGTAGATATGCACACATCTTAGTACCACTCCCTGGATTTGAACCATGTCTGTGTGTGCAAAATTAACGACTAAGCTAGTTCTCATCACACTGAGCTACTGGGGAACTGCTAGTTTGAGATTCACAGGTTTCTGTCTAGTAGTCTCTTGGTTAAACAGTCTGAACTTGTAATTCTGTGATGCCTGCATGACAGATAGTTATTGTACTGTGCATTAATCCTTTGGAGTACTACAATCTGGAAAGCAAAGGTTAACACAAGGCAATACTGGATGGAACACAGTTTGAAACTTACTATTCAGGGTTCAGAGCTTAGTTCAGTATATAGTTCACATTTCAGTTAAATCTTGTTTTACAGCTCCACCATCTACAGTTTTCTTACAGCAGGTTCACAGAAGAAGCTCAGATAATGTATGCTGTCACAGTCACATTTGATGTGAAGAATCTGCATACTTTCTAAATGTCTACAACATACCAGAATAAATACAACTGTTTTTTAGGTAGTTTTATTGCATATCAATATTAGTTTGTCAGACATGTTTATTTATTTTTTTATTTATTCAGTTCACACAGTAACAGTATACTTACTAGCAGTAAGCAATGTACTCCTTCTTAGCTATTTGAACAATATATGCAAAATATTTTTTTTGCTCACCAGCCTGTCGATGCAGCCTCAGCAGTCTGTCACCCTGGGCTTCAATGTTCATAGCCCTCTCTGCTGCAGCTGTAGGGGAGAGAAACAAACATTATGCATACTTGCCTATCACATTCTCAGACTAGTAGTTGCTACAAACTACTGGATAGTGATACTTACTCACTACTGAAGCATTCTGTGCCCATACATCTTGGGCTTACTGGGCCAAGAGTTCCCCCTTCCTCCACTTTAGGTCAGCATAGTGTCTCCGTACCTGCTCAACAGTAGCACTGAAGCGATCACGTGCGAGATGGTCCCAGGCTGCCATTTTGTATTGTGAGCCCTGGTACTGGCTCTGCAGCAGTCTCTTATCATGGTTTTTGACAAATGAATCCAGCCATGACCTTGGACTCCTAAATGCTCCAGCACTGCACCTGAAAGCATGCTCCCTCTCCAGTGCTAGATATGTTCTGGCAGAGATCAAATTAAACAGGTTATGGCTATATTCCCACCTGCATGGTTTATAAAAGGCCATATTCCTTCCCTTTGCTATCATTGGACCATTTTGAAAATGCTGATCACAGCTTAGCAATGAGCTAAACTGGGTTGAACAGTGCTTAAAGGGGTAATTGCTGAGCACTGCTTAACAGTGGGCAAAGCCGGTTATCTGAGCTAACTGCTGCTTAGCAATCATATGTAAGCGAGGCTTAAACCTGGTAAGCATAGCTGGACAATACTGACAATTGCTCACTTTTGATTTAAAAGAAAAATATCAGGATAATGGCTTCATTTAGTAGGTGTATTTGATTTACTTTACATGACAGCCCTCTATGTGCTTTCATTACATTAGGAAGGGGTGTGACTATACTGTATGGTCCACTTATGAATTCATGGGAGTTTTCACATGTTACATGTACTCACACTTCTATTTTATACCAGCTACACTACCCTGGTTGACAAAAAAAACAGTTACTACATACTTTAAGTTTAAAAAAATAATTTTAACACTGCTTTCCCATATAAAAAATAAACTTGCCTGCCTTGGTACTTAAACTGTGAATGCCTGCATGCAAAGCCAGGACTCTAACCATAACGCTATCTCTGTTTAAAAATTTCAGCTGTATATTTTGATTTATCTCCTATGGGATGTTTAAGCAATGGTAGGGCCATAATACGCACACCCACTTAGCTATGCTTAAACATTCCTTAGCATGTAAAAACAATGATTATATTATTATTATTATTATTATTATTATTATTATTATTATTATTATTATATTATGTTATATAGTGAGTACTGAGGCTTCCTGACAAGTTATTGAGGACTACAGTCAGGAAATAATGGCATACATTTAACTTTCAGGCTTCTAACTTCCAGAAATTCATGCTAATGCATATCCTGTTTTCTATCAACTTTCTTTGTTTGTGTGGGCTGCATTTACATAGTGCCCATATTTTTAGTACTTGGTGCCCCCATTATTTGTGCCTTTGTCTACATGGACTGCTTTAGCAGGTTGTGAGATGTCATACGGCACGTTTACAATGCAGGGGCTGTGTCACAAAACCTGTCACACACACCCTGCATTGCTTGCCTGCTCCTGTATGTATTTCAGTGTCCATGAACACTGAAATAATCATTTATTTCATTTCAGTGTGCATGGACACTGAAATACTTGCATAATATTAGAGAAATTCTCTAATATTATGCTGGATCATGTTTATGAAGTGCCGTATGGTGCTTTCTCAGTGCAAGGGGCGTGTTTGTAGTCCATGCACTACTTGAACATGCCCCTTGTACTCGTTCATGCTTCATTTCTATATAGCCTAAACAGCAGCCTACCTTCATGAATATGCAAGGCATGCTGCTGTGGCTACACAGACATGAACTACTCCATGCAGGAATAGCACTATTCCTGGACGGAGTGTACTGAATCCCAAGGCATGTGCAACTTAGTGGATTGTAGAGGTAGCGGTTATGTTCAGAGGCTCATAGGTGGGTACTAGGCTATTTGCCCAAGGGCCTAAGTAAGCCTAGCCAACAAGGTTCCTTGGCTTATGCCACCCAAGAAAGTTATTTTACTGTGACCCTGTCAAGCAGAGCCACAGAAGTGATCCCCGGGGTGTATTTCCTATTTCCCATCCACTCATCAAGATTTTTCTTGAAGAGTTCTAATGAGGAACTTTGCCTGACATAGATGGGTAGCTTGTTCCAGAGTATGTGAAGTCTCTCTGCAAAATAATCTATCCCTCTAGCATGTCCTGTTTATTGTGATGACAAGGTTTAGGTCCCTAGAGCATGTATAACTCGGAGGGATTGGGATTTCTTTAGGTGTAGCATGTCCAACAGCTCTGGGTTTGACATAGCTTTATATGTTAGGCAGAGATCACCTTGGAGTAGGTGATATGCTACGGAGTAAAGTTGGAGTTTTTTGAGATAGTCAGTGTAGGGCATCTGTTTGAGGCCAGTAATCCTCTTTGTGAGGTCCTTCTGTGGCCTTTCCAGCTGCTGCAGATGTCTTCTGAGGTAGATTCCAAAAGAGGCGTTGTACTCTATAATGAGTTTATTGAGTGTCGAGTAAAGGGGAACAATGACCTCTTTTTTCCTGGATGAGAACCCTTTTGTGATGAGGTGTGCCATGTAGAAGGATTTCCTGACTACTGTGGTGATGTGATTATCAAAGGAGAGACTAGTGTCCACCTGGGTCCCAAGGTCTCCTATCACACATTCGGAATTAAGTAGACTGACGCCTATGTGGTAGTTCATGGGTACTGATTTTTTACCAAAGGGGATGACAATGCCCTTTTTGGCATTGAGCTTGAGGTAATGGCTCTGACACCAGGCATCTGTCTCAGTGAGGACCTTCTGTAGGATGTCCACATCATTTGGGAACTCGACTCTGGCTCCTAGCTTGCAGTCATCTGCAAACTTCATTAGCCAAAGGCCTTTTGTGCTAGCCTATACTTCAAAGAAGTAGATACCAAACAGGAGAGCTCCCAGGACTGAACCCTGGGGAACTCCACTTGTCACTGGTTTGAAGTCAGATTTGGAGTCTGCAACTTTAACAGTGTGGGTTCTGTCAGTGAGCCAGTTGTCAACCCATCTTGTAACATAGGGATTTATACCTAGTTTACTGAGTTTAGCTATAATTCCAGAATGGGGGATGGTGTCAAAAGCCTTGACGAGCTCAAAATAGGCTGTGTGAACCACATTACCCTCATCTACGGCTTTGGTGACTGCATCAAAGAAGTTGATCAGGTTCAGGAGGCATCATCTGCCTTTCACAAACCCAAACTGGGTGGGGTACAGAGTTTGGAGGTTACCAATGTCTTTGTTTATGAGTTCCATGATGATACGTTCCATGGCCTTACAGACCAGGCTCGTCAGGCTAATACAGGGATAGTTCCCGGGATCAGTGGTGGCTCCCCCTTTATGGAGTGGGATAACTGTTGCTGTGTGCCATTCAATGGGCACAAAGCCTGATGTGAGGCTATGATTGAACATGGTGCTTAGGTGGGGAGCCAGATTGTTCTGAAGTTCATGTAAAAAGCAGCCTGGGATGTTGTCTGGGCACATGGATGCTGTGTTTTTGGCTTTAGAAAGTGCAGCTTTTACCTGCATAGTTGTGATTACAGGGACTCTGCATTTTTTCTGTATAGATATGGGCTCTTTAGGGGGTGAGAGGGGGGTAAAGTTAGCACTGAACCTATCTGCCAGGATGTTGGCAATATCAGTTGGTTCTGTAATTTTCATGCCATTGTGCAGTAACTCAGAGCAGCTCTGGCTGTTGCCATTGAGATTTTTGACATAGCTATAGAATGCTTTGTGGTTGCCCATAGAATCAGTGGGGGTTTTGTTTTTGTAGCTAGCTTTGGATGATCTTATAAGGGATCTCAGCTTCTTACTGAGGCTAAGCAGGGAGCTCCTCCACTCATGGGATTTTACCCTCTTTTGCAACAGTTTCTTCCTTCTGTTGTAGAGTTTGTTTATGGTAGGGGACCACCAAATTGGCTTCCTTTTTTTTGGAGGATAGCGTCTTGGTTCTGTTTGGGATAGCACGATCCATGCACTTGTGTAAGTGCTTATAGAGTGCATTTGTGTAGAATTCAGCAGTTGTGACTGTATTGTCCATCTGCATGGATGTCATGAAGTTTGCCACTTCTGTCTTAAGAAGCATGACGTTGGCTTTGGAGAATTGTTTTACCATGGTTTCCTTAATGGGGGGTGGGGACAGGATGTAGATATCTAGGGTGATTAGCTTATGGTCGGATCTGACCAACAAGGAGTTGACTTCAGGTGTGGAACACCTGTCACTCATGTAGGTAATGACTAGGTCTGGGATATTGTTGCCTCTGGTGGGGGTGTGGATAAGTTGATCCAGGGCATTGGAATTTATGAATTCCAGAAAGCGTTGAGTGAAGGAGTTGGTACATGAGTAGTTTTCCCAGTTAATGGTGGGGTAGCTGAAATCACCCATTATTAGGGTGTTTGATTGAACTGTAATATTTTCCAGTATAGCAAGAAAGAGGAGTGGCAATCCTTGGGCATGGTGGGGGATCTGTAGCAAGCTACAATTTGGATTTCAGTTTTGCCCAGAGTTAGATGCACTTGGATAACCTCGGATGCATTATACTGAGCAACTAGCCTGGAGGTGTGGATATCCTTAATAAATATAGACACACCTCTGTCTTTGGTGTTCCAGTTCAGGTTAGGTGGCCAAAAAGTGTGGTATGAGTTATAGCCTGGTAATGCAGGGGTGCTGTCTGGAGCCTTGAACCAGGTCTCAATCACTGCACAGATATCAATATTCTCCATTTTAAGGAGTGCCTCAAGGGAGGGTATTTTGAGATTTAGACTTCTAACATTGAGTAGGATTACCCTTAGTTTTTGCTTGCCTATTCCTGTTACGTTGGTGAATTTGTCATTTGAGCCTTGCCTAAAAAAGGCACTGTAGGGTTGGCAAGAGCCTTAGCTAGACTCCAGAATCCCAGGGGGTGACAGGTGCAGGCCATCTCTGGCAAAGCATTATGGTCTGTCGTCCATGTTGTCCCAGGCAGACAGATACTGGATCACCTTAGAATGATACCAGAAGCTTAGCCAATTGTTGAAGTCAATCTTTTTGTCCTTGTACTAAGGTATCATTCTGAGCAATGGCAGGATGCTACTCAGGGCTCGGGTCAGACCTGCCTGGGCTACAAGATTGGAGAGCTCTTCCATGTCTCTTTTCATGTAGTCCAGGGAGGTATGTCTCAGATAATTCACACCAACATGTACAATGACAGAGTCATATTTGTACTTGTTGTGGAGTGACCTGAGTGTGTGGGTTATGTAGCGGATCCTGGCAGCTGACAGTAACCTTCTCCTTGTTTAGCCTGGCGAGTGGAAAATCACCGTTCCTGACTATAGAGTCACCTATGACTAGTGTGTTGGGTACATTGTTTTGCCTTATGGGCTGTGGTTGAGTGGCACACTGAGTCTGTGGGCTATGTGTCATTTGTGTTGTGTTGTGGGGTGGAGGTTGCTTGCATTTCTGCTTTGGAGGTCTCTGTTGCTTGAGCAGATTATTAGTGAGAGCCTCCACAAATGTTTTTGTGTTTCTATGTGTGGATTTTGGTGATGTAGGTTTAGTGGGATTATGTGATGAGTGTGGTGTGGTGCAATTGTTTGCCTTCTCCTCTTGACTGTCAAGTTCAGTCTTAGTTGGAGAGAGCTTTACTTCCAGTTTGGCTAGATAAGTGCATCTCTCACAGGTTGTAGTGTTGGGTGGGAAGAGGAGAGGGTTGTCTGTGTACATACGGCAATTGCTACATTGCCCCAAGATGCCCAGATTAATCAGATAGATAGGAGAGAACACTGGGAGCTGACCCTTGGACATGCCTGAATAAAAAACAATTTTCCTCAAGACAAGTGAGGAAAGTGATTACAGGAGCTGTTTTTCTCCAAGCAAGTGAGGAAAGTAAGTACAAAAAATGTTTTCCTCTGGGTAATGAGGAAGGTAGAGTGCTGTGGTCATTTGCAGCTTATTTAGTGCTTACAGCAAGTTCTGAACAAGTGCTGAGCACCAATAAACAAATTCAAGTGCTAAAACTAAGAATCTGTATCTGAACCAGACTAGTTACAGGAAAGAAACAAGTGGAAATGTGAGATTTTAAATCAGAAATTTGAAAGAGATGGAAAAATTGGCCAAACAGCCAATAACTACAATTTCTGGGCCAGAAGCCACTCCTTATGTGGTAGATAGGTTAACTTGTGCTTACCACTCCCACTGATAAGTTAGCAGGCTTCCCTCCAACACAGACAGGCTTAGGGTGTTCAGAAGCTTACAAACAGTCCTGAATAGATATAGCAAATCTGTATCTGAACTAGACTAGTTACAGGAATGGCAGGAAACAAGCGTAATTTTTTTGTTACAGTTAAGCAGAACACAGGGGGATTTATGTATAAAAATTGTTTTGTCACTTCAGTGAGAGTTTGAGATTATTCTGTTTAAAGAGAGTATTTGCAGAGTATTGTATGGTGAACACAAAGTGTTAACCTTATGTTAACCTTATAATGAGCATGTGCATGACCAGGATTGGTTAAGATGTTGTTTAAGCAGTGGTTTGAAACTATTCATTTTGTCAGAGAGTTTTATTTATGTGGGGACACTATTTCAGAGGTTAGCAATTTATTGGGAGTAGAGTGAGTCTCCTGCTGGTGGAAATTGAGCTACTGTTGGCGAAGGAGGAGAAGAGGGGGAAGGCATGCCCGAAGGCCAATAAAGGCTAGGACTGTGATAGTGAGGGTCGGAACTTTGAATGTTGGCAATATGACTGGTATAGGGAGAGAGTTAGGTGATATGATGGACGGAAGGACGGTTGGTACATTGTGTGTGCAAGAGACCAGATGGAAGGGGAGCAAGGCTAGGTTTATCGGAGGTGGTTTCAAATTGTTTTATCATGGTGTGGATGGAAGGAGAAATGGCGTAGGCATTATCCTGAAGGAACAGTATGCTAAGAGTGTTTTGGAGGTGAAAAGAGTGTCAGATAGAGTGATGTTTATGAAGCTGGAAATTGATGGTGTAATGATGAATGTTGTTAGTGCATATGCTCCACAAGTTGGGTGTGCGATGGATGAGAAAGAAACATTTTGGAGTGAGGTGGATGAAGTCATGATGACTGTACCCAAGGGTGACAGACTGGTGATTGGAGCAGATTTCAATGGGCATGTTGGTGAAGGGAACAGAGGGGATGAGGAAGTGATGGGTAGGTATGGTGTTAAGCAAAGGAATGCAGAAGGTCAGATGGTAGTGGATTTTGCGAAAAGGATGGACATGGCTGTGATGAATACGTATTTTAACAAGAGGGAGGTGCATAGGGTGACATACAAGAGTGGAGGAAGATGCACATAGGTGGATTATATCTTATGTAGAAGGACCAGTCCGAAAGAGATTGGAGACTGTAAAGTGGTGGCAGAGGAAAGTGTAGTTAGGGAGCATAGGATGGTGGTTTGTAGGATGACATTGGCGATCAAGAAGAGGAGGATGAGTGTGAGGGCAGCACCAAGGATCAAATGGTGGAAATTGAAAAGGGGTAATTGTGAGGTGATGTTCAGGGAAGAGTTAAGACAGGCACTAGGTGGCAGTGAAGAGTTATGGACTAGCTGGGTAACTACAGCAGAGCTAGTAAGAGAGATGGCTAGAAAGGTGCTTGGTGTGACATCTGGAAAGAGGAAGGAGGACAAGGAGACCTGGCGGTGGAATGAAGAAGTACAGGTAGTATACAGAAAAAGAGTTTAGTGAAGAAGAAGTGGGATTGTCAAAGAGATGAATAAAGTAGACAAGAGTATAAGGAGATGAGGTGCATGGCAAACAGAGAGGTGGTGAAGGCTAAGGATAAGGCGTATGAAGAGTTGTATAAAAGGTTTGACACTAAGGAGGGAGAAAAGGACCTGCACCAATTGTCTAAACAGAGGGACCAAGCTAGTAAAGATGTGCAGCAGGTAAGGGTGATAAAGGATAATGAGGGAAATGTACTCACAGGCGAGCAGAGTGCAATGAGCAGATGGAAAGAGTACTTTGAGGGGGTTAATGAATGAAGAGAATGAGAGGGAGAAAAGGTTGGATGATGTGCGGATAGTGAATCATGACGTGCAGTGGATTAGCAAGGAGGAAGTAAGGATAGCTATGAAGAGGATGAAGAACGGAAAGGCTGTTGGTCCAGATGACATACCTGTGGAAGCATGGATGTGTTTAGGTGAAATGGCAGTGGAGTTTTTAATTAGATTGTTTAATGAAATCTTAGAAAGTGAGAGGGTGCCTGAGAAATGAAGAAAAAGTGTTTTGGTACCAATTTTAAGAGTAAGGGTGATGTGCAGAGCTGTAGTAACTACAGAGGGATTAAAGTGATCAGTCAAAGCATGAAGTTATGGGAAAGAGTAGTGGAAGCTAGGTTAAGAAGAGAGGTGATGATTAGTGATCAGCAGTATGGTTTCATGCCAGGAAAGAGCACTACAGCTACGATGTTTGCTCTGAGAGTTTTGATGGAGAAGTACAGAGAAGGTCAGAAGGAGTTGCATTGTGTCTTTGTGGATTTAGAGAAAGCATATGACAGGGTGCCTAGAGAGGAGTTGTGGTATTGTATGAGGAAGTCAGAGAAGTATGTAAGAGTGGAACAGGATATGTATGAGGGTAGTGTGACAGCGGTGAGATCTGTGGTGGGAGTGACGGATGCATTTAAGGTGGAGGTGGGAGTACATCAAGGATCAGCTCTGAGCCCTTTCTTATTTGCAATGGTGATGGACAGGTTGACAGATGAGATCAGACAGAAGCCCCCTGGGCTATGATGTTTGCAGATGACATTGTGATCTGTAGTTTGAGTAGGGAACAGGTGGAGGAGATGCTGGAGAGGTGGAGATATTCTCTAGAGAGAAGATGTATGAAGGCCAGCAGGGCAAAGACAGAATATATGTGTGTGAATGAGAGGGAGGATAGAGGAATGGTGAGGATGCAGCGAGTAGAGGTGGGGAAGGTGGATGAGTTTAAGTACTTGCGATCTACAGTTCAGAGTCATGGTGAGTGTGGAAGAGAGGTGAAGAAGAGAGTACAGGCAGGATGGAGTAGGTGGAGAAGAGTGTCAGGAGTAATTTGTGGCAGGCGAGTACCAGTAAGAGTGAAAGGGAAGGTCTACAAGAGGGTAGTGAGACCAGCTATGTTATATGGTTTGGAGACAGTGGCATTGACAAAAGGCAGGAGTCAGAGCTTGACGTGGCAGAGTTGAAGACGTTAAGATTTGCACTGGGTGTGATGAGGTGGACAGGATTAGGAATAAGTATATTAGAGGGTCAGCCCAGGTTGGAAGGTTTGGAGACAAAGCCAGAGAGGCAAGATTACGTTGGTTTGGACATGTGCTGAGGGGGGAATGCAGAGTATATTGGGAAAAAGATGCTAAGGATGAAGCTGCCAGGTAACAGGAAAAGAGGGAGGCCTAAGATAAGCTTTATGGATGTGGTGAGAGAGGACATGCAGGTGGTTGGTGTGACAGAGCAAGATGCAGAGGACAGGAAGAAATGGAAACAGTTGATCTGCTGTGGCAACCCCTAATGGGAGCAGCTGAAAGAAGAAGAAGAAGAAGAGTGTGTCTCCTGCAACATTATTTAACTTATTTGTAAATAATAAGAATCTGTTACTAGAGCAGAGGTCCCTTGCTGGACAGTAGAGTGGCAATGAGTTTTGTAGTGGAGGGCATTTCTATGGATGATAAATGAGTTAGTGTGCTGTAGTTAGTTGTGAATATGTTTAATTGCTTTAAGCTATGACAATGGTAAGTACTATGAAGGAGATTGGTGGCAAATTTAGGTATTTTATTAAAGCAGGAGACAAGTTCCTTACTATGAGTATCGTTTATGTTTGTTAGGATAGGAGTGGCGTGTAAGAAAATTGACAATACAACGGTGGTGGCTAGAGTTTTTCTTCCAGCATTATTTTAAACATGCTTCTAAACAGGTATTTAAATGGAATGGTGACTTTCTACACTATTCTGTTTTGTCAGCTTCTACATGGATCACTTGTTTGTGTGTTTTAATAAAGAAGATTTGCCTTGATCCAGCTCGTGCTTCCCTACTTTCATTAGTGGATTTATACGTTGCAAAGTTTTAAAAAAAATAATTCTACCACCTGTTATTAGTTTGGATATTTGCAGTATGGTTTTTATTAGGTGCCTGAACTCTAAGGGATCTTAAAGCTTCCACATAGAGAAGTTTCCTCATTATTTGTTCAACATAGTATATTGACATACTGGGTTTGTGAGACTTCAAGGGACAGCACAGAGATTGTTTCTTTTGATTTACAAGAAAAACATACAAACCAAAAAAAAAGCAAAAAAACTGGGGAAAAGTATGAACATTTTGTAAATTTCTGGGCAGTTGTGAGGAATGCTTACAACAAAGGTCAGTCTCTGCTGGAAAGCTTAGTGTGGGGCTTCTTTTCCTGCTTACTGGCATTTATAAGTAAATTGAACTGGCCTTCAGAACAAAATGTACAGTCTCTTCTCTACCATTTAGTGAACATGTACAGTCACACCACATATGACTATCCCTTGATGGCCCTGCCCTAAATTGCATGTTCAAGGTGCAGAGAACATTAAGGGTCCATCCAGTATTCTGTGAGCACTGGTTGATAAAATAACCGCAAAATAGATGGAGTCTTTCAGGAGTTTAAGCAATGGGGTCAGGGTACTTTGCACAGCTGGTGTTGCTGGAGAATAGTCATTGCTGGCAAATACCAAGTTTGATTATAGCTAATCTTGGTTCATATGCTCCCAAAGTTTTCTTAGCACTGTCTCTAGAGGGATAGAATGCCATCTGTGCCAGGAAGAAACATGGCCTAGGATGTGGTTCTGGACTGTCTCAATATCTGGGGAGAAGTAACCTGTATTCGTCTATAATTAAGGAATCTTTAACTTCTTCTTCTTTCGGCTTTTCCCGGTTAGGGGTCACCACAGTGGATCATCTGTCTGCTCATGATTGGCAGTGTAGTTATTACAGTGTCGACTTGCCAGAATGGCGCCCAACCTTCCACAGAAGGCACACACATGCACACACTCACGCCTAGGGCCAATTTAGAGTGTCCAATCCACCTACTGCATGTCTTTGGGATGTGGGGGGAAAACGGAGCACCCAGAGGAAACCCACGTGACCACAGGGAGGACATGCAGACTCCACACAGAAAGCACCCCAGCCAAGAATCGAACTAGAGAACCTCTTGCTGTGAGGCAGCAATACTAACCACTGCACCACAGTGGCCACCCTAATTAAGGAATCTTTAACTATAGTGGATAACAAGCATCAGCTGAATGCTCTAGATTGTGTCTTTATTCTCAGTGGTATCACAAGAATAGACATTTCTTCCTATGGCCTCTGATAAACTGGTCTTCAAGGCATTTTTCTATGTGGAAAAGTGAGTTGTAGTTGAGTGAACTGTCAATTTTCAAGATTATCAGTCCAATGTTCACCCCAATGGGATTTGAAGAACATCATGAATGTTTCTCTCCTGTTTTCAACCTGCCTTATAGTGCTATAATACAGAGGCAGAGTTTAATGCTCACAGTAATGACCAAAATAACATGCCCCATACCCTACATAACCTCAAACAACTTCCTGACTAATGTACAGACTCCTAATAAATGCCCATGATACACAGGGACACAATTAGGTTGGATTGCAAGGCTAGGCTTAAAAAAGGCCCTGGTGGTCATTAGCGTAGTATATACCTATGGACATAAGATGTTAGACAGTTCCTCTTAATGTTTGTCTGCACCATGAGGGTCTAAATGAACAGCAGTTCTGGTTGTATACTTCCTGTGATATTTCTGACCCATCTTGATAGAAAATGATAACACTGATCCTGATGACTAGGATGTTGTCATTTGTTTTGTTTTATTTTTGGACATTCTTTATTAACATTTAACATCATGCCTGATGTCAACATTTAGCAGTTAGTATACCTTCAGTAGTTCCTTATTTCCATATTTTAAAGGCAGCCCTGTTGGATTGCCTATTTTCAGCTGTGAATAATCTGTAATAGTACATAAAGACAGATGTGAAATTATTAAGAGAGTTAGAAATGAAATATGCTGAATATCTAATGTATTCTCAGGCTTATCTTGTTCTGATGACAAAGAATGTCATTCAGTACAATAAAGTTCACTAGCTCTCCATTATATGTTAAGCTATGTAGAATAAAGATATTGTAAAGATTAATGAAGAAGGGTCTATGGTGCTACAGTCTATGATGGATGGAAGAACTGTGTGGGCCCCATTCCATGATTTTATTTTCAGGAACATTTGGCATTCTGAGTTTTAGGAGTGTTAAAGACATCTTTTTTTTATTTGTGAAGTTCGGGCACAGGATTTTTATTGAGCTTTTTCCTAAAAAATTGATCTGGGACCTTCCTGAGATTGTACTATGTGGTAGCATCTAATCTAAAAGATAAGACTTTTTTTACCATCCATAACATTAGGCAATTTTATAATAAAACATTATCTTCCAGGCCACCAAACCCTGCAGGGCATTCTCAAGGGTAAACACATGCAGGTAGTCAAAAAGTTATTTCTTTCTAAGCCCAGGCTGTTCATGACATGAAGGTTTCAAAGGCTTATCTAGCAATAGTGAATATAACCCAAAATAATACAAAAACTAAAACAAAACTGGACAGTTTGGGAAATCTCACTAGGCCATACAGCAATGTATATTTGGAGTACTAAAGATATTGCTCTCAGGAGTGGACCTTCCTCATTCAACACTTCAGTCATCTGAGCTCCTATTGAATGAACTTCAAAGAAGGTTATATCATGCTTGATTCAAGGCCAGAAAGGCCTTCTTCTTTAAGTACAGTGTCTACTGGAGTTCATTGAGAAGATATCTGTACTGATGGCGAACTTGAATAGGCAAACATAATTTTACATGGTTTTAGTCAGATGTATTTATATTATTATGGATCGCCATCAGAGATCTAATATAATGGTGTCTCACATGGAAATACATCGGCAGGTCAAATTCTGTTCAGCTAGTGGATTGAAAGAAAATGTTTATACCGTGTCAATGAACTATTTTGTCTGCTGATGAGGAGTTGAAATATAGGACTTTGCAAAAGAGTGATGATTTACTGCAATCATTGTTTTAAGTAATTCCTCAGAGAAGTATCATTCTAGCCAATTTCCTAAATTACTTGTCCTGTGTGAAAGAATCAATCTAGTAACAAGTTGAGAAGGGTAGACCAAACCACCCCATTCCAGCCATAGTTGTTGCTAATCCTATCAATTCTAAATTGATTAATTTTGTTATAATATGTCAGTGTTTCTCAGAGCTAGTGAAGCATTGTCATAACCTAGGCAGTAGCTTGTAGGTATACTTTCTTTATTGAAGTAATAGCAGCCTTCTAAGAGAAGTATTAGCAATAATCAGACAAATACCAAGACTCATGGACTTAAGTTTTATTTCATACAGCAGCTTCACAATTAACTGACAAATTATGTCTTATAACATAAAAAATAATAATAATAAATTATACTTTTGTATGCACCTAAACATTATCATTGGAAGAAGTGTGATATGATTTCTTATCACAGTTTTTAAGTATGTACTCAATGTTTGATTCTTATAGTCGAATGCATCCATAACTCTTTTTCTCCTCTGGCATACTAACCTATAAATGCAGTATAAACTTTACCCTGAAAGACTGACCTTAATTCCACAAATTTCTCAGTCACTTTCACCTCCTAATATTACAAAGGAGTACATACTAAATGTGTTCAGTTAAACCAGAAATGCTACTTCCATGGGGACTGATAAATTACACAAATGCCTAATAAATAATACAAAACTTGCCCTTGTAGAGCTCCTAAAAATGGTTTAACCTGAGCTTAACTACATTATCTCCCTGAAGTATAACAAGCTGCAGTAGGGACTCCCTACACAAGGGAGGCCCAACTACGGACATGGGTAAATTACAGACATATAATGACTAATCTGATTTGCAAAGCCATGAAACCCATCATGTCTGCCCTCATAGACTATGATATCAAAAACCTCATCAGTTGAGATCACATCAGTTTGGCTTTGACAAAGAGAGATCCTGCTTACTTAGTTTAGCTAATTTCAAGAAAGTCACAATGGCTGTAGATAGTGGTCATTCTGTTCATGTAGCTGATTTGGATTTGGCCAAAGCATTTGACACTATCTACCATGCTAACATGGTTATATCGCTAAGTGTTTTAAAGAAAGATTCTTACACAGTGGGGCTGAAAAATAGAACACACGTTGTTAATTGTGATAGGAGCCTACTTGGACAATATGATACTAACTGGTGATGTGCCTCAGGGCTCAGAACTGTGACACCTCCTATTTGTCATCTACTTTTCTAATCCTCCAAACAGGGAATCTGAACCTTTGGTTAACTAAGTTTGTAGATTATTGCAAGCTGTGTGCAATAGTCAAATCTCAATCTGATACCCATTCATTACACCACAAACTAACCCTTATAAACAAGTGGTGTATGGAAAAAGAGTTAAAATTAGGTGCAAAAAAGTATAGTGTTGTCCCATTTCATAAGCAACACTTCCCTCTATGTACAGAATAACCAATGTCCCACTCCAAAATGATAAAGTAGTCTGAGATCTTGAAACCTTGGTCAATATTCCGTCTTCTTCTTCAATTACCATGCAGCAACAATAGTCAGAAAACCCATCAATTCAGCACAACTAAAAACTAAAAACATCATCCTGGTCAAAAGAAGTTATTGTTCATCTATATGCAGCCTTAATTAGACCAATTATTGAGGAAAATTGCTTTTTGGGATAGGTCAATGTTATTGGATCACTACAAAGCCTTTGAGAACATCAACCACAAGCTGCTGCTTACTAAGCTGTCAACATTTGGTTTTCATTTCTCAGTAATAATGTGGTTCACCAGATACCCACCTGATTGATCTCAATCAGTACATCTACTCTACAATCCTAGCCAATAACCTACCAGTCCTACATGGTTCAATGCTCATCCCCTTCACTTCAACATATTTATAAGTGATGTAAATAAAGCTTATTGACATACAAACTATTATACAATACATTAATGATGCCACACATATAATCCATTACCAAAACCCAGAATAACTTCAAGCATAATTCAGTGAGATTTCATTCATCTAGATGTCTGGCTAAATACTACAAAACTCATATTGAATGCTAAAAACTTATGGTATTCACCAAGAAGAAGTCTTCCACAAAACTGCAACTCATAATCATCATCTCCAACAACAGCACACCTATTTATGAGGTAGACTATATCAAGCTCTTATGTGTTATTTTTGACAAACATTACATCCATTATACTATTGCAAAAATCAACAAAAAGCTTACAATATATATAGAATAAAACTATTAATAACTCCACAGGGTCAATTCATTACTGCTCATTTTTTCTCCTTTCATTGATAAATTCTCAACCACTTAAAACAAAATTGCTAAGTTTAGTACTAATCTTTCTCATAGAGCACATCACTGCCTACTCCTCTTCTAATTACAATGGCTAGAGAACAGCAATGCTTTGAATTACGCACAACTTAAAATTGCATTTCCTGTTTTAAACAGTCCAATCAAATACTCTAAAATTAAGAAAAAAAACTACATAGGACAGGATTTAAATCTATGGAAATAAAACACCTTGTAATTCTTCTTCACAAAGATCACTTTGGGAATTGCATATATAGAGTACATATTGAAAAACTATAGAACTTTCTTTCACCTCATCTAGCAAATGAAACAAATTAATAAAAATTCCAACACAATCTAAAACTGTAACTAAGCTGTACATGGCACTGCCACTGCACTGATACATGACTATAGCTCATGTATTATCACATCATACATTTATCTTCCTCTCTTTTAAATAACCAGAAAACCCCTTTCCTCGCACTTGAACCAAATACTATGCTTCACCCTTCTTTTACTAAGTAGCCCTTCACTATACTTCTCTCATTTCTTTTCCTTCTTATCTTACTATCTACTCCAACTTTTCTACTCCCCCAATGCACCAAAATTCATTATTTCTTTCACTGTACCATTTATTTATTTCAAACTCTACTGCACTTCCCCATGTTTTTCTCTACTAATCTTTTCTGTCTAAACTTCTACTCCTCCACCAATTTCAAGTCCTGCCTCTACACTATCATATAGATTTTTTTTTTACTTTCACATCTAAATCTCTAATTCTTTTAACTCCTATCCATTCTGTTCTACATTCTACACTGAATTCCTATAGTTCCTGATCCCCAAGCCATAGTAAAACCCAAATTTATGTATATTTTTCTATACTATACCACCTAGCATAAATAGTCTAGATATCTTTTCCGTTTCAGGACTTTTCTTCTTCTTCTTCCAAATGTTTACTTTTTTATTCTTTTAAAAGATAATGCATGCAGTAGGTTAATTTGTTATAATCTTTCCCCAATCATAATTAAGCAATAACCAACAACGTGGTATGGTATATTGAAGATTTACCCACTGTTGACATGGTTTAATCACAAGTGCGAAACCCGAGTGATTAAATAAAGCCAGCTGTGGGTAAATTTCTATATACCACAACCACGGTGTGGGTTATTGCTATTATACAATTACATTATTTAAGAAAAAAATACTTACTTTTCTTACGTAATGTCTTTGTATAACAGCGCATTACTGTTCTTCCGCTGGTGGTGGTATACTGTTTCCTTGTGTTGATGTACTGGGCATGCGTATGGGACTTGCGTTTCTACGCATACCCAGTACTTCAATGCTTTGAAATGGAAGCAATGGAGAAAAGAAAGTCTCTGTTGCTCTGTTTTTTTCTTTTTTTTTTCATTATTAAAAAAAAAATGTTTTGGACTCTTTATACCAACGGAAAAAAGTCCGGGCGACCGGACCTTTTTCCATTGGTATATTGTGGGATTTACAATGGGCATGCTGGCCAATTAGCGTGCACGTTTTGGAATATTAATGGGTGGGGTCATTGTATAATATTTATTAACAACTGTATAAATATTAGTTTAAAGTCATTTGTTGATGAGTATTTTCCCTGGAACTCTTCTGAAAAGGTTGAAATGATCCAGTCAGTCTATCCTGGTCAACAAAAGAAATAAATACATTAAAAATATATAATTTTATAGATATTAAGCAAGTGGAAAGGCTAAAGTATTCCTAGCTAATAAGATTATTATCCTAAACTCACTTAACTACCACAAAAGGCTTGAAGCACTATCCCTTTATGCAATTTCTTACCGTTTCTTGCAGGCTAATCTATGCCTTTCATTCCATACACTTACAGACCCAAATCTCCTTGATGTTCTGTACTTTCACCAATCAGCTTGCTCTACTAATACTAGAACTAGAGATTGTAATATCTACTGGCACATAAACAAAATATGACACAGAGATAAATGTAGTAACCACCATCTACCCCCACCTCTGCAACAGACATTGACTGCAAGTTGAATAACCTTAGTATCTTTCAAATTAAACCTCCTGCATGATTTAATGGTTACGCATACATTTATTCCTGGATTGATCTGCATTAGTCTTCTTGAAAAAAGGTGGTGGTGGTGGTGGTAGCATGAAAAATGAAAACTGGTGTTGGCAATGGTTAAATGGTCTTGAGACTCAAGTGCCTTTTGTTCTGTATGATCATGTGATCCTATCCTGTTAGCTGACTGGTTTCTTGGCCTCCTGTCCTGACTGTTCATGGTTCACAATGTGAATCCTTGGGTACAGTGTAAACTGCTTGTGTTTGCCTTCAAGCCCTATAACTGAGTGAATATTACATACATATTTATCTTCTGTTCTTCTGTTTAGGGACTGATTGCTTATGTTTATGAAAGTTCAGTTATGATCTTGAGATAAATACATGGTGAATCAATGTATGTATTTTGGAGGATGAGGGACTGGGAGATGGAAACACTGGGATTCTGACAAATTACAAATGGTTCTAGAAGCCACTAACTTCCTTGAATTGGGCTGAAATCAGGAGTAGGAATTTTGCAGTGTTTGGTAGTTAGTTACTTGTCTATAGGTACAGTCAGCCTTCAGTTTCTGATTATCACCACTTATGTGGAAGTTTAGATGACCTATATTATGACAAATCACATTTCTTTCCCTTTGTACCAGTGTTGACTCACAGTAGATGGCATTCTGGATTAAGAATTAACAAGTATTAATTTTAAACATGGAATGTTTATTAGTTGCATTCATTATATATGGCATTGATGGCTTCGTTTTAAGCCCAACAGAAATTATTTCAAATTTCATACCCTCTTTATTTAATTGCCAAGTCCACTTCCATCCTACCTCTCTCTGTCATTGAACCACAAACAAGGCATCAAAGCACCACTACTAAACAACCAACATATATATTTTTCTCTGTTATTATACTATATAAAAAAAAATTTTGAGAAAAAAAAAAGAAAAGTAACAGTCTGAGATGAATAAAAATTGTGGCTATTATGATGGACAAAAGCTATGGGTTCTGGTTCCTGCACTGCTGCCATCAATATTTTAAAGTTCATAGGAACCAGTCATGTTGGGTATGACTCCCTCTGAGCATAGCCATTAAAATACAAAGGTTAATTGTTCTTAAGGGTGCAAAGTAACTGTGTACTGCTGCAATGGATAATGGCCAAGTCCTGCAAAACCCACATAGGTTCCACATTGCACAGCGACATATAAAAGCTATAATCAATGGCTCCCCGGGATTTTACCCAATTCATATTTAGCCCAATCCCTTGAAGTACAATCTTATAAGCTAACTGAAGTTCTTCCCGACATGTTTTGCAAACATCCACATACGCAAACCGTATATTTACAGTGGAGTAAATGAATAATCTACAGCCCCAAATCCAAATTGCTAGTGTCAGTGGTACAGTAGATAGCATGCATGTCTTTAGTGCCAGAAGATCAGAAAGTTGTAGATTCTAATCCCATAACACATACTTGGATTAATTTTCCAGTACTGACTTGGCAGTTTAGCATAAGAGGCTGCTGCACTCCTGAGTGTGCTGACCATTTGATGAGACATTAAACAAAGGTCCTACCTGCCTGAGTTGATGTTAGATTAGGGTGATGTAAACAAGCTCATGGCACTCATCAAATGAGTAGTGGTCTTTATTAAATTCATATTGATATAACATTTAAAACAAATAACATATTTACAACTGTATATATACATTTAAACAGGAATATAGTGTTGAACTTGGCTCCCAATTGAACTGTCAGCACTCAAAATGCCAAGTGTTGACACATCAAAAAAAACAAAATAGCCCCAAAAATACAGAAGAGTGAATTTTGAACATTGCCCTTTTCCTTTAAATGTCTTTTTTGTGGGGCACAAGACTTCACATGCCCAAAATCATACATACTAACTCCAAGATCTCCATGCCTCAGAAAAATAGGAATATTTTGAGAAATGACCATCTCAGATTAATATATATATATATATGGATTCATGTCAGTCCATCGACAGTTCAAAACAATGAAAGTCAGTACTGCGAAACGAAAGCATCGACCGTTGAAAACATCGTCAATACAGTCACGTAAAGTAAAGTAAGGTAAAGTCACAAAAACAAGTGCTAAAAAGGGTCCTGCAAGGAGGAAGTAAAGGATATGATATGATACTGTACCCATACTAAACTCCGCAATATCATATCCTTTACTTCCCCCTTGCAGGACCCATGTTAGCACTTGTTTTTGTGACTTTACCTCACTTTACTTTCACGCAGTACTGTCTTTCGTTGTTTTGAACTGTCGATGGACTGACATGAATCCATATATATATATATATATATATATATATATATATATATATATATATATATATACATATACATATATGTATATATATATATATATATATATATATATATATATATATATATATATATATATATATTTACATTTTTACCAGACTTCATTTTTACCAGCCTTTCAGTCTCTGTGTATAACGTCTCACTCATGCTGGTTACAACATTCCATATAATTTCTGTTTAACCCCCCCCCCCCCATCAACAATGAAAATTTCACTTCTTGTAAATTCTGTCAGAAATCCCAATTCTTGTTGTATAATATGTCCCTAAACCAAACACAACAATAAAATTATGTCTATTTCTTCAATACATTTTAAATTACCTTCACAATGGTAATTATAAATTATGACATTCATTATCTTTTTTTATGCTGATTTCTTCCCATAACCATCTACTCTTTTCCCAAAACTTCTTCATTATCTTAAATTATGTTCTGCTGTCTCTTCTTTATTGCATACTGTGCATTGTCTTTCCTCATTCTGTTTTTATTTCATTAATCCTTTCACTGGCAGCTTGCCTAAAATTAAACCTCTATAAAAATATTTACATTCATTAACATCCTGAAATAATTTCTTTCATTCTGTTATACTAGCATTAATATTTATGTTTAAACGTGTCCTATGGATTGGTAAAATAAAGCTATTCCATTATGTATTAACCTCATTTGTTCTTTGGCCTTAATTGTCCAAATATTGTAACAATATTCCATATCATCTTCACTTTCTGTCTCTGTCCTTCTTTCTTTTGTTCCATTTTTTTCTATAAATTAGCACCTTTCATCATACATAAAATTCTGCCTACCACTGGGTCTGATCAATGTTTGCTCTACTGCCGTGCTTAAAATAAATGTAAGGAAAGTAAAAGTAGGATTTACTGTCTCTAAGTCCCTCAATTTCTTGTTTATAATATAAAATCTCTCTTTTGATGAGATTTCAATGAAAACCCCATGTGGCATAAAATAAAGTTACATTTCTTTTCAACTTATTTTTTCAGAAGTGTACCCCTTTAATGTAATTTAACTTTCTCAGAAACAACATTTAATGTAACAAATACACTTTCTCTTTAAAATATAAAGCATATATTTCCACAACGGTGCTGTTTTTTAATACATTCTGAGCTATTCCTTCCTATTCTGCTACTCTGTCTTCTATCTTGAAATTCATACCTAGTATGACTTATTCTAATTATATTCTCACACCCTTTTTTTCTTTAATAATGCACAGTATTGCTTTCTGTAGCACACCTATTAAACACTATATTTCTTAAAATCACCCAGATTTTGTTCCTTATTATAATTGCTAAATTATCAGAATCATTCATTATTAATGAAGAGGCCACGGTGGTTTAGCGGTTAGCATTGTTGCCTCACAGCAAGAAGTTCTCCTGTTCGATTCTTGGCTGGAGCGCCTTATGTGTGGAGTCTGCATGTCCCCCCCTTGGTCATATGACATTAAAGAAAAGCAGGTAGGTGTGTGCATGAATGGGCATGCCTACTTTGAAGGTTGTGCACCAGGCTGGCAACTCAGCACCGTAAAAATCCACTGTCAATCATTAGTGGATGGGAGTTCTGCTGTGGCAACCCCTAACCAGGAAAAGCCGAAAGACCTCTCTCATTCATTATTAATAAAATCTCAGCATGTCCTAAATGTTATACTTCAGCTCCTATATTCACCTGCTTCCCTTTTCCTGTAACCCAATTCGTTGTTAGCCCAGATAATATTGTGCGTAAAGGACAACCTTATTTTTCACCCACCCATTAACTATTGGCCTTACCCAGTTACATCACATACCCCCCCAAAAATAAATTTAGCATTTTCTATAGTATGTCATACTCTTATCAATTTAATCCATATAGCTTTGTAGACTTTAATTTATGAATATCACATACCATGACTTTACCCTGCACATTTCCCTTTCTAATATATTAACCTACTTCTTTATCTATCATAGACATCTCTCTGATATTTTTTGCTTTCACTCTATGCATTCCATCTCCTATTACCTCCATTAGTATTTTTGTAAACCTCTTTTCTGTAACGTTTATCACGATTTTGTAATCTACATTTCCTAAAGTTACAGGTGCTCAGTCTTAACTTTGTTGTATAATTTTTTAAAGCAGCATTATTAATCCCACATAAGGGCAGCCACGGTGGTGCAGTGGTTAGCATTGTCACCTCACAGCAAGAGGTTCTCCAGTTCAATCCTCAGCTGGGGTGCCTTCTGTGCAGAGTCTGCATGTCCTCCCTGTGGTTGCGTGAGTTTCCTCTGGGTGCTCTGGTTTCCTCCCACATCCCAAAGACATGATGTAGGTGGATTGGACACTCCAAATTGGCCCTAGGTGTGCATGTGTGTGCCTTCAGTGGAAGGTTGGGTGCCAGGCTGGCAACTAAACACCATTAAACTCCACTGCCAATCATGATTAGACAGGTAATCCACTGTGGCAACCCCTAACCGGGAAAAGCCAAAAGAAGAATTAGTTCCACATAAATATTTTCATCTTGCAATCTATGATCAGACCACTCATTGAGTATTACAGGAAATTCTTAATTTCTTCATTTGTCATCCTTTATTATAAAGTTCATATCCGATACCATCTTCTCCTAATACAATATCTGGCTTCCCCTCACTGATTGCTTTTCTAATGCTTCTAACCAAATCATTCCCTGTACCTGTTTTCTTCAGTTTTACACATACTTTATTTCATTCCCCAGTCCATCCATTTCCATAACTCATCTTTATACATCACCAAAATATCTCTTTACCTCCCTCATTATTCTGTCCCTTTAATTATTTTCTTTCCTTCATCATTATCCACCTCCCATATTATATTTTCATTAGAGTTTATTTTTTCCAGAAAAGGATTCACCTTTTCTCTCCCATCCCTCACTAAATACCTCTGTCCTGATAAAACAACATGTATTTTATCCTTATTCATTTTGTAAACTTTCCTCTCTGTATTATATTCAGCCATTTCTGTCTTTTCTACTTCCATGTCATATTCTTGACATTTTTCAGAAAGCACGTTTTTAACAAATATGTTATACTTCCTCTAATGCCAAATAAACTGCTGTGCATTTTATTCTATAAATAACCCATCAGTCTGTTGCTCATCTATCTCTAACATAGATGATGAAAAGGTGGGGTAGTTTGTCTAGATGCTTTATAGGTTCATAGGTTCATAGGTTTATACTAGGCTAACTGCCCTAGGGCATTTATAAGCCTAGCCCAAAGTTATGTGGCTTACGCTGCCCCTTATGTTAGAAATACTGTGCCCATTAGTTTGTTTTGCCTCTGTCCAGTAGTGACACAGAGATGATTCCCGGGGTAAACCTACGATCTCCCATCCACCAGTCAAGATTTCTCTTGAACAGAGCCAGCGAGGTGCTCTGCCTCACATGGACTGGGATTTTATTCCACAGCATGGGGAGTCTTTGGGTGATAAATCTATCCCTCCAGCACGTCCTATTTATATCCATGCTAAGGTTTAAGTCTCTTGCTCTAGTGGTTTTGGTGGATTTGGTTTTTTTGAGGTGGAGCATGTCCATTAATTCCGGGTTGGTCATGGCCTTGTATGTCAGGCACAGGTCACCTCTGAGCAGACGGTATGCAACTGAATAGAGTTAAAGTTTCTTCAGTCTGGCAGCATATGACAGGTTTTGGAGTCCCTTTATCCTTTTGGTGAGGAACTTTTGGGGTCTCTCCAATTGCTGCAGGTGTCGGGTGAGATACATCCCGAATGGGGCATTGTACTCGATCATTGGTCTGATAAGTGAAGAGTACAGGGGAACAATGACCTCACTTGATCTGGATGTAAATCCCTTCATGATCAGGTGGGCAATGTAGAAGGTCTTTCGAACCACTTTAGCAATGTGAGTGTCAAACGAGAGGCCACTGTCAACCTGGGTCCCCAGGTCCCTGATAACCTCTTCTTTGCTTAGTGGGTTGCCACCTATATGGTAGCTTGGGGTTACCTTGTTTTTCCCGAAGGGTATGACTATACACTTTTTTGCATTTAACTTCAGGCCATGACTCTGGCACCAGCTATCAGTTTCCGTGAGACCCCTCTGAAGGATGTCTGCGTCCAATGTACTATCCACTATGGCACCCAGTTTGCAGTCATCTGCAACCTTTGTCAGCCATAGTCCTCCTATGTTTGCCTGTACTTCTGAGAAGTAGATGCCGAACAATAGGGGGCCAAGGACTGAGCCCTGTGGGACTCCACTTGTAACCGGCTTGGAGTCTGACATGGCTCCAGCAACTCTAACCCTGTGGGTTCTTTCCTTTAGCTAGTTTGCAACCCATCTTGTGACATATGGGTTTACATTTAAGCTGGTAAGTTTCTCTATAATACCCGAGTGGGGTATTGTGTCGAAAGCTTTGCAAGGTCAAGGTAGGCTGTATGGACTGCCTTTCCTCATCAATGGCCTTGGTGACTGTTTCGAAGAAGTCGACCAAGTTCAAAAGGCAAGATCTGCCCTTGACAAAGCCAAACTGGGTTGGGTCCAAGGTCTGCAAGTCCCCTATGTCCTTGTTTATGAGTTCCATTATGATCCTCTCCATAGCTTTGCAGACCAGGCTTGTTAAGCTTATGGGGCGGTAATTACCAGGGTCCATAGAGGCACCGCCTTTGTGGAGTGGGACCACAGTTGCCGTACGCCACTCCTTGGGCACATATCCTGTGGTGAGGCTAAGATTAAACAGCTGCCTTATGTGTGGGTTTAGTTCTTCATTAAGTTCATGTAGCACACAGCCGGGGACCCCATCCGGTCCCATTGATGCTGTGTTTTTAGCTTTAGAGAGAGCAGCTTTCACCTGCGCATTTGAGATGTCTGGGAGGCTACACTCAGTTGGGATAGTTATCTCTCCTTTTGGGGGGGGGGTGAAGTTTGCACTGAACCTGTCTGCCAGTATGTTGGCAATGTCTGTGGGTTCAGTGATTTTTGTATCATTTTGGACTAATTCTGAGCATATCTGGGAGTTTCCACCCAGGTTTCTGACATAGCTGAAGAAGGCCTTATGATTGTCTTTTGAATCTATGGCAATTTTTCTCTCAAAGTTGGCCTTGGATGATTTTATGAGGGATCGTAGTTTCTTGCTAGTGCTGATCAAAGATGCCTTCCCTTTTTGGGATTTTGCTCTATCATGTAATAGCTTTCTCCTCTTATTGTAAAGTTTGTTTATGGCTGGGGTCCACCAGACTGGACGTTTGCCCTTGGTGGAAAGAGTCTTGGTTTTATTTGGGATTGCCTGATCCATGCAGTCCTGAAGGTGTTCATAGAAGGCATTTGTAAGGGCTTCCGCAGCTTGGGTTGTGGTTTCTATTGGCTCGGGGGCCTTGAAGGATACCACACCTGTCTTGAGTTGTGTGAAGTTTGCTTTAGAGAAGTTCTTCACTGTGTTTTTTTTTGTTTGGGGTGGAGGCGGGATGTGGATTTCTAGTGAGATTAGTTTATGATCTGATCTCACCAATGAGGGATATACTACCGGTGTGGAGCATTTTGTCCCCATGTTCATGATGATGAGATCTAGTATATTTTCTCCTCTTGTGGGGGCGGTGACTAGTTGTTCCATGGCATTTGAATTTATGAACTCCAGGAACCTTTGGGCTAGAAAGTTTGGGCTTGAGTAATGTTCCCAGTCTATATTCAGGTAGTTGAAGTCACCCAATATGATGGTGTTTGGTGATACATTTATACCCTCCAGTGTCTTCAGGAAGGCTGTGTGGGTTTCCTGAGTTTGAGAGGGTGGCCTGTAGCATGCTACAAATTGTAGAGCAGTTTTGCCTATGGTTAATTGCACCTGGATGGTTTCCGATGCTTCATGCATAGCCACCAACCTGGAGGTGTGGGTATCCTTGATGAATATGGATACACCCCCTCCTTTTGTGGTGTGGTCTGGGTTTTGGGGCCGGAACACATGATATGAGATGAAACCTAATAGTGCCAGGGTGCTCTCAGGAGCCTTGAACCAGGTTTCAGTCACAGCACAGACATCGATGTTCTCCATACTGAGAAGGGCCTCGAGTGCGTGCATTTTGAGATTTAGACTTCTGGCATTGAGCAGCATTACCCTTAGTTTCTTCACATTTTTGTTTTCTAGGGTGGTAGGTTTAGAATTTGAGCCTTACCTAAAAAAGGCACTATGGGGGTGGCAAGAGCCTTAGCCAATATCCGGAATCCCAGGGATGACAGGTGCAAGCCGTCCCTTGCGAAGCAGCGTGGCTTGTCGAGCATGTCATCCCAGGCAGACAGGCACTGGATCCCCTTTGAATGACACCAGAAATTAAGCCAATTGTTAAAGCTGATCATCTTGTCACTATATTGTGGCATCATTCTTGGTGAAAGAAGGATACTGCTCAGGGTCAGGGTCATACCTGCCTGGGCTACATAATCAGAGAGCTCCTCTATGTCTCTTTTCATGTAGTCCAGGAGGTATCGTCTCAGGTCGTTCACACCAGCATGGACAATGACTGTGTCATACTTGTACTTGCCGTGGAGTGACCTGAGTGCTTGTGTTATGTGGCGGATTCTAGCGCCCGATAGGCAGCTTACCGTGACCCTCTCCTTGTTCAGCCTGGTGAGTGGGACGTCAGTGTGTCTGACTATGGAGTCACCTATGACAGGTATGTTTGGTGTTGTATTTGGCCTTAAGGGCAGTGACTGCTTTGCACACTGATTTTGTTGTTTATGTGTTGTTTGTGTGGTGTATTGAGTTTGCAGTTGCTTGGGTGTCTGCTTTGGAGGCCTCTGCTGTTTAGGTAAATTTTTACTCAGAGCCTCCGAGTATGTCTTAGTGTGTTTATGTGTTTGATTCAGTGGTGTGGTTGAGTTATGTGAGACTGGTATTGTGGTGTGTGTAGTTGCCTTCTCCTCCTGCCTGGTCATGCCAGTCCTGAGTTGAGAGAGCTCAGCCTCCAGTCTGGCTAAATAGCTGCATCTCTCACAAGTGTTAGTGTTACATGGGAGGAGGAGAGGGTTGTCCATGTACATGAGGTAATTGTAACATTGTCTCAGAATTCCCAGATTCACCAACTGGGCAGGAGAGGACGCCAGCATCTGACCCTTCGACATGCTAGAAAGAATTATGAGTTGGTATGAGACAGAAAAGTAGTGGGCTTAGCAGAGAAGTGGGCACTCCTGAGGGGTTTTGCTAGTGAGAGATTTGTATAATATAGGAGTGCTTGACCTGCAAAGAGAATGCTTATAAGACAAGGGATATGCTTATAAGACAAGTGCTGAGCTTTTTGAGAAGAAAAAGCTATTTGGAACAAGTGCTGCACTTTTTAGTGAAGGTGTAAACTGTTTAGGTTCCTAACAGAGCAGTTCTAAGGGAAAAATTGAAGAACAGACTTTCTGGAGCCAGAAAGAGTTTAACCTTGTTTAACCGGCGCTGCCCGATGCTGCTCTAGTGGCAACTCCACGCTAAATCGCACTAAAGCAAGTTAAAGCGTGCTTGATAGCAGGGGCTGGAAAGAAGCAGGAATAGACCCAAAACGGACAATAAAACTACAGTTTCAAGTCAGTAACCACCTCTACGGGGCAGGAAGCTGCTCAATGTTATTCACTGCCACTGATCAACAGAGAGACCCTCCTTCAGCCCAAGCAAAAATGGCCTCACAGAAACTTTCAAACAGTTCAGGAACAGCAAGCCTGTAACTGAACTTTTTTAACTCTCAGAAAAGTGGGAAAAAGCAAGATTTTTGTTTTGTTTTGTTTTTACAGAGATAGCAGAGGTTCACAAGTAATATCAAGTTATAACAGTGCAGTAAATGACCCCACACAAGAGTGCTAGGTCAAGGACAGAAAATATGCAAGTTTTAAGAAAAAAACGATCCGGGATTGATAGCAGCATCATAAAATATAAATGAACTGATTAACAGACAGACCTTACAGAAATACAGCTTGCATCTTAACAGCTTACTACAAAATGGCAGCGAGGCTCACACGTGCTCAATATTTATCGACTTGTGCAAGCCCTTAGAATGCTTCTTAAAGGTACATACACACACATTAATCTACAAGTGTCTAATTCTTATAAAATAACCTTGTTCCCTTGTGCTCATCAAACGGCAATTGCCTTTTTTCTATAGGACATTTAAAGATGTGTACATTCCTACTAAGCATTTTAATTCCCCTTGTCTTCTCTTATTATTGCTGTTTCTTCCCCTGGTTCTGTCCACACTGCTTTATAGTCAGAAAATTCTAATATTATACTCCTCGACATTCTTTAAGACATTGCTATATACAACTCCCTCTCGTGTAGTTAAACTTCATCTCCTTTCCTGTTTTCATTTGAAAATTCTGTGTTATATTTAAATATAATTTTTACCCCCCAACTCAGCTTTTCTCTCATTTAAGCCATTATTAAAACCTACTATAATAACATCTAAACTTTTACAGTTTTGTCTCTCCTCTCTTTCTTAAAGCCTGACTAGCATTAATCACTATAGTTCTCACCATCTCACCTTTAAAAAACAATTTGTTACTGTCATCTTCCCCTTATAACAAATATGACATTGTGCACTGTAATGCTATTAAATATCATGACTGCAGTTCCTGAACACTTACTGTCACCCATATTCCATACAACTTCCCTCCCCTCTTCTTTCCTGAATTATTCTTTCATGTTTTATTAAAATTCAAGTGTCCAGTAAGCATCACATCTTATGTGAATATTTTTCACCAGTCTAATATGTGCAGTTTGTTAGCAGACTTTTAATGCTCTTCATATCCACAGAAAGTATTGAAAGGTTACCCCTTTCACTTTTTTTGTGACTTTTGCTATTTTACAGTTTATCCTGTCCTTTATTTTGTAATATATCATATATTCTAGGTTGTAAGTTTTCATTTGCTTGCGATACTTCCTCAGTTTCCTTACTTCTAGAAAGTTCTCTGATCTCCCTTCCTCACCTTATTCTCTTGTTAACACTATTTGCCCATAAATTTCCAGTATGTCATTGTTTTGTGGACACCTGTGAGGCATACCTCTCAACTGTACAGATTTTCACAGAATGTACAGATTTTTGCCTCATATTTTTGTTCCATGTTTCATAAAATTGTGGTTTTCTGGCAAATTAGTGGCAAATCATTAAAGATATAAATAATGACAGACATTTGAGTTTCAGACTTCATACCCTTCAGAAAATGCTAAACTTGTTATTCTATCAACTTTCTAAGTTTGTAAGAGTAATATTTAAAAAAAGTCCATATTTTTGGGCCTTTGTCCCACTTTTATTTATGGCTTTGTTCAGATTTCCTGCTCTAAAAGGGTGAGAGGTATGCTGTGAAACAACCTCTTCTTTTTTTTTCATATTCTTCCCAATCATACCACAGGTACTTCTTGTTTGACATTTTGAATATAACATTAATTTCACAACATTTCATTATATTCCCAACTATCTTACATTGCTTGTATCTTTTTTTTAGTAAATGCATTAATTAAATGGTCTACAGCTATACAGAAATAACATATATGTGCTGTTTCTTGTACTAAACAGGTGTGTGTCTTAATGTTTACCCAGTACTAACTTTTCTCTCTTTCCTTGAGAAAGGAGGTGAAGCTTGAAGGTGGGTTTTGGCAAGGCATGTATAGTCTTTGGACTAAATAGCCATGAAATGCCTATGAACATCATATAATACAATATACATGTCTAACATTCACTTACATTAAAATGACCCAAGCTTCCTATGCGTCATTGCATATTCCTCTAGCATCATAAAGTTTTGTAATAGAAAATGTTTTGTGTCATATCATTAAAATACAGTCTAATATCTTATTCAGTTATGGTACTTGCTCTGAAGAGTATATGCAGTTTTTATTTTTAGGTTCATATCTGCCCAGGGCATTTAGGGGCTTAGCTTTGCAGTTTTAGCCTATAGTTTGGCTTTTAGTCTCACCGCGGAATTATTTATTTTCCATCCCATACTTTCGAAATATTGGACAATGGTAGTATGGTGGGGCCATTATTTCACGATCTCCCATCCATTGGTCGATTTTTCTCTTTGAACAACGAGGCTAGGTGCTCTGCCTCACATATACTTTCTCTTGTCGCGCCAGCGCGGGAAAATCCGCTCTGATGAACACCTCGGGTCTACCCCCCATTAAGGTGGTCGAGGCTTAAGTCTCCGCTTCATGACTCTGACGGATCTATCTTTTTTTGAGGTGGAAGCAGATCCGCTTCCTTTTGGAGCTGGATTATCTAGATTTTGAGGGCAAAGGTCACCTCTAATGTGTTTACTGAATAGAGCTGGAGTTCTTTAGGCAGGGGCAGCATAGGACAGATGTTTGAGACCCTTTATAGGTTTGGTGAGGACTGGTTGGCTCTCCATGTGCTGCAAGTGGTGGTGGAAACAATGTACGAATGCTGCTGCTGAATTTCAATGAATGATCCAATGAGCATTGTACTGATGTAGAGAGGTGATGAGTGATGAGAATATCTAACTATGAGGTGGGTCTCTAGAAATGAATCCAGAACTACCCAAGGTCTTTATAACTACTCCGACTGACAGAAGTCGAATGAGGTCCCTCCTTCCAATTTAAGTCCCTCTTCTCCCTGACCACCTTCAGCTCAGGTAAACCTATGTTAGTAATGGTGTTTAACTTTTTTTTTTTGGGGACTGGGCTTTTACTCCTTTTCTTTGGGCCCTGGCTTTGCTTCAGTTATCTGTCAGATGTGAAGCCCTTCATTCTGTGTGTTTTCTGAAGGATATCTGTGGCTTTGTGTTCATCACTATGCTTTCAGTTTTCACTTATAACCTCCTTTGTTTGCTTTTTGAAAAGTAGACTGAAAACAAGAGTTAAAGGAGGATGCGTGATCATGGGGGGCCCAGGACTGAGCCCTGAGGTTTTGAGACTGACACAGTTCTGCAACTTGGCTGTAGTCACTGCCATCCCAGTGTTCTGTTCTGTTATTGTTTGGGTTGGTAAACATTTCAATGTGTGAGTTTTTTTGGGTTGATGAGTTTTTTCAATGCCTTCGCGCCTTGCCAGATATCAAGGCCTTTGTGCCATCAATGTAGGCTGTATGGGTGGCTTTGGTCTCAAAAGTCAAAGCCAACTAAGTAACTGAAGATCCAAGTTTGACAAAGGATCAAACTGATGGATCCAAAGTTTGCAAATTCCCTATGGTTCATTTTTTAGGGTCCAACTCTCTATCTTCTAGGTTCATTGCAGATAAGGCTTGTCAGCCTAATGGGTGGTATTCCAGGGTCGGCACCTAATTTCCACAGTTGGAGTGTGCCACGGTTGAGGCACCCACCCTGCAGTGCCGTATCCAGAGGTAAGACTATGACAAACAGCTGTCATGATTGTGGGGTTGCTGTCTCAGCTGTGGGGTTTAATTCCACACGCCGGGTGGGAGCACAGGTCCCATGGATGCTGTGTTTTTTTTGGAGTGCTGAGTTTTTCTTGGGAGAGGAGCTTGGACTGGGCTGGGCTTGGAATAGATATTATGATATCTCTCCTTTGGGGGGGAGAGAAGTTGCACTGAACCTGTCAGCCCATATGTTGGCAATGTCTGTAGGATCAGTAATTTCACATCATTTTGAACTAGTTCTGCATATCTGGGAGTTTCCTCTCCCCAGGTTTCTAAACATAGCTTAAACAAGCCTATGATTGTCTTTTGAGTCTTTTTTCTTTTTTTCTCTCAATTTTGCTTTTTTGGATTTTTTAGAGAGCTCTTAGTTTTTTTTTTTATTATAGTGATCTTGTCTTACCTTTTTTTGTTTTTTTTTGTAGTAGCTTCCTCCTTTTGTTGTAGAGTGTTTGTTATGGCTGGGTCCACCAGACCTGGAGACTGGACTTTTGCCACAAAGAGTCTTTGTTTTGCTTGGGATTGCCTTATCCATGCAGTCCTGCAGGTGCTGGTAGAAGGCATTTGTAAGTGATTCAGTATTCCATGCCCTAGAAAAGGGGGTAATTCCATGGGTATTCAGTCTTTTTATCATGCAACTTATAGAAAAATTGCATTAATAACAATTTTCAAAAGTTATATTGCAACATTTCATAGGGTCCTATGTTCATTTGTATATAGTAAGCTAATCACCACTAGGGTCCTTAAAAGCCTAAGCATGCAACTCAAATGTGACCTACAGATTAGATTTATATTTGATTTATAGGGGGTGATTTACTGACTGCTTCTGTTCATCAAAGAGACATAGCAGCCAGACCAAGGGTGAATTTCTGATTTCCCAACATTCCTCTAAATTGTCCTTAAATAGGGATAGAGAGGAACATTGCATCACATGAATAGAGAGCTTGTTCTGGAGAATGTGAATTCTCTGAGAAACATATCAGTCTCTCCAACATGTTCCACTCATGTTGCAAACAAAATTTAGGTCTTTTAATCTAGTAGTTCTGTTGCTGTTTGTTTTGCAGATGTGTAAAATCTTCATTAAAATGAGGTCCAGGGATACCTTATATGCCAGGCATCGCTCAGAAGTCTGTATGATACTGAGTAAAGCAGCAGGACTTTGAGGTGATCAGCGTAGGACATTGTGTTTACTCCCTGTATTCTTTTTGTAAGGAATGTTTGTGTACACTTGAGTTGCTGCATGAGTCTGATTAGGTACATACTAAAGGGGGCATTATACTATACGACAGGCTTGATGATGGCCTAGTACATTGGTATGATGATGCCTTGGGATCTTTGAGCAACATAGAAGGATTTTCTTACTTCCTTGGACACATTTTGGTCCAAATCTAAGTTATAGCTACACGAGTTCCCAGATTCCTGGTGAATGAATCAAATTTTAAGTGTGATTTATTGATTGCAAAGTTATTTGGAATTGTAAACTTCCCCAAGGGTACTATAAAACATTTCTTGGTACTGAGTTTTAATTCAAGACTTTGGCACCAAATATTTCTCAGTATTAAACCTTCCTGAAGGGAGTTCCCATCTTGCAGGGATTCAATGACTGCTGCCAGTTTGCAATCATCTCCAAACTTGGTTAACCAGAGGCCTTTGACATTGGTTTTGACATCTGAGAAGTAGATGTCAAAGATGTTTGGGCCTAGCACAGAGCACTTGGGGATTCCATTGGTGACCAGCCTCTTTATGGAATTGGCCTCACCAGTTCTAACTTCCTGTGTCTTATCAATGAACCAGCTAGCTATCCACTGTATTATGAGGTTTTATACCTAGGTAGGTAAGTTTGTTGACAATACTCGAGTGAGGTATTGTATTAAATTCCTTGCCAGATCTAAGTAGGACATATGCACAATTTCCTCCTCATCTTTTATCTTAGTGACCTAACATGGAAGTCCATCAGATTCAGTAAGCATGACCATCATTTGACAAGGCCAAACTAGGATGGATCCATTGTCCGGTGGTCTCCTATATCCTTGTTGGTAATTTCAATGAGAATTCTTTTCATGGCTTTGCAAATAAGAGTAGTCAGACTAATGCCTCTGTAATTTCCAGAATCTGTTGAAGGTCCCCCCCCTTATGAAGGAGGATGATCATTGAAGTCCTCCATTCATGTGGCACAAAGTCTATTTTAAGACTATAGTTAAGTAATAGCTCCATGGGTCCAGATAAGTTATATTTTAGACTATTCAGGAGGCATGTCGGGATGTTATTGAAGTCCATTGACGTTGTGCTCTTGGTTTTAGAAAGTGCAGCCAGTACATACTCCTTAGCTATAGTTGGACAGTTATGTTTGAGGGTATTATTGGGAGGGATGGTTGAGGGTGGGGATGAGTTACTGGTGGAAATGAATCACTCCACCAAAATATTTGCTGTATCACCAAGCGTGATGAATGTGACAAAATTAACCACCAGTTCAGCACATTACTGTCTGCTCCCCTTGAGGTTTCTGACATAGTTGTAGAAGGCCTTATGATTATCTTTCACCTGATATCGTACCTTCAAAATTGGGTTTGCTTGACCTAATTAGCCATTTTAGTTGACTATTTACTTTGATGAGAGAGTTTTTATCATTATGAGAATTACCCTTAGTGATTTTTGCCATTTTTTTCCTTATGTTTCTGTTTAATTTAGGATACCACCATTGTGGTTTGTTTGTGGGGCTAGTCCTGAGCTTACTTCTGGTAGGTACTGTGGCCTGTATGCAGCCATTAACATAGTTACACAGAGCCTCTGAGATCAGTTCAGCAGAGGATGGTGTGTTTTCAGAGTTTGGAGTGGCAGTGGACAAACCATCACTTAATAACTGTTAATTTACATTGGAATAGTTCCTACCTATTACTAGGTTTAATTGGATTATGGAGCTGATTTTGATTTCAGAAAAGATAACATTATGGTCGGACCTTATCAGAGAGGACATGACATTGGGGGCATGCAGCATTCTCTCATATTTGTGAGCACAAGGTCCAGTATGTTGTAGCCATTAGTGAGAGTATTCACTATCTGGTCAAGAGTGTTTGTATTTACAAAGTCCAGAAATCTCTGTGCCTATTAACTTGAGGCAGTACAGGATTCCCAGTCTATAGAGGGGTAATTAAAGTTGCCCATAATTAGGTTGTTAAGTTGGAAAGGAAGTGTCTCCAGTATGTAAAAATATGCATTGTGAGTTTTTTGGGACATGGAGGGTGACCTATAGCTGGTTAGAATACGGTACGAGATTTTGTCTATGGTGATCTAATCTGCACATGGGGGAACTCCAACACATCCTTCTGTTTGACCACTCTAGAGGTATGTTTGTTACTGATATATATTGAGACACCCCCAGCTTTAGCCCTTGTCTGTGTAGCTACTAGCTGTGGAATGCACTGAAACCTTGTAGTACTGCGATACTCTCTGCCGCTTTAAACCATGTATAAGTAACTGCACATATATCTATATTATCAAGAGTGAGAAGGGCTCGGATGGGGTGTAGTTTTTGATTTAGGCTCCCAGCTGTAACACCGTGAGGTTCTACTGAGTTGATTTTGCTATGTCAGTAGGTTTGTCAAATTGGCATTGCCTAAAACAGACACTATGTGGGCAGACAAATCTTTAGCCTGTATTTGAAAGCAAAGAAAAATGGTCTGTTGACCATATTCTCCCAAGCTGACAAGTAATGGGTCTCCTTAGAATGCCAGCCAGTTGTTAAAATCAATACATTTTTTCTCATATTGTGGCATCATCACTGGTGATGGTAATATGCTGCTCAGTGCCAAGTACATATACCAGCCTGATAGTCCAGGGAGGTCCTTCTTAGGTCATTTATACTACATGGACTATTACTGGTACCTGTGGCATAATGACTTGAGTGCATGCATGATTTGGTGGATCTTGGCTTCAGATAAGCAACTAACAGTTATCTTCTCTTGTTAAGCCTGATTGGAGGGGCAACGCTATATTTTACAATGGAGATCTTGTGATAAGAGTCCTGGGAAGTATGTTTGCTTGCTTTATGGGCTTAGTGTTTGGGGGGTCCACTGAGAGTTACAGTATGTGTTGTGTTAGGTGATGCTTTTTCTGAGTACCTTTTGGCTTACTGAGAAATAGCTTTGACATCTGGTGTTCTAGTTGACCTTTGTTGTTTAGGAAGATTGCTTTTAAGTGCCTCAACATATGTTAGTCTATGTGTGTGTTGTGTGTGTGTGTGTGTGTGTGTGTGTGTGTGTGTGTGTGTGTGTGTGTGGTTTCTGCAACCAGATGTGGATTGAATCCAAGAGTTTATCCTCCAGTGTTGTTGTTCTTCTTCTTTCGGCTTTTACCAGTTAGGGTTCGCCACAGCGGAACTCAGGTCCGCTAATGATTGGCAGTTGATGTTTATGGTGCTGAGGTGCCAGCCCAACGCCCAGCCTTCAACAAAGGCACACCCATTCACGCATGTCTTTCAAATGCCACTCGACCACGGGAAGGACATGCAGTCTCCACACAGAAGGCGCTCCAGCAGAGAATCAAACGGGAGAATCTCTTGCTGTGAGGCGACAACGCTACCGCTGCACCACCGTGGCTTGTTTATCCTCCAGCGTCATTGTGTAATTACAACTCTCACATACTATGCCTGGTTCTTTGAGGATTAAGTGGTTGTTACTAAACATGAGACAATTGCTACATTGTCTCAAGATGCCCATATAAACCAAGCTGGCCGCAGAGAAGTTAAGGAAATTCATATCTATAATGTCCAGTCCTTTGATTTGTGAGCTACAAAGGGGAGGTATATTGGGGTAGAAGGCTATTAAGGGTGCTTTATTTGCACAGATTAATAGGTGCTTTATTGAGGAAGATTAAGTTAAACAATACTAAAATTTGCTAACTTTAATGTTTGCACAGTACTAAATTCTAATCAGCAGAATATAAAAGCACTGAAACGCAGACTGAAGCAGAGACAATTCTCTGACTATTGAACTTCTATTGCAGTTTAAAGTACCAGACTATGCAGTAACTAGTAATGCTGTTTGTGGAAAAATGCAGTAATGAATGGTTAAGGCACAAATCTGGCAGTGGGACACAGTCCTGCCACAATTTTTCGAACTGAACTTAAAAACTACCTTCTCAATTCTAGATCCTGCCCTTGCCTGGACCCTACTTAATACCACCTTCATCTCACCTCTGTACACCACATAATACTCTTTACCTATCTGACTTTTAAGACTTATACCCTCTGCAATTACAATACATTTTCACACATTTTATTACCAATCTAGTTTCTGATTGTTGTAAAATTATAAAATGTAGCATGAAACTAATTTATGTGTCTCATTCTACTTCTTATTTATGTATTTAATTTGTCATTACATTCCTGTTACTATAAATAATGTGCAATGATATAATCCATGCTACTCTTCTTGCTTTTAAATATTTTTTTTTTGTTTTTCATGACCATGAATGTTATATTTTTGAAATATTCTTGTTTTTTTTTTTTTATTATTTTATGCCCATTATTGTACTGCATCTTTTGTTTGTATCTTGGAGCTTTTCTCCTAAGGTCTCCACTGAAAATGGGCCTTTGGCTCAGCTGGACTAACCCTGTTAACAAATGATAAATAAATAAATAAATAAAATACACAAATAAATAAATAAATGTGAATTAAATTACAAGACTGTGTCCAAGCAATGTTTAAAATACAAACAGATATATTTTACAAGTAATTTCACTAGTAGAAATAGAAGTGCAGAATAACTAAGGACCCAGAACAAACTAAAAAATGCAATCAGATGGAACAGAGCAGAAAAGGACAAAGTAATGTCATCACATGTCACAAGTGCACTTAAACATTAAAACAGCATTAAAATAATTAAAATAATTGAACTATCCTTTAAAAAATTAACTTAAAAGTTTTACATACATGAATCAATATCATTTTTTAGCAATTACATAAATATGTTCTTGATTTTTTTGTCTGATTTTTGTAAATTTGAATGTTAGAAGCCTTCTTTATTTTTAAGTTGTCTAGTTTATCCTCCATAATGCTAAATGTTGTGCCACTGAGAAACACTATCAAGTCAGGCCACACCTTTCTTTCTAAGTCTTAAATAAAAGATACTGGATGGGGGTAGCTCTGTGCTGGAAATAGGAGTGAGCTAGAGAGCTATCCAATCAAATAAATGCAATATTGATTCAGAAACATTAGCTTAATGTGCTAATAGGAGATGGGACAGTCACAGAAAACAGGCAGGAAATGATAAGCAGAATATAAAAGCACTAAAGCACAAACTGGAGAGAGACAATTTTCTCACTATTGAAATTCTATTATACTTTCACCCAACAAACTATGGAGAATTTTACTAGTAACACTGTTTATGGTAAACAATGCAGTAATAAATGATTAAGGTACAAATTTGGTAGTGGTACTCAATTCTGCCACAACTGTGAATTAAACTACAAGACTCTGGCTCAGCAGGGTTTAAAATACAAGTAGATAGCATTTACAAGTAATTTTATTTGTGGAAATAATAATGCAGAAAAACTAAAGTCCCAGAACAAACTAAACAATGTAGTCAGATGGGCAGAGTAAAAAAGTACAAAGTAGTATCAGCACATAGGTCACAAGTGCACTTAAATATTTAAGAAGAATTGAAATAATTAAAATATCTTTATTCTATTTCTTTTTTTTTTCTGAAAAGTTAGTTATTCATAATTTTTCATTTCTCCAAGTCTTGGAAAAAAGACTTTGATAAAAAGATATTTTTCTTTTTGCAGTTGTATTACAGATCTTACTTGAGAAACTGAAAATCCCAAAGGAGAAATCAGTTTACCTCAAACAATACGCATATTAATGTTTCTGTTTTCTGTTATAGAAATGTTCACTTTGGACATTCATTTTCATTCAGCTATTCTTTTCTGCCATCTTTCCTCAATTACTGCTGCAATTGCTGTTATCTGATTTTTGCCTGAATCTGATACCGTTTCGGAACTGCAGCTACATTTTGCAAAATCATAGGTCTAGCTGCATTACGCTCTGACTAACTCACTTCATCTGAACGTGCTGGTTCCACCTGAAAGTGAGTATTCTTATCCCAAATGCAATCCGTATTTCCTCCAACCAGGAAATAGTAGTCTCATCTGTTGTTTTTCTTCAATCATCAGTTTTCCCAGCACTGAAATTTCCTAAACACATTTGAGTTTGCATAACTTTTATTATCCATCAGTCGTGTGACCTAACTCAGTAACTTTTAAAAAGCAGATTCTGCAATACTACACAAATGTGGGCAACCAGGAAGTAATGCTTATTTAAACTGTGATACATTTCTATAGTAGCAAATGTACAATCATATACCATTATGCACATTGTTTTATGTATAATACGATATATTAAGATTTAATAGCTAACATTTCTTCACAGAGATTTAAAACTTTCTTGAGAGGTTAATAGCAAAGAATAAAACAGTAAATGAAGCAGCACTCTAGATATGAATGTACAAATTACTTTAATACTATTGCTATTTTATTATTTTTTTAAAGTTATTTCATATAGCTTTCATGGTCCAACATTTCAGTTAGTGTGGATCATGGCAAATTCAAGGAAGAAAAACCTACAGACATATAAATTATTAAAGACCTGTGTTCTCTGCTGTTTAGCAGACCCTTCTTGCCTAATTCCTCGTGAGCTTATTCCTGGTCATGCCTTCCAGCAGGATCGTTGCAATTTAATAAGGAGAAATGCATACTTGAGTTTTAAACTGACCTAAGTCTTCAACTTCACTGCTTATTTGCAGTCCCGTTCTGCCCAACTCTTCATGAACTGACTTTGGTCACACCTTCTAGCAGGATTGCAGCAAATTCAAGGGGTAAAACCTATAGATATAAAAATTAGCAGACCCTTCTTGCCTAATTCCACATGAGTTGATTCCTGGTCACACCACCCAGCAGGATCATGCCAATTTAATAAGGAGAAATTCATACCCGAGTTTTAAATTGACCTAAATCTTCTCCTTCCCTGCTTTTTTGGAGTATATGTTGCTCTTTAATTTTGTTTTACTTTTTGTGTGGTTTCAGTGTGCACAATAAGGACATTACTCCCTTTGGCCCCCATTTTAATACTGATGGTTTTTGTTTGTTTTACATTATTCATTCCAAACTGTAAATTTGCCAGTTTCTAATTTGGATTAAGTTGCTCCTATATTGCAGAGGTATTGTCCTGCAAATTGCAGCATTGCACTTACCTTTTGCATTCTGAGTGACTGATTTTTTTTTTTTTTTTTTTGTAGTTTTCTTTCCTGCCTTGTTGTTTGCGGTTCTTCCTGCTCTGTTTTCCCTCACTTTGCTTGGGCACACGCTGCTCCCTACCCCCATTCACACCCATCCCCATCAATTTCCTTTATGGTTAATCCTCTTTAGCCCACTCTTTCTGCACCTCCCCTTCCTTCCCTCTTATTCAAACCCCCACATTCAAATTTCCTTTATAGCTAGCCCTCTTTAGCCCACTCTTTTTGCACCTCCCCTTCCTGTTCATCACAACCTATTAGTCTTACCCTTCTTATCCAAGCCCCTTCTACCTTTGTACACTCTTTTCTTCATACAGCCCTCTGCTTTCACACAAGAAAACCTGATCGCCCCTACCCAACATGGCTTCCACTCTCAGCACAGCACCACCACTGTACTTATTTCTTTTACTAACTCCATCTCTCAAGCCTTAGATAATAATAAACTTGTGTCCTGCCTCTTCTTAGATCTTTCCAAAGCCTTTGACACTATCTCTCACCTCACTCTTCTCTCCAAACTCTCTCAACTCAACCTCTCTTCAGCTACTTTGTCCTGGTTCAACAACTACCTCAATAACAGACAACAATCTGTAAAATGGCTCTCTGCTCTATTTCCTTTTCTCCCCATTCAAATGGGTGTCCCACAAGGTTCTATTTTAGGCTGTCTCCTTTTTAACATCTTTATTAACCAACTTCACAGATCCTGTCCTCAGTCACCCCTCATACAATATGCAGATGACTCCACAATCATCTCTATTGCTGACAACCCTGCTGACTTCCTTAACCTGACACAAACATCCTTTAACCTCGCTGAAACATGGCATCATAATAATCAACTCATACTTAACCCTAAAAAGACAAAACTTCTACTCTTCCTCCTAAAGACACTTTATCATCTTCAGTCATCTTTTACCATCTCTTCCTTTGCAACATCTCTATCATAGCTGAATCCCATACAAAAACTCATTGGAGTAATTATTGATGTCCAACTTAACTTTGATCTTTATGTTCTTCACAGTATCAAGAAAACCCACTTCAAACTTGACCTACTATATAGAAATACAAAGTTCCTCTCGCCTACCTCCAGAATCTCACTTGCCCAAGCATATCTTCTGCCTAACCTCTTTTATAGTTGCCAAATCTTAACCGACTTACAGTCCTCACTACTTACCAAACATAAATCCAAGAAAACAGTCGAGTCTAAACAGGCTGTTCAAACTTTTATTCCATAAAAACAGGTAAAATAATGATAAAACTGTGAGCGCATTCGGGATAACCCTTCATCAGACAATGAAACAACTTTCATGAATCTATTTAAATACATTTAAAAACAATCACTGCCCTCCTTTTCCTTAGGGCTGCTCTTAAAGGTATACATGTATTCAACCCTGGAGGATGGTTTGCTGCTAGTTCTATAATCCAGTGCACTGGATTATATAAGTTAATACTGCTTACCTCACAAACTGAGCAGGGACTTGCATGATAAGCCTGGTGTAATTTTTTGTCTACCCATCAATAGGCTCATAGGATGATACTAGGCTATTGACATGTAGGCCCTTATAAGCCTAGCCAAGAATTTCACCCATGTTCCCAAAAAGTCAGCACCTGTTTTCCCTGTCCAGCAGGGACACAAGCAGGATCCCATGGGTTTATTTTCTGTTTCCCATCCAGCTGTCCAGATTCCTCTTAAAGAGGGCTAGTGAGATACTCTGCTTGACATGGAGAGGAAGTATGTTCCACAGATGGTGGAGTCAGTGGGATACAAATCTATCCCACCAACAAGTTCTATTAATGTAACAGACCAGGTTGAGACCTTGTGTGCGGGTTGCACAAGTGGAGTTTGACTTATGGATATGCAGCAACTCCATCAAGGCTAATTCTAAGACAGCCTTGTATGCCAGACACAGTCCACCTCTGAGCAGTCCATACGAGACTGAGTAGAGGGACAGGGTTTTTAGCCTATCTGTATAAGATAGGTGTTTGAAACCCTGGATTTTCCTGGTCAGGAATATCTGTGGTCTCTCCAACTGCTGCATGCTCTTGACGAAGTACATGCCAAAGGGGTCATTGTACTCAATAATGGGTCTGACAAGGGAGGAGTATGGGGATGTTATGACCTCCTGGTTTCTGGATGAAATACCCTTACTTATGAGGTGTGCCAAGTATAAAGCCTTCCGTACAATGGAGGCAACATGGTGGTCAAAAGTCAGGTTGCTATCAACACGGGTGCCCAAGTCCCTCACAGCTGATTGTGTGCTTAGTACATTGTTATTAATGTGATAATTAGTGGGGGCACCATTTTCCCCAAAGGGGATAATGATGCACTTCTTAGCATTCAGTTTGAGGCCATGCTTCTGGCACCAATCATTAGTTTGGTTAAGGCCCTCTTGGAGGATGTTCACATCACTAGTGGAATTTAGTACCCAGCTTGCAGTCATCTGCACACTTGGTCAGCCACAGACCACTGGTTTTGGCTTCCACCTCAGAAAAGTATATCCCAAACAGTAGAGGCCCCAAGAGTGATCCTTGTGGTATGCAGCTTGTTACAGGTCTACTACTAGATGTTGCTTCCCTATATTGACTGAGTGGGTTCTATCAGTGAGCCAGTTAGCTACCCATCTGGTTGGTATGGTACCCATATGGGTTGATGTCTAGCTGAGAGAGTTTATCTATTATGCCTGAGTGGGGAATAGTGTCGAAGGCTTTGGCTAGGTCAAGGTAGTTGGTGTGCACTGTCTTGCCCTCATCTATGGCTTTGGTGACTTCTTGAAGAAGGTGATCACGTTTAACAGGCATGATCTCCCATTGATCAAATCAAACTGTGTGCAATCAAGCATTTGGAGGTTGGCAATATTTTTGTTTATAAAGTCCATGATAATGCATTCCATGGCCTTGCAGATCAGACTAGTTAGGCTGATGGGACTATAACTGCCTGGGTTGATGGATGCTCCACCTTTGTGCAGAGGGATGACAGTGGCTGTCCTCCATTCTGCTGGTATGAAGCTGATTAACAGACTTTGGCTGAATAGATTGCCAAGTGGTGCAGAGAGCACTTGCCTGTGTTCATGTAGGACACAGCTAGAGATGTTTCAGCTCCCATGGAGGCTGTATTTTATGCCTTTGAGAGGACATTAATAACCTGCTCCCTGGTGATGAGGGGAGGGGTGAAAGTGTTGGGGATATCCTGGTTTACTGATGGGGGGGCAGAGATGTGAAGTATTCACTGAACCTGTCTGCCAGCAGGTTGGCTATATCTATGGCATTTGTGTATGTGGTATTCTTGACCACCAATTCAGAGCAGATTTGGGAGTTACTTTTGAGACTGTGGATGTATGTGAAGAAGGCCTTGTGATTGTCTTTAATGGATGTGGCCAATTTGGACTCGAAGTTAGCCTTAAAGGATTTCACCAGTGACCTTATTTGCTTGTTCAGACAAAGGAGAGTAATTAAGACTGGTATTAAAGGAAGTCTATCTAGTAAAAAGCCATGACTGTGCCACAAGTGACATGGTTTCATCTAGTGCATTGCAGACTTTTTGAAGCTGGTGCACAAAAGGAGACGAGTGATATGGCATGGCCTGTTTACTTTCCTAAGGGGAAGAAAGGGTAAAGCATATTCAGGACTGGGCTTGGCTCTATTTCTCTGATATAGAGTGGTGAATCAATAGCAAACTCTTTGGGAGTAGGTGGAACTCCTGATGATATCAATCAGAAAGGCACAATCATGCTTCACAGACTTCACTGTGTCTCCTAACTCCACAACAGATTGTACGTTTACATAGGGAAACTAAAGGCTTTAGGACATCCCAGCTTGTTTATCTTGGTTTGGTGATAGGGTAGTATTAATTCCCATTAAATGAATGTGTGCTCCTAGATGCCTCTAGGGTCTAGGCACTGTATGGGTATGTATATATGTGTGTTTGTATGTATGTATATAGACATATAAGTAACAAGACGACTCAGCCACAGTATGATGACTGCTCTCTGTTACACTCCTCCCAAGTTACGTTGCATGGCCCCTGCAATCACTGGATAGCCTACACAAGAAATGTAAAGAGCATAGACATGTCCGTGACATGAAATATTGTAAGATGCTGCTGCACTGCCTGGTATGAGCACATGATGAGCAAGGAATAGAGCTGGGATTGGTTAATGGACAATGAGCAGTTGCAGTAATTGGACCTGGGGCAGGGTGTGAGAACTGCAGTCAGAGGTTGCTCTGATCTACAAAACATAAGTGCAAAAACAGCATAATCTTTGAACTGCAAGTAGTATGTCCTACAAAAAAAGAAGAAAAAATTACATTATTTTGGAAAATGGATTCAAGGATGGGGTGACATTTGCAGTTCTAATTTTCTTTCATCTCTTTTCTTGTAAACCAAAATATCTGTCTCAGCACCTCACACCACTAAATAAAAGGGACAAATGCACCTTCAAAAACATGTCATGTTAATATGTGATATGTTCTATGGAAGCACTCGTTAAGTATTTGGATTAATCTACCATTCTGTTAATTGTTATACAAGAATGTAATTGTATAGGAAGTGTCCAGACTGTTGCTTCATAGTTTTTTGTCCCATTCCCATCATGGTGTCATACAGCCGTTTATCTTATTCTTCCATCATGTATATTCACCCAACTTCAGATTCCTCAATAGTTCAATTTGGGTGCCACCAGTGAGACAACTGGTTATGTCGGCCTCCAGATTGCTTGTAAAGATAGATTTAGTGACAACTTGTATTCCAGAGGCTTGGGGCATTCATTGAGGAGTTGTATTTATGGAAAAAAAGTAACAATATTCTACATGGTGGTGTGTCAGAAACACTACTTAAGGAACAGGATAGTGCATGATGTCAGAGACTTTGCTAACCACTGTAATCTGAATAGATGGCCTATGAAACTAATGGTCTCCACCACAGGTTGCACATGCATCAGGCTTCCCAAAATAATTTTCCAGGATAGAACATTTGCTATCAACTATTTCAACCAATGTACACTGTTTGGCCCTATCACTGGTTTGAGTATACTTCTGAACTCAGGTCATTGTCAGCACAAACCTATGGCCTGCCCCTGTAACACTAGGAGAGTTTTCATTTTACCATACTTGGAAGTGATCTCTTTTTTGCTATCCCCAAGGCAAGGAAAATTTACTGTACTGCTGTGTTCCAGAACTGTACTTCCTATAGACTGACTCAATGCACCAACCCACTCTCTTGACAGTCAATAAAATGAGTACATAATAACACATATTTTGGTATACAAACTGACTGAATCCTTAAATATAATAAAGTAGCTATATGTATTGCAAAATAACAGGGCTAATAAGTCACCACCTAGAGAAATTTCTGTAACTGGCAACATTGTGCAGTTGTTAACGCTACAAGGTGCTGACAATATTTCCCAAGTCTCCAATTACCTAATTTGTGAATAAGCAAGGACAAAGCCAGAAAATGCTTGACACATGGTCCCTAACAGGTGCTTGAATCTTGGCCAAGTGTGCTTACCAGGTAAATAATGATACCAGCTGCAAACTTCATATTCATCATATTCTTGCCTACACTATTATATGGATGAGATGGAGCTATGTATTTACCCTGGATCATTCCTATGATTCAAAGAAATGGGACATATTTATTATTTATATATTTACTGATATTTGTTAACTGGAAAAGTCCACTGGGTCATAAACCAATTTTCAGTGGAGGCCAGGGGAGAAAAGTTTCAGAAAACATTCAAAATACAACACATAGAAGATTGCTTTCAATTTAGATACAGACTGACATTACAGTTTTGTGCAGACAAACATTACAGTTAGACATAAAAAATATTGGTCATACAAAATATAAAAAAATTATATAAACAACAATTTTCTGCGGAACATTACAGTTAGAAATATTAAAACTTATTGGTCTTAAAAAACATAAACATTGTATAAACAATCTGAACAATAGGTGAGTTCGAGGAGGAAAGATGCTTTGCTCTGTAAGTACATAAAAAGCCAAGAACCTTAAAAAACTCCAAAATGAAGCTAGAAACCAGGTCCTAGTGACCATCAGTAAAAACCACAGGAAACGTTATTGTATTAAAAACAGTACTGAGCACTATTTATCAAGTATAACCATGACTTCATCAGAATACAAAAAAATCAGTGCAATGCTCACATTTAATTACTTCCTCTCCCAGTCACATGATTAATCAAGAGCAATTAAAGCCCCCCAGTTACAAAGTCATTTGCATCAAGTATGAGTCCACAAAATAAGTTTGTTAAAGAAACATACACTTAAAAAAGAGAAGAAGAAAATGACAGAATTTGCATAAACTGGAAAAGAGTTACACTTCATATGAATGTAACCTTAAAACACTAACCAGTGATAGTTCATCATTAAAACCTGGTGATGTTTGAGCATTTAATCTACTTTGCCATTTATGTTCTCACAGCTCAAGTAAATCATCCCAAGGGCCCCCTCTACCATTCTTTGTGACAGTATCTAAACCAAAAAATAAAAACTTGTGAGTAGGAAATTTCAATAAGTGCCTAAACAAAGCAATAGAATCCTTTTGTTTTGTTTTTTTTTTACATCCAAAAAATGTTATAATATTCTGTCAAGTAGTTTTCTTTTGGTTTTTCCTACATAAAAAGTCACACTCTTGATACTTTGCTAAATAAACTATGTAAGAAGTATTGCAATTGCAATGAAAATCAGAGAAATTTTTAAACTTATTAATCATTACAAAGTCGTCTTTCTGTAGTATATGTTTGCAGTGGGTGCAAAAAACACACTTAAATGTGCCCCTGTTTTTATTTGTTAATGTCGCCTTACTTTCTCTATTCTGACCTTCAAGGTATTGTTTTAGTGATTTACCTTTCCTAAATACTATTCTAGGCCTTGCTGACACTGTTTCTACAGCATTTTCATAACAACTGAACATTTTCCAATTATCTTTCAAAATTTTCAGAATGCTGTTACTATCAGTCATGTATGTGGTGATAAAATGGTCTTGAAAGACTTTGGTGTTTACATCTATGACCCTATTAGATTTGAATGGCTCCTGGACTCTAATTATAGATGCATATAACCCCCAAATTCTTTTTTGTTTAACTTTATTACAAATAGTGACAACTATCTCAATTGGATAACCTATGCAAGCATTGTAGTCAATGTTTGATTCTCTGCCTGGAACTGTTCATCCTCTGATACCATTTGTGCTTAATGTATAATCTGCCCTTTCACTATTCCTTTTTTTTTGTTTTTCAGGATGACAAGTTGTGTAATGTAACATACTATAAGAGTATGTGCTTTTCCTGAAAATGTTAATTATGATTCTTTATTGGGCAACATTGTTAGTGATTTTAACATCCAGGTAGTGTATGTGTGATGAATCATAAGTATAGGTAAATTTCAAAAAAACTAGATGTTAAATTCAAGTACTAAACAAACTTTTGTAACTCACTTCAGCCAACTTCCCAGGCAACAATAATGTCATCCAGGAAGTGGACATAAAGGGAACAGGCTGGTTCCTGCAACTTTTGAAAAATATGTTCTTGTTCCCAATGTGAGATGACAATATTTGCAAATATGGGGCCACATGAGGCCACCATAGCAATGTCCTTTTTCTGTAGGAAGTATTGACCTTCCAAGAACACATAGTTGTTTTTAGTACCATTTCCATTAAAGTACAAAGGGTGTTGATACCACTGTTATTGAACTCTGAAAAGTCTACCAGGAACTTGTGAAAAGCTTCTAAGCCTTCCATATGGGGGATCATATTAAACAAATTCTGAATGTCTACAGTTAAAAATATGGTATAGTCTGAAAATTTAACGTTTTAAGTTTATCGGGATGGTCCCAGGAATCCTAACAAAGATGTTAAAAAGACTTTAAACTGTTTTTTTAGCTTGACATCTATGAACTTGGCTAAAGGATGGGTTTTTGACCGCCCCCCCATCAGCAATAGTTCTTAACAGAAGGTCTACCAAGTCCTTATGAATCATCAAAATACCGAAGATGGATGGTATTATTGGATGTCAACTTTCAAGAAGTTGTATTTCTCAAAATATATCTGTTCTTGTGTGAGCATGTCCTCCAAATAATAATCTATCCCTTGGTATGCCCCATAAACACAGTTTTGGGATACCTCCTCATAAAATTACTCTCTAGTAAATGCATATTCAAACAAATAAGATAGTCCCCTTTGTTCATGATCACAACCCCACCCACTTTGTCAGGTTTCATGACATATCTGCTTGTCCTGGCTTAATCATTTAAGCAATTTCCACTCACATTTAGAAAGGTTATGTTCTACAATACTTGTTTTAGTAAACAGTAATATTCTAAAATCAAACTTGCACATTTTTTCAAACAGTACCAGAACCTACATTGCGGGTGGGTTGAAAAGACTCTCATAGGTTAAAACATTTTGTTGAAATTGACCTTCGGTATTTTTAAACAAATTTTAAAATTTAACTTCCTAATAAAAAGTTTAAAGTCAATAATCAGCTGATCAAGTTTTGCACATGCCGTGGGAAGAACTGTTAACCCTCTGCTAAACAACTTTGCAATGTTATCATTATATTCCTTACTAGAATAATTATAAACAGAAAATTCACCTTTAATGTTCTAATGATTGTAAGTTCAGTTTGCTCATTATAGCCTGCAAAAAATTAGAGAGAAGTGAGTGAGACATTTAATCTGTCTTTCTCCCTTGTCCCCTCCTCTGGTTTTGAAATTTGCTCCTCTGTCCTCTCGACTGAGGACTCTATTTTTCCTGTTTTTCTCTCCTGTGGTTCCACAAGCACTCTGAGCATCTCACTGCTGCTGGTTCTAAATGGAGTTCCTCTTCTGTATCTCCTTAAATTTGGTTAGTTAGAAAGTTGTTAGAAGGGCCAACAGGCTCAGCGCCCTTTGGTATAGGGTAAGATGTTTCATGTTTTACTCGTTTTGGTCCCTAATGATTTTTCTCCTTTCTAGCCTTATTTTCAGTGCTTAATTCGTCTAGGTGAAAAAAATGTAGTAAGCAACCCGATGTTGGTTAAACAACAAATCTTTAGTAATATTAGTGCCAAGCACTGTCGTCTGTTGAACAGGTTTATCCACTTGTCTTTGATTGTGCTTAATTAAAACTTCCATAAATTCAAAACCTTGTCTGTTGAATAAATCAATTCATTTTGTAAGTCTGAATTGTGTTAGAGCCCATTGGGAAATTTGAAATTTATCAGACCCTTTGGCACTATTTTTAAACGAATACACTCTTTACAGTAACTCATTTTGTGCTGGAGTTTGTGACACTTGAGTAATGTTTGCTCATGCTGTGTAATAGATTGCATTATGGTGCCACCAGATTTAAAACCGGGTTCATTGAAAATAAAAGGTTTATTTAACCAAGTGCGTGAGCTGGTATTGTTTTCACAGTTATTAGCAGCAGCTTGACTTAAAATGAAACTATCACGGTTTTCTGAACCAAGTAAATTACTCACTCTTAATTGCCCTTGTCTGGGAGGGGGGGTGATGGAAGAAGGAGCAGTTATGTTTTCCATGGATAACTGCTGTAGTTTGATTGATCTTGAGACTCTAAGAAATTTGTAGAATTAACAGAGTAAGTAATCCCACATTTTTCACCAGTTCATTCTAAGTATCCACAAGTCGGTCACTGTTGCTAGTTTCAGATTCAACAGAAGACATAACAAACCAAGAACCTTGAAAAACTCCAAAATGAAGTTAGAAACCAAGTCCAGGAGACCACCAGTAAAAACCACAGGAAAAAGTATTGTATAAAAAGCAATACTGAGGGCTTTCATTGAGTGTAACCACAATGTCATCAGAATATAAAAAAATCAATGCAATGCTCACATTTAAATACTTCCTTTTCCAGTCATAAGATTAAGACAAATCAAAGCCATTAATTACAAAGTCATTTGCATTAAGTATGAGTCCACAAAATGTTTGTTAAAGAAACATACACTTAAAAAGAAGAAAAAGACAGACTTTGTTTAACCCAAAAAAAAAATGTTACACATCATATGAATGTAACTTTAAAATACTAGCCAGTGATAGTCCATCATTAAAACCTGGTGACATTTGAGCATTTAATCTAATTTGCCATTTAAGTTCACACAGCTCAAGTAAAATCTTCCCAAGGGCCCACTCTACTAGTCTTTGTGACAGTATCTAAACCAAAAAATAAAAACTTGTGAGTAGGAAATTTTCATAAATGTTTAAACAAAGCATTATAGACCTGTATATATATATATGTATATATATATATATATATATATATATATATATATATATATATATATATATACAAAAAATATGTGTATATTCTACCAAAAAGTTTTCTTTTGTTTTTTTCCTACATAAAAAACATCACACTAGTAACACTTGGCTAGGTAAATTATGTAAGAAGGATTGCAATTGCAATGAAAATCAAATCAAACATTCAACCCATTAATCATCACAAAGTCTTTCTCTAATACATGCTTGCATTGTGTGCAGAAACCACACATAAATGTGCCCCTCTTTTTATTTGTTAATGCCCCATTATTTTCTCTATTTTGACTTTCGAGGTATTGTTTTAGTGATTTACCTTTCCTAAATACCATTCTTTTTCCTGCTCGCACTGTTTCTACAGCCTTTTCATAACAACTGAAAATGTTCCTATTATCTTTCAAAATTTTCAGAATGCTGTTATTATCAGTCATAAATGTGATGGCAAAACTGTCTCGAAAGACATTGGTGTTTACATCTGTGTCCCTATTAGATTTGAGTGGCTTCTGGGCTCTAACTATAGGTACATATAGTCCCTGATTTCTTTTTTGTTTAACTTCATCACAAACAGTGACAACTAGCTCAGTTTTATAACCTCTAGCTGTAAACTTTGTAGTCAATTTTTGACTCTACCTGGAACTGTTCATCCTGTGATACCATATGTGCTAAATGCACAAATTGCCCTTTCACTATTCCTTTATTTTGTTTTTCAGGATGACAACTCATGTAATGTAACATACTATTAGAGAATGTACCTTTCCTGAAAATCTTACTTATGATTTTCTGTTGGGCAACATCTAGGTAGTGTATGTGTGATTTCAACATCCAGTTAGTGTATGTGTGAGGAATCATATGTACAGGAAAATTTCAAATACAATAGGTAACTTTCAAGGTCAATACTTCCTACAGAAAAAGGGTGTTGCTATGGGGGCCTCATGTGCTTACTTAAAAGTGAATGATTACAAACAGCTAACACATCATGTATGCATGTAATCATTCACCTTTAAGTAGGTGGAGTTTTTAACTTCATTAATTAGATGAAGGGTATGAAAAAGGTGTGCTGGGTTTTAACATGTATTCTGATGAAGTTTCTATTTGGGAAATGAAAGCGCTCAATTAACTACATTGGCATGGATCTCTGACTTGGTTTCTTTGTTTTTTGTTTTTTCATACTGTCACAAAGAATAGTAGAGTGGGACCTTAGGATGATTTACTTGAGCTGTGTGAACTAAAGTGGCAAATTAGATTAAATGCTCAAACATCACCAGGTTTGAATGATGGACTATCACTGGCTAGTATTTTTAGGTGATGTTCATATTTTGCTGGGTTATGCAAAGTCTATCTTTTTAAATTGTTTTAAGTGTATGTTTCTTTATCAAACTTATTTTGTGGACTCATACTTGATGCAAATAACTTTGCAACTGAAGGCTTTAACTGGTCTTGATTAGTCATATGACTAGGTGCATTACCAAGCTACAGTTCATACCACACCTTTTGGCCACCTAACCCAGAACGAAGCACTAAACGCGGAGGCATGCCCCTATTCATAGATTCATAGACACACCTTTGATTCATTCATAGACACACACCTTTGATTCATAGATTCATACTAGGCTAGCTGTCCTCTTGGGCAATTTTAAGCCTAGCCATTTACCCCATGTGAGAATCAAACCCTGCACCTTGTGTTTCTAAGGTAAGCACCTTAACCATTATGTCAGCCTCCGACCCCCATTACACCAGCTTCCCACACCACTACTTAAAAGTTCATTAAGGATATTCACACCTCCAGGCTAGTTGCACAGCATAATGCATCCGAGATTATCCAAGTGCAACTAACTCTGGGCAAGACTGCAATCCAAATTGTAGCTTGCTACAGACCCCCCACCATGCCCCAGGATTCCCACTCCTCATTTCTTGATACACTGGAAAGTATTAGGGTACAACCCAATACCATAATAATGGGCGATTTCAACTACCCAACCATTAACTGGGAAAACTACTCATGTACCAACTCTTTTGCTCAACGTTTTCTAGAATTCATAAATTCCAACGCCTTGGATCAACTTATTCACACCCCCACCAGGGGCAGCAATATCCTAGACCTGATCATTACCAACATGGGAAACCGGTGTTCCACACCAGAGGTCAATTCCTCGTTGGTCAGATCCGACCACAAGCTAATCAGCCTAGACATCCACATCCCACCTCCACCTCCAGTTAGGGAAACCATTGTAAAAAACTTCTCCAAAGCCAACTTTACACTTCTTAAGACAGAAGTGGCAAACTTCACGACACCCATGCAGATGGACAATAGAGGTATGACTGCTGAATCCCACACAAATGCACTTTATAAGCACTTACACAAGTGCATGGATCATGCTATCCCTAATAGAACCAAGATGTTATCCTCCAAAAAAAGGAAGCCAATCTGGTGGTCCTCTGCCATAAACAAACTCTACAACAGAAGAAAGAAACTGCTGCAAAAAAGAGTAAAATCCCATGACTGGAGGAACTCCCTGGTCAACCTCAGTAAGAAGCTGAGATCCCTCATAAAATCCTCCAAAGCTAGTTATGAAAACAACATTGCCACTGACTCTAAAAACAACAACAAAGCATTATATAGCTATTTCAAGAATCTCAATGGGAACACTCAGATCTGCTCCGAGTTACAGAACAATGATGCTAAATATACAGAACCAACTGATATTGCCAACATCCTAGCAGATAGGTTCAGTGCTAACTTTACCCACCTCTCACCCCTTAGAGGGTCCATCTCTATACTGGAAGAATGCAAAGTTCCTATAATCACGGCTGCACAGGTAAAAAACACACTCTCCAAAGCCAAGAACACAGCATCCATAGGACCTGACAATATCCCAGGCTGCATTCTACACAAACTACAGAATGAACTGGCACCCTACCTAAGTACCATGTTCAATCATAGCCTCACCTCAGGCTTTGTACCCATGGAATGGCGCATCATGACGGTTATTCCACTACACAAAGCTGGAGCCACGATGGACTCTGGGAACTACCGCCCCATTAGCCTGACGAGCCTGGTCTGCAAGGCCATGGAACATATCATCATGGAACTCATAAACAAAGACATTGGTAATCTCCAAACTCTGGACCCTACCCAGTTTGGATTTGTAAAAGGCAGATCATGTCTCCTAAACCTGATTAACATCTTTGAAGCAGTCACCAAAGCCATAGATGAGGGTAAAATGGTTCACACAGCTTATCTAGATCTCGCCAAAGCTTTCAACACCATCCCTCACTCTGGAATTATAGATAAGCTCACTAAACAAGATATAAATCCCTATGTCACAAGTTGGGTTGCCAACTGGCTCACGGACAGAACCCACACTGTATTCAATTCTGACTTCAGACCAGTGACAAGTGGTGTACCACAGGGTTCAGTCCTGGGTCCTCTCCTGATCGGTTCAGTCCCATCTCTATACCGGAAGAAGGCAAAATTCCTATAATCACGGCTGCACAGGTAAAAAACACACTCTCCAAAGCCAAGAACACAGCATCCATAGGACCTGACAATATCCCAGGCTGCATTCTACACAAACTACAGAATGAACTGGCACCCTACCTAAGTACCATGTTCAATCATAGCCTCACCTCAGGCTTTGTACCCATGGAATAGCGCACCATGACGGTTATTCCACTACACAAAGCTGGAGCCACGATGGACCCTGGGAACTACCGCCCCATTAGCCTGACGAGCCTGGTCTGCAAGGCCATGGAACATATCATCATGGAACTCATAAACAAAGACATTGGTAATCTCCAAACTCTGGACCCTACCCAGTTTGGATTTGTAAAAGGCAGATCATGTCTCCTAAACCTGATTAACTTCTTTGAAGCAGTCACCAAAGCCATAGATGAGGGTAAAATGGTTCACACAGCTTATCTAGATCTCGCCAAAGCTTTCAACACCATCCCTCACTCTGGAATTATAGATAAGCTCACTAAACAAGATATAAATCCCTATGTCACAAGTTGGGTTGCCAACTGGCTCACGGACAGAACCCACACTGTGAAAGTAGCGGATTCCAATTCTGACTTCAGACCAGTGACAAGTGGAGTACCACAGGGTTTAGTCCTGGGTCCTCTCCTGATTGGTATCTACTTCTCTGAAGTGCAGGCTAACACAGAAGGTATTTGGCTAACAAAGTTTGCAGATGACTGCAAACTAGGAGCCATAATCGAACGATGTGGACAAACTACAAAATGGCCTCACAGAGACAGATACCTGGTGTCAAAGCCATGGCCTCAAGCTCAATGCCAAAAAGTGTATTGTCATCCCCTTTGGTAAAAACTCTGTACCCATGAACTACCACATAGCTGGTAGTTTACTTAATGCCAAAAATGTGATACGAGACCTTGGGACACAGGTGGACAGTAGTCTCTCCTTTGATTATCACATCGCCACACTGGTCAGGAAATCCTTCTACATGGCTCATCTCATCACAAAAGGATTCTCATCCAGGAAAAAAAGAGGTCATTGTTCCCCTCTACTCATCACTCATTAGAACCATTATAGAGTACAGTGCCCCTTTTGGTATGTACCTCACAAGACATCTACAACAACTGGAAAGACCACAGAAATACCTCACAAAGAGGATTACTGGCCTCAAACAGATGCCCTACGCAGACCGTCTCAAAAAACTACAGCTTTACTCCATCACATATTGCCTACTCAGGGGTGATCTCTGCCTAACATACGAAGCTATGTCAAACCCAGAGCTGTTGGACATGCTCCACTTAAAGAAATCCCAATCCCTCCAAGCCACACGCTCAAGGGACCTAAACCTTGTCACCACAATAAACAGAACATGCTGGAGGGATAGATTCCTGTCCCAGAGACTTCTCATACTCTGGAACAGACTACCTATCTATGTCAAACAGAGCTCCTCATCAGCACTCTTCAAGAAAAATCTTGATGATTGGATGGGAAATGGGAAATGGGAAATTCACCCCAGGGATCACTTCTGTGGCTCTGCTCGACAGGGGCACAGGAAAATAATTTTCTTGGGTGGCGAAAGCCAGGGTACATTTTTTGGCTAGGCTTATATAGGCCCTAGGGCCAATTGCCTAGTACCTACCTATGAACCTATGAGAGGAAGTATTTATATATGAGAATTGCATTGATTTTTTTGTGTTCTGATGAAGTCATTCATACACTTGATGAAAGCGCTCAGTATTGTTTTTTTATACAATAAAGTGTCCTGTGGTTTTTACTGGTGGGCTCTGGGACCTGGTTTCTCCCTTCATAACCACAAACGTAATTTGAAATATTTATTGAAATCAGTTAAGCACACTGACCCACTGACCCACATCATAGGTTAATAGTGACAGCAGAGGGCTCTAAAACTTGGGCTCTAAAACTTTTCCATTGCTTGTCTTTGTAGACAGAATGATGAAAGGTATACTTCTTAAGCACAAATAACCCATAAATATTCAAAAGAACACATGGGTTTCCTTACAATAGATGTAATGGATCTGTTTTCTAGCATACCCCATGAGATAAGATCAACATTATTTGATACTGCTCCATTGGATTGTAAAACAATCTGAGTAATAAGGAAATCAGACTGAATAGACTGAATTGATGGAAAATATTTTGCATTACAACTTTATTTATTTTGAAAGTAAATACTATAAACAGAATACATTTTTGGCAATGGAGGCAACCTGCAACCCAATATATGCCAACCTAGTAATGTTAAGTTAGGAGAAGAAAAATGCATGTTGGACTCTATAGCTATAGATCATGTTGGAATTTATACGTACAATACATGATGATATTCTTATCTTGTGGGAAGCACTTTGACTGGAATTCAAGAATTTACTAATTATATCTAATTGTACCTCCTTTCTTAAATTTACACACAGATGCACATACACAAAAATGCAAACACATGCACACACACACACACACACACACACACACACACACACACACACACACACACACACACACACACACACACTATGAAAAAGTAAGTTGTTTGGATGTTACTCTTTTTAAAGATTAAAAGAAGCTTGTTTTAGACATCAATCATGAAGTGACTTTTACCACTGCCTACTTACACTACAAAAAGCTGTCACCCTTGGTCTTGCAAGACAAATTTATTAAAGGAATGTTTGTAAGAATAGTTAGAATCCATTCTGATTATAAACTCTTTGAAATAGAAAAACAAAAATGAATTACTATGTTCCTTGAAACAGGTTGCGCCCATGAACTAGTTAGTGGAATAAGCAAAGAGATATGCCTACAACAGGGAAAATTGATCCCTGACTTATTGATTAATGGAGAACAAGAATAATAATAAGAAGAAGGTTGTTATGATATTTGTGGGGTTTTGTGGGAGGCTAACAACAATAAGAAAAATAAAACAGATTTTACAAGATAGCTGGTCTTACTCTACAATGATGATATAGATCAAATTAAAGAGAGTTTGAAGAAATAATTGTACATTTTTAAAACAAATGATGAGATGTTTAAGCTTTTAGGGTATCTACTTAGTTTTGTATATGATGTGGGTAAAAACATGAAAGAAATATTTGAGCAATTAAATAAATAAGATAATCTAAGAAAATGAAGAAACTTATAAACATGAGTCTTCTAAGCAGTGCCTCTATATTTTAGGGAAGGCCTATATGGAACCTAATAAATTCTGTTCAACAAAAATGCTCCTAAAGAAAGGAAATTGTGTAACATCAGGTGTAATACATCTGGCGATGTGCTCTAGCTGTCCTTCCTTTTACACAGACAAAACTGAAAGAACACTTTGCAAAATGATCTGCCAGCATTGCAATGGTATCATTAGGAAAAACACTAGCAGTCTTCTTTATAAACACACTACAGCTTTCCATAAATCCTAAAGATTGGACACTGGAAAACCTAAAATGAATACAGATAATTAATAAGGCGGCTTAAACTAAATGCAACACTTCCTGCAGGTCTAAATGAAATATTTCAATTAACTCAGTTTTAAAATTAAGACCAGCTAAGTTGTGATTCACATATTGCACATTTTTCCACTCAGGTATTATTAATTATTTATATACACAATCTGTTACCACATTACATTATACCATTGAAAATTAAGTTCTGGTAGAAGTCTTTGAAGGTGTATGAATTCAAATTTAATATAAGGCCATATGAACTAATTTAATCATATGGATATAGCTGTGAAGTATTTAATTATCTATTTTCACAGTAATGCATTATTTATGAGTTTTTATTAGATTGTTTAAGTGTGGACTACTTAAAATTTAACATTTTAATTTTATTTCATTTTAATAAGTTTGCAATATATTTATTTGATAAAGATAATTTTATTGCTGATTAAGTTTTTAACATCACTTTGGTACTTGAAATTACTAACAGTTCATAGGATCATGTAATTTGTGGACATGTTAAAATAAGACCTCTTATATTATGCTCAGTTTGGTGCTGATGAAGTCCTTAGATGACAGAGTGCATGAAAGTGGTTCACTGATTTCAGTGAACACATATTTAAAATTATTTTGTGGTTACATGTGTGAGTGTTTCTCAGCTGCCACCTCTGACACAACACAAGCTGTTTCTTTGTTACATTCCTGTGATTCCTATACAACAGACAGAATAACAGAAGTTGCAAAAGTCTTGCAAAGCCATGTTGTTGGACAATGCTGGTCCAGTTATCACTGCAACAACCTAAATGCCCGAAACTGGATTTAGGTGGAATATAGAATTATCACTGGACATTTGCTAATCAGTGCAATCCTATACAGCAAATGCCATCCACTTGGCACTTGCTAATCTGTTTTAATTCTTTATGAATCCAGTGCTCAACTGACACCATGAACTTAACTGCTAAATTAAGGGTTCTAAAGAACTACAGTAAAATGGACCCTACCTTTACTGATCACATTTATACAATATGGAGTTCACTTCCCATCTCTTTAACAGATGAATAATCCTTAGCCTAGTGCAATAAAACCTCCAAGTCATATTTCTAGTCAAAACTCAAATTATACTGCAGCATTGCTTGAATAACTAATCTATTGACACACCTCTTATCATTCCATCTAATGTAATAACTGTAGTTTATAGGGTGTCTCACAGAAGTATATCCTCCTCTGTTCTCTCCGATTTTATACCTTTGATTTTTTTACCTACTTCACCTGCTCACCATTTATGTCTCTTCACTTCTCACAACAAATACATCTCTACATACTTGATCCACACCCTTTAGTAGTCTGTTATTACTCCTTCAATTCTCTCCTTTACTGTTTTCCAACACAATCTGCCTTCTATGTGTTCTACCCCTTTCCTTCACTGAACGCCAATATTTGAATAATCTATTCTCACTACTTACTTTATTTGAAAGCTAGACTTAATGCTCTTTAGAATCCTTGTTAACAGCATTGAATTCCACATCCTAACAATGTTATTACCCGATTACCTTTCATAGTAATGCTCATCTGTAGTTCTGTCCTCAGTCATTTTGTTACTGGCTTGTAACTCTGCCAAGACTCAACTCCATTTTGTGAAGTTTGCTCTTCAGTTTATTTCTGTGCAGTTTTAGATTATAGGTTTGCAGGCTCTTAGAAGTATATTAGGATAATGGGGTAGATCATAGGAGCTTACTTGTTCACCTTATATTTAAAGGACTAAGGAACTAGACCATGAGTTAATGTACATATCCCCATGAGTTAATTTACATATCTAAACTCCTTTTCAACCATGTTAAATTTAATGAAAGTCAGACGGTTACTTTATTTGATAGGAACAGTGAGCTTATTTAATAGAAAATGGATCATTTGGTAGAAATATCTATCTAAACAACATGTCCTTTTAATAGTACAGTGTAGATTTGGCTCCTTAAAATGGGTATTGGTGATATTACTTGCTATATGTGCATCTAAAAGGTCAAGTAGTACACGTCTATATGTAGCCTTGTAAGGTTCGTTGCCACAAAGAGACATTTAGAAAACAGAGCAGACAAATAAAGCTTTTAGCTATTCTTTGTAGTTTAGGGAGCTTATATGTAAGACTTTTTTGCTGAGGAAGCATTCAGTTCTTTATCTTTTTTTTCTGTTGGTCAGTTTATATGGATGGATGCATTATAAAGGGGGCATTATGTTCTATTTATAGATATGAAAAGAAACAGTAGAGTAAGGCACAAAAGGATGATATGACTTTAGTTATTAGTTGTATTACTTAGAAGCAGAAGGATTTCCTAATGATAGATAATATGTGGTAGTCAAAAGAGTTCATTGCCAACAAGTGTACCTAGATTACTTGAGATATTATCTATTTTAAGGTGATGTGATTTATAAGATGGGCACATAAGTGTTTCTTTTTTCCAAAGAGAATACTACTCATTTCTGTGAACTGAGGTTAAGACTATGGTCACGACACAAGGAATATGTGTGGCTTGCACACTTTTGGAGGTTAAGGGAATAGCACAATGGCTAAGGTATTTACTTCACAGACACGAGGTACAGGGTTTGATTCTCATCTGTGACCAACTTTTGGTTAATGGCTAGGCATAAAATAGTCAGTAGACTTTGTCTAGTATTTACCTAAAAACTTACATTTTTGTAATTTGAGTTCATAACAACTTTGAGTTTGCAGTTGTCAGCAAACCTAGTCAACCAGAGACCCTAGACATTGGGGAAGTATATATCAAAGAGAAGTGTCCCTAAAACAGAATCTGTGGTATGCCAGTGCTGACATGATTTTTTTTTAAATAATCTTTTACTTACATGAACACTTTTGGTAAATCAGTAAATCTTTAAGAATAGAAAACTACAGCTCATTTCATAATTTCTTTGGTACATAATCTGTCCTTTTGTCAATACATGAGGCACTTATTATTAAGATGAATGCTTTGAAATATGATTGGATGCTTAACTTGTATTGTCTTTATGAAGTCTAGCATGGAGAATTTACTTATTTATTATTTGTTTATGTTTGTTGATGGATAAAAGTCTAGCTGGCTAAAACACATTATCAGAGGAGGCCTGGGAAGAAATTCTCAAATTTATAAACCTACCAGCAATGATTTTGAAATTTGTGACTATAATTAGTACATACGTTTGATTTCAAGATTTTTTACCCTTCAATATCTATTTGAAAATGTGAAGTTTAAGATACTAAAGTTTATTACTGAGTGAAGGTAAGCAAAATAGCTGATTTACATTTTATATAGTTTATAGGTTTATAGGTGTGTACTAGACTAATTACCACAAGGGCATTTTTAAGCTTAGCCATGAATCTCAAATCTCTGACAAGTTCTGATACTCTTCATAAATGTAAACAGGGGGTTGGAAGATGAAACATTTACAGGGAGGGGCCTGGGAAATGAACCATTCATATGCTGCCTGTGTCCATTAAAGGCATAGGTGCTAAACCATGGATGAATTTCCCGCTCCTTATCCAATTGTCCAAGTTACACTTGAATTGTGTTTAAGGAGAAAATCTGCTTTATATGGATGAGGATTCAGTTCTAGAGATGGGTTAGTCTACGCAATACATACCTGCATCTCCAGCAGGTCCTATTTATATCATAGACAAGGTTTATGTCTTTAGAATGGATAATTCTGGTGATGTTTGTTTTGTGGCTATGCAGAAGGAACAACGGGATGGGTTCTGACAATGCCTTGTATGCCAGGCATAGATCTCCCTTCAAGAGCCTGTAGGAGTCAGGATATAGGGATATGGCTTTGAGGTGGCCTGTATAGGATATCACATGTCGCTTACACTCTGTATTATTTTAGTGAGCAACATCTTTGGATGTTCTGGCTGTTGGATGTGCCTAATTTGGTACATACCAAAATGAACATTGTAGTCAAGGATAGGTCTGATGACTGATGAATTCAATAGAACAATGAACTCCTTGAACCTGGATGCCATACCTTTGTTTATAAGTTGGACAACATAGAATGATTTCCTCACTACTGTAGACATGTGATGGTCAAAATTTTGATTACGTTCTACATGAGTTCCCAAGTTCCTGATCACTGAGTTGACTCTTAGAGTTGTCAATATGATAGTTACCAGAGGTGGATGTCATCCTGAAGGATATTATGCATTTGCTCGCATTTCCTTTTGGTCTATAGTTCTGGCACAAGTTATTTGTCTATGTCAGCCCATTTTGGAGAATGTTAGTGTCAGTGGGGGATTCTATGACTGCTCCTAATTTGTAATCATCTGCAAATGTGTTCATCCACAGCTCTTTAAATTGGGCTTGCCTTCAGAGAAGTAAATTCCAAAAAGCAGCAGTTCCAGGACATATCTCTGAGAGACTCAACTTGTGACTGGCCTCTTTGTAGAGGTGGACTCCCTTATTCTAACTTCCTGGGTACTGACTCTGCCAGCTGGCTATCCACCAGGTGACATAAGGGTATATACCTAACCTCTTGAGTTTATCAACAATGCCTGAGTGGGTATTGTTTCAAAAGCCTTGGCCAGGTCAAGGTAGGTAATGTGAACTATTTTTGCCCTCAACCATTGCTTTGGTGACCTTCTCAAAGAAGTCAATCAGATTGAGTAGACATGACCTGCTATTGAAAAAAGCAAACTGGGTTGGGTCCTGTGTTTGGTGGCTTTCTATGTCATTATTTTTCATTTCCATGATAATTCTTTCCATGGCTTTGCATAAGATACTAATGAGACTTATGGGTCTGTAGTTTCCAGAGTTTGTAGATGGTTGATCTTTGTGCAGAGAGAGATGACTGTTGCTGTTCTCCATTAGTGAGGTATGAAGCCTGTTTGGAGGCTATAGTTAAATAGTGATTCCAGAGGTCCTGACAGGTCATGTTTCATGCTTTGTAGAAGGCATTCCAGACTACTGTCTGGGTCCATTGATGTAGTGTTCTTGGCCTTAGGACCTGTTCTCTTATGATAGTAAGGGGATTATATTTGATGGCATTTCTTCTGCCAGACTTGCTATATCTTCTGACTCAGTGTAGGTAGCTACATTAGCAATGAGGTCTGAACACAACTGTGTTTTGAATTTGAGGTTGTGGAAATAGCTAAAGAATATCTTATGGCTGTCCTTGGCCTTGGAGGCCAAATTTACCTAAAAACTGGCTTTGGTAGCTTTATTTGTCCACTGAATTTTTTTTTGTTTTGTTTTTGTTAGTTTGATAGAAGTGGTTTTATCCTGTTAGGAGCTATACCTCCTAAATTTTGCCATGATTTTATTCTTTTGTTATACAGACTATTAATGTAATGATTCCCTCAGGGTGACTTTTTTTTGAGTGAGTTCTATACTTCTTCCTGATGGGTACAGCTGCCTCTATGTAGCTATTGTCATGCTTGTATATGGTTTCTGTGAACAGTTCTGTATATGCAGCAGTGTTCTCAGGATTTATGGGGTCTTGAAATTTTGACAGGCTATCACCTAATAGTAGGAAGTTAGCCTTAGAGTAGTTCCTGAACATTCTGGGTTTTGCTTTTACTTCAAAGGAGACCATCTTATAGTCTGAAGTTACCAGAGAGGATACTACACTAGGGGGTGTGGAGGGCTTTCTCATATTAGTGAGGACCAGATCTAGTATGTTTATGCCCCTGGTCAACATACTGACAACCGGTTCCAGGTAGTTTGTAATTACTAAATCCAGCAACCTCTGTGCTTGCACATTTGGTGTCATATATGATTACCCAGTTATCAGTGAAATAATTAAAGTTGCCCAAGAATATGGTATAGAACTGGATGGTGATTTTTTTCCAATGAGTATAAATTCATATTATGGGTTTTCTGAGGCATAAACGTGGACCTATATCTTGCAAGGAAATTGCATGGGATTTTGTTTATGGTGATTTCAACATGGATAAGTTCAATTGCATCATCCGGTTTGACCAGATTTTTCATGTAACTCGAGACACCTCCACCTTTATTCCTTGTCTGTAAAGTAGATGATCTAAATGTTTGGAAGGCATTACAACCTTGCACTGCTGGCATGTTCCTTACACCTTTAAAACATGTCTCAGTGACTAGACAGATGTCATCATTCACTAGGGTGAGGAGAACTTATAAGTATTGCAGTTTCTTATTTAGACTCCTAGCATTAAACAGTAACACCTTTAGATTTTCTTAGTTTTCATTTGCTATGTCAGAAGTATTTCAGTTTGGCATTGCCTAAAATAGGCACTATGGGGGAGGAGAATGTTTTAGCTAATATTTGAAAGCCTAGAGGGCAGGTGTGCAGGCCATCCCTTGCAAAGGAACATGGTCTGTTGACCATCTCCTTCCATGCTGACAAATATTGCACCTGCTTAAAATGACTCCAGAAACTCTGACAAGTATTAAAGTCCATTATCATCTGTTCATATTGTGGCATCATCCTCGGAGAAGGTAAAATGTTGCTCATTGCTAGGCTCACACCAGCCTAAGACACATATTCCTAGAGCTTCATGATTTCTCTATTCATATAGTCTAGGAAGGTAGATCTCAGGTCCTCTTGGACTATGACAGAGTCAAACTGGTACTTGATTTCCAATGACCTGAGTGTGTGCATTGTGTGGAAGATCCCGGCCTCTAATAAGCAAGTGATGATGACCTTCTCCTTACTTAGCCTGGTGAGAGGGACATCAGTGTGTCTCACAATAGAGTCTGCAATAATCAGAATGTTGGATTGTGTGGTTGCTTGCCCTATGGCTTTGAAGTAGATGGTCCATGAAATGTGGCTATATGTGGTGATTTGGGTGTTGTTTTGAAAGAGTGTATTCAGTTCAGTGCTGCCGAGTGTATCTGTTATGTGTACTTCATTTAGAAGGCATTTGGGGTTTAGGAAGGTTACATTTTAGTACCTCAGCATATATGGGTCTAGGTGTCTACTTTGCACTGTGCCTGATAAGTGCAATGGGTCTAATACTGACAACCTACCTGACATTAGGAATGCTTTTATGTGACATCTTTGTTTCCAGTGACATTGTGTAACTGTATCTCTCACATACTTTATCAGTTTGAGAATTAGCTGGTTGTCAGTAAACATGAAGCAATTTCTACATTGCCTCAGGATGCTCGTATACACATATACATCAAGCTGGTAATGGAGATTGTTAGAAAGTTCATATTTATGGCAATGAGCCTTTTTTATTGATTAGACAGTTACCCTGAGAACATAAAGTAATGTCAGGATTATTTGGTTTGCAACTCTGCAGGCAGTGTTTCTCCCTGCATACTAGTTTCCTTGTGTGTAACAAGGTATTGGGGAAATGTCAAGGTGCTTTTACAGGAACATGTCAGCTCAAGGTGTCTGCATCTATACAGGGCACTGCCAAACATTTGAGAGGAAACTACTAAAGTAGACTCTGATGATATATGATGAAGTATTTAGGGAGATATTCTGATGTTGGGTTAGACTGCAGATAATCAAGCAGTGCTTACTGAAAAGAAAGTATTAGCTTTATCAAGAATTATGAAAAGTGGGGATTCATCTAATTTGCTGTTTTCTGGCAACTACTAGTACTGTTCTTACCACTGCTTCATGTTATTGGGATACAATGCTTCTTTGCTTCTTCATAGGTTCATAGGTAGGTACTAGGTTATCAGCCCTGGGGCCTATGCAAGCCCAGCCAAAAAGGTACCTTGGCTTTTGTCACCCAAGAAAATTATTTTCCTGTGCCACTGTCGAGCAGAGCCACAGAAGTGATCCCCGGGATGAATTTCCTATTTCCCATCCAATCATCAAAATTTTTCTTGAAGAGTGCTAATGAGGAGCTTTGTTTAATATAGATAGGTAGTTTATTCCAGAGTATGGGAAGTCTCTGGGACAGGATTCTATCCCTCCTGCATGTTCTGTTTATTGTGGTGACAAGGTTTAGGTCCCTAGAGCGTGTAGCTCAGAGGGATTGGGATTTCTTTAAGTGGAGCATGTCCAACAGCTCTCGGTTTGACATAGCTTTGTATGTTAGACAGAGATTACCTCTGAGTAGGTGATATGCGATGGAGTAAAGCTGGAGTTTTTTGAGACGGTCTGCGTAGGGCATCTGGTTGAGGTTGGTAATCCTCTTTGTGAGGTATTTCTGTGGCCTTTCCAGTTGTTGTAGATGTCTTGTGAGGTACATACCAAAAGGGGTATTGTACTCTATAATGGGTCTAATGAGTGATGAGTAGAGGGGAACAATGACCTCTTTTTTTCTGGATGAGAAACCTTTTGTGATGAGGTGTGCCACATAGAAGGATTTCCTGACTACTGTGGCGATGTGATTATCAAATGAGAGACTACTGTCCACCTGGGTCCCAAGGTCTCTTATCACACTTTTGGTGTTAAGTATACCTATGTTGTAGTTCATGGGTGCAGAGTTTTTACCAAAGGGTATGACTGTGCACTTTTTGGCATTGAGCTTGAGGCCATGGCTTTGACACCAGGCATCTGTCTCAGTGAGGCCCTTTTGTAGGATGCCCACATCGTTAGGAGTTTCGATTATGGCTCCTAGTTTGCAGTCATCTGTGAACTCTGTTAGTCAAAGATCTTCTATGTTAGCCTGTACTTCAGAGAAGTAGATACCAAACAGGAGAGGACCCAGGACTGAACCCTGTGGTACTCCACTTGTCACTGGTCTGAAGTCGGATTTGGAATCTGCTACTTTCACAGTGTGGGTTCTGTCAGTGAGCCAGTTGGCAACCCATCTTGTGACATAGGGATTTATACCTAGTTTAGTGAGTTTATCTATAATTTCAGAGTGAGGGATGGTGTCAAAAGCCTTGGCAAGATCTAGACAGGCTGTGTGAACCACCTTACCCTCATCTACGTCTTTGGTGACTGCTTCAAAGAAGTCTATCAGGTTTAGGATTCATGATCTGCCTTTTACAAACCTGGACTGGGTGGGGTCCAGAGTTTGGAGATTACCAATGTCTTTTTTTATAAGTTCCATGATGATTTGTTCCATGGCCTTGCAGACCAGGCTCATCAGGCTAATGGGGCAGTAGTTCCCAGGGTCCGTGGTGGCTTCCCCCTTCTGGAGTGGGATAACTATCACTGTGCATCATTCAGCAGGCACAAAGCCTGAGGTGAGGCTATGATTAAACATGATACTTAGGTGGGGTGCCAATTCGTTCTATAGTTCATGTAGAATGCAGCCTGGGATGTTGTCTGGTCCCATGGATGCTGTGTTCTTGGCTTTGGAGATTGTAGTTTTTACCTGTGCAGCTGTGATTACAGGAACTTGGCAATCTTCTGGTATAGAGATGGGCTTTTTAGTGGGTGAGAGGGGAGTAAAGTTAGCACTGAACCTATCTACCAGGATGTTGGCAATATCAGTTGGGTCTGTATATTTAGTGCCATTGTGCTGTAACTCAGAGCAGATCTGAGTGTTGCCATTGAGATTCTTGACATAGCTATAGAATGCTTTGTGGTTGTCTTTAGAATCAGTGGCAATTTTGTTTTTCTAACTAGCTTTTGAGGATTTTATCAGGGATCGCAGCTTTTTACTGAGGCTGAAAAGTGAGCTCCTCCTCCCGTGGGATCTTACTCTCTTTTGCAACAGTTTCTTCCTTCTGTTGTACAGTTTGTTTATGGCAGGGAACCACCAGATTGGCTTCCTTTTTTTGGAGGATAGTGCCTTGGTTCTGTTTGGGATAGCATGATCCATGCACTTGTGTAAGTGCTTATAAAGTGCAATTGCGTAGGATTCAGTAGTCGTAACTGTATTGTCCAAGTGCATGAGAGTCATGAAGTTCACCACTTCTGTCTTAAGAAGCATGAAGTTGGCTTTGGAGAAATTTTTTACCATGGTTTCCTTAATGGGGGGTGGGGGCAGGATGTGGATATCTAGGGTAATTAGCTTATGGTCGGATTGGACCAATGAGGTGTTGACTTCAGGTGTGGAACACTGGTCACTCATGTTGATAATGACTAGATCTAGGATATTGTTGCCCCTGGTGGGGGTGTGAATAAGTTGATCCAGGGCATTGGAGTTTATGAATTCCAGAAAGCATTGAGTGAAGGAGTTGGTACATGAGTAGTTTTCCCAGTTAATGGTGGGGTAGTTGAAATCGCCCATTATTAGGGTGTTTGGTTGAACCCTAATATTTTCCAGTACATAAAGAAAAGAGGAGTGGGAATCCTGGGGCATGGTGGGAGATCTATAGCAAGCTACAATTTGGAATGCAGTTTTGCCCAGAGTTAGTTGCACTTGGATAACTTCAGCTGCATTATGCTGAGCAACTAGCCTGGAGGTGTGGATATCTTTACTGAATATGGACACACCTCCACCTTTGGTGTTCCGGTCCAGGTTGCATGGCCGAAAAGTTGGTATGAGTTATAGCCTGGTAGTACAGGGGTGCTGTCTGGAGCCATGAACCAGGTCTCAGTCACTACACAGATATCGATGTTCTCCATTTTAACGAGTGCCTCGAGTGAGTGCATTTTGAGATTTAGACTTCTAGCATTGAGTAGCATCACTCTCAGTTTTTGTTGTGCCTGTTCCTGTTATGGTGATGAATTTGTCATTTGAACCTTGCCTAAAAAAGGCACTATATGGGTGGCGAGAACCTTAGCCAGTATTCGGAATCCCTGTGGTGACAGGTGCAGGCCATCTCTGACAAAGCATAGTGGTCTGTCGACCATGTCATCCCAGGTGACAAATACTAGATACTTTTAGAAGGACACCAGAAGCTTAGCCAGTTGTTGAAGTCAGTCATTTTGTCCTTGTACTGCGGCATCATTCTGGGTGATGGCAGAATGCTACTTAGGGCTAGGGTCATACCTGCCTGGGATACAAGATCGGAGAGCTCTTCCATGTCTCTTTTCATGTAGTCCAGGGAGGTACATCTCAGGTCGTTCACACCAACATGGACAATGACAGAGTCATATTTGTACTTGTTGTAGAGTGACTTGAGTGCATGGGTTATGTGGCGGATCCTGGCACCCGACAGGCAGCTGACAGTAACCTTCTCCTTGTTTAGCCTGGTGAGTGGGACATCAGTGTGCCTGACTATAGAGTCATCTATGATTAGTGTGTTGGGTACATTGCTTTGCCTTATTGGCTGTGGTTGAGTGGCACACTGAGTCTGCAAACTATGTGTCATTTGGCTTGTGATGGGGGGGTGGTGGTTGCTTGCATTTCTGCTTTGGAGGTCTCTGTTGCTTGAGCAGATTATTATTGAGAGCCTCTGCAAATGTTTTTGTGCTTCTATGTGTGTATTTTGGTGGTGTCGATTTAGTGAGACTATGTGATGAGTGTGGTGTGGTGCAAGTGTTTACCTTCTCCTCTTGACTGTCAAGGTCAGTCTTGGTTGGAGAGAGCTTTACCTTCAGTTTGGCTAGATAAGTGCATCTCTCACAGGTTGTAGTGTTGGGTGGTAGGAGGAGAGGGTTGTCTGTGTACATGAGGGAATTTCTACATTGCCCCAAGATGCCCAGATTTATCAGATAGACAGGAGAGAACACTGGGAGCTGACCCTTGGACATACCTGAATAAAAAACTATTTTCCTCTAGATAAGTGAGGAAAATGAGTACAAGAGCTGTTTTTCTCTAAGCACGTGAAGAAAGTAAGTACCAAAACTGTTTTCCTATCAGTAATGAGGAAGGTTGAGTGCTGTAGTAATTAATAGGTTATTTAGTGCTTACAACAAGTTCTGAAAAAGTGCTGATCACGAATAAACAAATTCAAGTGCTAAAACTAAGAATATGTATCTGGACTAAACTAGTTACAGGAAAGGGGGAAACAAGTGCAAATGTGGGCTTTTAAATCAGAAAGTTGAGAGATTTGGAAAAACTGCCCAAACGGCCAGTAACTACAATTTCTGGGCCAGAACCACTTTTTATGTGGTAGATAGGTTACCTAGTGCTTACCACTCCCACTGATAAGCTAGAAGCCTTCCCCCCAACACAGAAAGCTTGGGGGGGGGGGGGTCAGAAGCTTACATACAGTCCTGGATACAGCAAATCCGAATCTGGACTATACCAGTTACAGGAAAGGTAGGCAACAGGCTTAGATTTTTTTTATTTTTTATTTATTTTATATATATATATACAGAGAAGTAGCTAAAACAGCAGTAAAAACAATTCAAATGCAGTGCAATCTAGCACACTTGAGTATGTAGCAATGTTAGACCAAACAGTTTAAAAAATGCAATTAAATTAAAAATGACTAAAACCAAGTGCAGGAGTCTATTAGGTAGAATGAGGTAAAGCGATGGGACTGGGGGGAGTGTCCCAGATGAAATCTACAGTGGGGGTGGGCAACTGCAAAAGCCTCCAAATTTAACAAGACATGAATAGGGAGGGTGAGTAGGGGAAAACCAACACCTTCAGCAGTGATCTGAAAAACTATACAGTGAAGCAAAATAACAGTGCACAACTCAAAGTCAACCATAAATGATTTAAAATTAGTCAAACAACAATTAACAGTGCACAACTCTGAAGTGCCAGAAAAATATACTTAGCTCTGTATATCTCCAAATAGTTTGAAGAGTACTCTGTCAGGACACAGGAAGGCTCCAGCAATGATATGCAGGCTTTTACTAAGAGGGTCTTCTCTCACCAGAAGCAAAACAGTAGCACCAGGTCATAGACTCTTTGGTGATCAATAGTCTTGTCCCAGATGATACAGGGATATGTCGGGTTGTTATAGTCTTCTCCTGGTAGATGCCTTAAATAGCAACCAGGCCAATGAGGAAGGTCTCACACAGATACATACTGCCTAACCAGAAACAGTCAATAATCAATGCACTCTGCTTTGTCTCTCACTGGGAGCAAAATATAAGCATGCATTCCAAGCTGGCACCTATGAAGCAGTTAACAGGCTTTCTGGTGATCAGCAGTTTCCAGGAAATAACTTCCCTATGCACCTTCTTTCACCAGGAGCAAAACAGAAGAAGCACTAATCCAAAGATGACTACTGAGAAGCAGAATGTGGGCTGGCCAATACTTGGTAGTCTTGGACCAGAAGTTTCAGATTTTAAAAGTAAGATGGTAAAAATGGGTTATATCCTAAGTGCTGTAGTGCATACTAATCTGTTAAATATTAAAGAGGGAGTAACTCATGCTTTAGCAATCTAACAGGGGAGTAACTGATTTTAAAAGAGTAAGCTAGAGTGGATGGGGGTGGGCACTTATATATCTGGCTCTATGGACTACAATAGGATGACCAATACATTTAAATAGCTGAAGGGGTGTGACTTCACAACATGATAATTATGTGTTTACAGATAATATTATCAGTGATAATTATACATCACTGATGACATATTCTGGAAAAAAAAAAAAAAAAAAAAAACATTGTATTCTTTCTTACTTTAACAAAATATTTTATACCAGAGCATTTTTGTCTGTTTTAATATTTATCTTAAAATTTTCGAGGAGCGGTCCTGACCCAGCTTTAATTCAAACACACAATTAAAGATGTAGGCATCACTGTGCATTCTAAAGCCATTGTGATGAAACATAAAGCCATTGTGATGAAACATAAATATAAATATATATATATATATATATATATATATATATATATATATATATATATATATAAATAGATATAGATATAGATATAGATATAGATATACATATATATTTACTTTTTACTCTGTCTATCTGTCTATCTATCTATCTGTCTGTCTATCTTCCCTTCAGGGAAAATATCACTCGTGATCCTTTGTTAAAGGGAAAAGAGTACATTCCATGTACACATTTCTATATTTTCCTTGGATCTTGCTTTTTTCTGCCTTGCCTCAAAGTAAGATATTGTCTTGTTCGATTCTCAGCTAGAGCATCTTCTGTGTGGAGACATGCATGAATGGGCGTACCTTCGTTGAAGGTTGTGCTTCAGACCTGGCAACTCAGCGCATAAAAATCTACTGCCAATCATTAGTGGACCGGAGTTCCACTGTGGCGAACCCTAACGGGAAAAGCCGAAAGACATGATGATACTACTTGCTTTTTTCTCCCTTATATAGTATGCATCCTAACATATCACAGACAGAGGTTTCTTGCTACACTCAGTTATTCAGAAAACCAAACTGAAGCAGTCTAACAATGCCAAACACATTTTTGAGCACTGTAGTATAGTGTTTTGGCTCAATTCCATTATTTCAAAAAAATAAATAAAAAATAAATAAAAAAAAACATTCCCCGCGATTCACGAAGTTTGCGCCAGGTGCAGGGGTAGAGTTGGTGTTCTAACACCAAAGATGGCCGCCAAGCGATTCAGGTTACGAGTTGTTCCCATGTGCACTACCTGCATACGCTATGCCTGCACAACTCCTGAGTCTTGTATGCTAATTACCCCAATTGCAGCAGTGTAGCATGCAAATGAAGGTATGTAGTGATTCAGGAAGTGGTGCAGGCATAGTGTAAGCATGCAGAAATGTAAACTGTAAAAAAACGGTTTACATTTTTGCAAACATTAAATCGGAGCCATGACAGCCGACCAACACATGTATTATATTGTTAATATATGGCAATGGCTAAATATATAGCCATTGGCATAAAAAAATGTACAGAATATATAATTAACATTTAATATATATAGTCGCACTATCGCGATGTGGAAGCGCAGGGCAGCGGTGGGCAAAGGGGATTGCAAGGAATGTATCAAAATATAGAATAAAACTGCAATGAAAAGCATATCATGATTTCCCCATAATAGTTAATGGTAGGCATGCTACACCATACTCATGACACAAGAGTTGCTAAGGGGCAGTGACAGTGTTGTGCACAGTAGCTAGGAATTAGTAGGCAATGCCATGCAAATGAGAGGAGTAATAATGAATCGCAGACTCTCTGTTGGAGTAAGGATGCACCTCACAGCATAGCGTTATAACACCGAGGTGACCCCTTCAGATAAAGATGAAATCAAGAGATGGGTGTGACCCATTGCTGTAAGCACATTGGAGCATTGCTAAACTGGTCTGCCCCTAGCTAGGCAAAGCTGCAGGATAGGGGTGTGTCGAATTGCCCATAGCTATACTTAGCTGAGAGTACACAAGGTAACCGAGTATGCATGTGAATGGAGATGAAAATGCGCGTAAACCCGGTAAACGGATATGGGCGGCGCACACTGCAGCTGAAACAGGAAGGATATAGGAAAGAAATAAGGAAATGCTGCAGCACTGAAATTGGAGTACAAATGACTAATTAACACCTAGGAGCCTATAGTGGGCCACTGACAACAGCTAACAAGGCTGCAAGCAGCTACCTGCAGAACAGGGAAGGATAGGGGCTGTACTGCAAAGAAAACAGCAAAATGTCAAAGCAGAACAAAGACAATATGCAGTATATCAGCTACAAGGCACATTTCACCATGACTGGGTAGGGAAAGTACAAAACAAGAAAGACGGCAGGTGGATGCATGCCTGATAATGGGAGGGGATCCAGGTCTAAAAGTGAATTAAAGGGCAACAGATTAATCAAGGCAGGCAAGTAAATCTCCACAGTAAAGGCCCAACACATGCAGTACTCACTGCAAAACACATAATTAAGACACCCAGCAGCTGGAATAGCTCAAACACACCCACTTACATCAGCAGCATCCATAGCACAATACTATAAAGTGTGAAAGCACCTCACACACATTTGTGTATTCCCATATACTCTGCACCAGTGGCGTATACAGATGGGGAACTTTTATTATGTACATGTTAGGGGCTGCCATAGCTGTGATCCACCAGCATGTGTTGGAGACTGAAGGTGGTGTGGAGAATGAGGCACATGACCACCGCAGGCACCAGAGGAGGAGGAGAATGTTCAGACCCAGGGTAACCTACCAGGGGCTACATGATCTGGAGATAGTAGAGTGTTACAAGGTGGACAGGGACACCCTACAGCAACTTGTGGAGCTGTGCCGGCCATGCCTCAGAGCCAGAAAAAACAGAGGGGAACCAATCTCAGTCGATACGAAGGTATGTGTAAGCCTGAGAATATTAGCTACAAGTACCTTTCAAAGACCAACTGGGGATATCATGGGTATCTCACAGGCATCAGCATCCAGGGTACTACACCAGTTCCTGGATGCCATGTTACCACATGCCAATGAGCACATATACTTCCCCCGAATGCAGGAGGAGTTGGCCAGCAATATGCGTCTCTTCCAACCTAGTCTTCCTTCCCTTTATGTACCCTCAAAAGGACCATACTTAGTACCTCATTACACCTCTCTCTCTCCAATGTGTCTACTATGCATTTGCACAATTTTATACAAACAAAATATTTTTATTGTTGACCTATTGAACTATATCAATGTAAAATTGTTACTTTGCTTCTTTTTAATGCAACTTTAACTTTATGCATGTAACCCAACATATGTGAATCGTTTTGCTATAACTGTTATTATATCAATATTGTTTAAAATTGTACTTGTTTTAAAATGTATTACTTGAGCTTTTCTCCTCGGGTCTCCATTGAAAATGGGCCACAAGCCTAGTTGGACAAACCCAGTTAAAAAATGTCAATAAATAAATAAATAAATAAATAAAATGTGGTAGAATACCCAGAGGTACTGGGTGCAATAGACTGCATGCACATACACATCAAATCACCACCCGGTGAGCAGGGTAGGCACTACATAAACCGCAAGGGATACCCCTCCATCAACTGCCAGGTCATGTGCAATGCCAGGGCATTATCATGGATGTGTGTGCTGGCAGCCCTGAAAGCTATCACTACTCCCACATTTGGCATGCCTCACAGCTGTATCGGTTATTTGCCAGGAGGAGACATCCCAAATGGCCACCTGGTGGGGGCTGCTGGCTATGCACTGGAACCGTGGATGATGACTCCCATCTGAAATGCCCACACACCCATGCAGGAGTGCCATAATGAGGCACACGCACAAACCAAATTCATCATAGAGCGTGTGTTTGAGATGCTGAAATCATGGTTCCATTGCTTGGACATATCTGGTTGAGCCTTGCAGTATTCTCCAGGCAAAATGCCCACATCTTCTTAGTGTGTGCCATGCTACACAATATGGTCCTGCGGAAACAGCTGCAGCAGGGACAGAATGGTGAAGGCCCTCACGGCCCACCACCATTGCCAAGGGCCCCACAGGCACAGAGGTATGCAGACCACGAACACCCTGAGCCAGCCCCAGTAGGCAGACAGAGGTGTGCCCAGTATGCCTATGCCTTGGCAAAGAGGGAATGTATAGCACACACACTGATAGTGTAGGCACCTAGGGACTGATACCTTTCTCCACCTGCACACATGGTAAATATGGATGGCACACGCACAAGACTACCTGTAAATTGTCATGTATAGGCAGTCTACTGTGTGCATCCAACATAGGCAGCCCTCAACTATTGCACACACAACAGCCATTGGCACAAGGTAAGTCAACACCTGAACAGTAAATTAAGCTATCAGCATTTGCAGATACTGTATGTATAGATTCATAGGTAGGTACTTGGCCTACTGCCAGAGGCCATTCTTAAGGCCAGTCAAAATGTGTCAGCTTTTGCCACCCCATTGATTCATTAACCATCACCCTGTGGAGCAGAACCAATGGCAGGATCCCTGGGGTGCATCTACTGTTCCCCATCCACCCTTCAAGGTTTCTCTTGCAGAGTGTTTGTGAGGGGCTCTGTATAATGTAGTTAGGGATGTTGTTCCGAAGTATGGGGAGTGTCGGTGACAGGAAGCTGTCCCTCCAGCATCCTCCGGTTATTGTTGTGGCAAGGTCAGCTCACTACAGTGTGTGGCTCACTGTGACATGGATTACCATTGGTGGAGCATATCCATCAATCCTGAGTTCGACATGGCTGAGTTGGCCAGCGGAGATCATCTCTGGGTAAACAAGATGCCACTGAGTAAAGCAGGAGGCTGAAATGTGTGATATGGGTTGTAGTCTGGTAGTGCTGGTGTGCTCTCAGGAGCCTTAAGACAGATTTCAGTTAATGCACAGATGTTGATGTTGTCCATCCTGAGGAGTTCTGTGAGTGCATGCATGTTGTGATCACAACCACTGGTGTGGAGTAGCATAATCCTCATTGAATCTGCTATTGTGCTATTTATGGAGCTGGTATTCACCTTCGAGACTCTTCTAAGTAAGGCACCATGGGGACGTCAATAGCTTTGACCAGTATTCCAAAGCATAAGGATGACACATAGGCCGGTATGGTATCATTGCATGCATGCTCCACATCTGTGCTTGTTTTTCATCTCCCCTGTAGGTAACCTACTGGTAAGCAATAGAAATCCTTAAACTTATACAAGCCTTCTAGCTTCCAAGATAAGCTTTTGGAGTGACTAAGTATCAGTGTTCTGTATGTTCTTGCTGTACTCAACTCTTTCCTGACTACATGGTGAGTTCTCACTGTATATTGTGATCTGAAGGTCTGTTTATTCACATATTATGGCTGTGATGGCCTGCATGTTAGAGGTTCACAGACAGCCTACTACCTATCTGCCCAAGGGCAATAAGAAGTATAGCAACAGTGTGTTGGCCTTCCCCACACCATTGATGAAGTAACTGAGCCTCTGTCAAGCATAGCCAATGACGCAATTCCAGGCAGAGTTGCTGGTAGCTGTTGAAGACTGGGGTTGTGGAGGGTGATAGGGGCACTTAGTGATCTAAAGAGGGCATGTTAGTGTGGCAATTCAACACCATTCAATTCCCCCAACAGGTCTTGCAGCTATCAAACTGGACAGGATCCCCCACCCCCTGGTTGTATGGTTCTGCAACACATGATCCCAGGTGTGTACAGTCTGTTACCTATTCACACAAGGTTAACCTTGAAGTGTGTCAGTGAGGGGCAATGCCTAATGTAGTTAGGAATGTAATGTATTGTCTCACAATACATTTGTTATATGTTGCTATTTCAAGAGTACGTGAAGCTCAGTGAGTTTGGGGGCTCCTGCCCTTTGCTTAGCCTAGCTTACACATAGAAATCATCTAAATAGGAAATAGGTGGAAGCAACGTTAATGTCAACAGTGTAATGGTTACAGCATCCACATAGTAACTGTGCATTTGAGGTTACAATCCCGATAATGGCAGGGATGTTTATCATGTACAAAAGTATACCTTAACCACAGCTTGCATATAAAGGTAGTAATTGTCTGTATAATAAACATTCAAATCACCCATATAAACCCATGTGTGCAGGAGAGTACTGTCAACAGAGAATGTAATGTTATGTCAGCACATAGTGAGATGTTACGTCACTGACATGTATATATCCGGAGTAGTTAGCGGATGTGGCTGTGTTTGCACGCACAGGTTATACTTTACAAAGTTTGTTCAACTGTGTTTAACCGCTGCTATAATGTCACACAAACACTTTTAAACATGCTTACAACTGCTTAAATGAGCCTTATTCTGCAGTAAAAAACATTCATAAAGCATCGCAGATGTCGAACCCTGGACCATGCACACTACAGTCATGGGACATACCACTAAGCCATCCGAGGTGTACACATGTTTCATAGTCTTGAGACTACACCTTATACCATATGCATTTCACTGTAATGATCACAAATGGGACAGTGACTTTGTGTACATATGCACAGTACATTGTAATGTACTGTAGTGTGTGAACCAACACATTCCAGTCTACAGATGAATTATTGTTACAAACTAATACGAAATATATATGTATATATGTCAGTGATGTCTGCACACACACACACATACACACACACACACACACACATATATAAATATATATATATATATATATATATATATATATATATATATATACATTATACAGTTATTATACAGTTACAGCAATAGCCATATTTATGAACATCTATGAACACACTTCGTGACACAAAAGCACTCCAAAGGAATTGAGTGTACACAAAACACATGCAGCTCTGGTATTATATTATAACAATTAATATTAATCTAATTCACCATAGAAGGAGTGGTTGTTGTGTATGTGAAGATTGGAGTGGGGGAGGAATGATGGGTAATGCAATCATGCATCAAGGAGGGCCTGGGTCGAATGTCCAATAAGTGAACTGGAGTGCCATACATGGAATATGGGGTCAATATAGAAAGGACACAAAGCAAGAACCTTACTCATTCATAATACACCCTGTCATGTCACATTGCAACACCTACTTTCACAAACATATGAACATTAACATGTATCAGCCTGGTATTTATTTAAAGTAGATGTTTTTTTACAACTGGTTTATTTAAGAGAAGATGTTATTTTTTAAACCATTTTTTTTATGAAAGTATGATAAGAGGTGTAATCAAATTAATCACTTGGAGGTATACATCTCTCCACTTTAACAATTTAAAATATTAGTTTTTAAACGTGGAAACTTTTTACACCTCTACATATATTTTACATACTTTTTTATACATACATACATTTTTTATACGTATATATTTTTTCATATATGAACTTTTTCTTAAAATATATTCTGTTTTATATATACATATATTCATTTCCTATATATATTTTGTTCATGCACATATTTTTATACTCTTGTTTTTATATTTAGAATTATACTTTGATTTTTTGATAGTAATGCTTTTTACAAGTGAAGCAATTATTACACCGATAAGTTATTTATACTCATTTACTGACTTCACAAATATTACTTTAACTTATAGATGGTTTTTGATCTTGTATTTTTATTTTAATGCTAACTGCTTTTTTAATTAGATAATTGTTTAATTGATTAGCAAAAGGATGATATAAAAGCTGAGTGTTTGCTTTTAATTATTTGTCTGAAGAAGTCATCCTATGAGGGATGACGAAAAGCGCTTAACAGAATAAATTCGTTTGCAGTTTTTTCCTTGCCTGAGATTTTCGTTTTTTGAAAAGTTTGTTTCCGTTTCTTTTTTCAACATGTATTAGACATATGTACACCAACTGACTGTCACATTTTATTTCAGTAGTGAGGAATGTCTGTAGTTCAATATATATTCTAAACACCATAACATTTGTATGTATCTCAGATACCATAGTGGTAAAGTTAGTGACTGTAGTGTTCATGTTCGCGGGTTCAAGACATGCAAGGGCTGTTAGGTTATTTTGAGGGCCAGAATAAGGGCTTTTGGATGCAGGTGGATTAAATCTCTCTTAAGCAGTTGTAAGCAGGTTTCCACGTGTTTGTGTGACAGTAAGCGGCTCTGAAACACAGTAAATGGAGAGGTGCTTCACACGTTTGACCACTGCTTAATGTCATGCAGACCACAGGCAAACCTGCACACAACCACATAAATGTGCATTATTCACACTTTCCCTACCAGTGCCTACTCTGAGAGGTAAAATAATAACACTTTCCAGGAGTAGAACCTGCAACCATATGCTCCATCCTCAGAGTAACCTAACACTAAGCTACCTGGAATGTACCTATCCCAGTTGAGTATGCAGACAGGTTAAAACACAAAAGGGAGGAATGTGTTGAAATAGGACAACCCGCCATGTACCCAATTAAAGATGTATGCTCATATATAGATATATTAGATATATATATATATATAGAGAGAGAGATACATCGACACATGTCGATATATACAGGTCTACATATATATGTAGATATATAGATAGGTTAAAAACATCTACACATCTATGGAGGCACAGATACACGTATGCAATAATGTATATATCTATATACATATACACACAGACACACACACACACACACACACACACATAATATATATATATACACATATATATATATACATATATATATATATATATATATATATATATATATATATATATATACACACACACACACACACACACACACACACACACATATATATATATATATATATATATATATATATATATATATATATATATAGATATGTATACATACATATACATACATGCATACATGTCTGTAGACAGCATCTGAAGTGCTCATATCTGAGTATAACATGGACCATAGCAATCACACATTTCACCCCCCCCCAAAAAAAAAACAATATGAACATAACATATGAAGAGTATATGCCAATACACTATTACAAATATGTTCTATGGACACAGTCATCAACGCAACTGCAATGACTGCAAATATTCATGACAGAATTACACAGACAGCTTTCATTTTGCAAATCTTTATTACATTCCAATGTATTGCTAAAAGGATTCAACGACTAACAGTATCTGCATGCTATACAGGAAGCATGTAATAGTGCCTTAATGAATCAGCCTGCAATTACCATAGTATTAGTCCACTAAGGGATAGGTGTTCACATAGGGAATGAACACCCACACACATAAAGACATTGTATGAAAGCAGTTCCTACACACCTGCATGTGCTATGTATACCCACCAACATCTACCCCACAACCGAAATAATTACATCAATAAATACTGTCATACCATAACCAATTTTGCAACTACTGTACAACATCTGCTGAAACCTTAACATACCCGGACACAGACACACTAACATGGCCCTATGTGAAATATTTGCCTTTATACAATTGAACAGCTGCTGATGTAACAGGGTTTGTATGAACTAATCCTGTTTCAGAGGGTTGAAAGGTTCATATACAAGGAAGTTTTGCAGAGGACTGATTATTATCACAGTAAGATACACAATAACACCAAACTAAATATGTCTGGTAGGCACACTGTAAACCCCCTAACATATGCATAGCTATGCAGCCTTGAGCTGGTCAAACAACCTGGCCAGACTGAAACATATGCAGAAGTATTAGGTACAGACAAACCCTGCACAATTAGCAATGTTCAGAAATATGACAGCAGTACTCACGTTTAGACCAACTCCTCTAGGCATTACACACAATATATTACTGTTCATCTCCATACAGCTGTTGCAATAGATTCCAAGCAAAACTTTCACACTGTCTTCCTCACAAGAAAGGCAAAGGGACAACACCCAAGTGGAGTATTCGATTATACTCCACTGTAGCCATGGTATTAGCTAAGTCAGTAGCACTGCAGCTGATGTGCATGTAATTAGCTACTTAGGAACACCAATTGGTCCTCAGAATAGCACATGTTACTGATCTGTAACTATAAAAGGTCACCTTGTCACACATTCAGACCATCTGTATCTACCTGTAGGACAGTACAAAACACTGAAAGATGAACCAAAAATGAGTATTACACCAGTTAATAACATCTCAGATTACCAAGACGGTATGTATAACATGTAGTATGTCTGTGTATGTAGCATCTGTACTGTAAGAATTACAGTGTAATGAATGCATATAGTGGAAATAGCTATCTTGTAGTGATGTATTATTGAGCAGTAATAATGCTTGTAGTATTCTATGTGTGTACTGCTGTAGGCCACACAGCACACTCCACATACACCACAAGGGATGATATGGGCTTGGAACCCACCAATTCACTTCCAGCCACTGTCAGTGTCAGGATTGGTCCAACAAGTATATGCTATAACAGGAGATAGTATATGCAGATATATTGTAACAGTCGACATCTGTATGGGTGTATAAGTAAGATGAACATATTAAAGGTGGGCTTACCATGAAAATATGGCGTGCATTGCGGGATATTGTGCCAATAACTGTGTAATGTACAGTAGTCTAAGCAGATCTGTATTCTATTCTACATAGCAGTTCAGTTATGTTATGCAAACAGTAGTTATGTCTATTGGCAATTACAATACTCAATGACAGGATACATAGCATTAGTATACATCTGACAGGTTAGCAGCATGATAGCAAAGATAATTGGAAGAGCCAGGTAACTGTCCATGCACATAACACATGTAATATTCACCTCTCTACTATTGTTTGCAAGCAATAACAGCTGTGCATGTGAACAGTTTATGCAAATGTATAGTGACCCTTGTAACAGGGCTGGGCCAAATGGCTATGTGCACACCTACATAGAGTGGATATTGAGAGTACAGACACATGGGTTGAACTACCAGGTTTGTGTAGGCCAACCTCTCATTGCCAACCAACAGCCACTTGCACATACTGTATGTAAGGTAGTGCACAGCACAGGTAATGAAACAGGTTGCATATTATCATTAACTCCAGTGTAACATCTGCAGTAGGAGTGTAATATGTAGGAGACAGCTGCCCATGTGTAATAGCGGCTTCATAGGTGATAGCTTACACTCTCTGAGTATATCCTGATCATGTTGATAGTAGCATCAGAGTCTATTGACACATGACTCTGTTTGGCAAGTGGGTGTCTGTGCCCATCAGAGCTCATGGTCCTGGTGGATATGTCAGTATATACCCAGAGAAGAAAACAGACCTGTAGACACTTGCATCATCTGTAATCAACTAACAGGATGTGATGTGCTCCTCAGAGGAGGATTGCTTCTAAAGGTAGCTACAATGTTTCTGTAATAGCCACTGCTGTCACGTCCATAACACAAATATTTACATGTGAGCATCACTGTCTAAAACATTGTCATAGGCAATACGTAAATTAAATATGGTACTTGGTACTTGTAGTACTGATGGCTCATACAGGCATGTCCACTAGTCAGCTACTGGTGTTTCCTAATGTCAGCATTGTGTATGTGGCCATCCTGGGGGATCTATGTCATGTACACTGCCAGACCCACCTGACACCATGCCACACACATTGTTTGGGATGCAGCTACAGGGGTAAGCTGGAAGGCAGACCAGTCTACAGCCATGACTGGACTGGACAGTCATGAGATGTAGGTTAACACATGCAGCTCATCAACACAACCAACACACACCGTTACCAGAATACAGTAAGGACACCCACACACACTACTGGAAATCACACACATTCACAGACGTGTCTAAGTATCTGGCCAAACAAGTGACCCCCCCAAAGCAGGAAGAGACAGACACCGAAATACACAAACTGTATGATATAGTTTGCATAATTGTGTCACCTCTGAACACATGACTGGAAGCATGCCCAACAGTACTCATTTGTAAATGCAGACTCTAGCACTATGTTATACAATGACCTATACGAGGGCATACATACTGTCAGCTGCCTGTCTGCCATGATTAGCCACATACGCATACACTCAGACCACCTTTTGAACTATACACATGGCTCTGGCATATTCCATGTTGTTGTGCAGGACCTGTGATGCAGTAGCCTGGACTGCATGGAAACACATGTAGGAACTGTCAGGTCTTGTAGCCTATGCAGGTATGTCCCAAGGCCTGGGTAGCATTCTGCCATTGGCCAGAATGATACTGCAGTACAGGGACAAAAGGATTGTATTCCACAATTGTCTAGTGTAGTGGTGCATGTCACAGGGTATCCAGTATCTGTCGTTCTGGGATAACATGGTTGACAGGCCATTATGCTTTGCCAAACAGGGCCTGCATCTGTCACCCCTGGGAATCTGGATACTGTCTAGGGCTCATGCTTCTCCATAGTTACTTCATCGTGCACAGTTCAAGTGAAGGTCTACTGCTGTTACAGAGACAGCCAAGCAATAAACTGCAGGTCTCGCTACACAATGATACATGTCAGAAATGCTATTAGGACACACATATGTCAATCCCTAACATGGAGATCATATCTGTGCAGTGGCTGAGACATGTTTCAATGTTCCAAAGAGCACATCTGCATGACCATGTTATAACACATACCTCACCTCTTGCCCATTATCCTTTATTGGAACACATGGGCCACAGGTGTGCCCATATTCCTGAAGGATATGTACACTTCCACGCTAATTGCATCTGCATAACATCAGATGCATTATGCTGAGCAACTACCTTTGTGCCAAAGTGGAATTCAAATTGTACTTTGAGACAGATCACCCGCAGGCCGCAGATTTCCCAACTGTCATAATGTGCTGTAATGGCGAAAATTAGGTTCAAGACAGAACCATAATAATAATAGCTACTCTCAACTAGTCCAGTATGAACTGGGAAGACTCCTCATGTACCAACACCTGCGCTCAATGCATGTTGGATTTCATTGACCCCACTGACCTGGATTACAGTAGTCACACAAACAGGGCTAACAATATGCTACACATAGTTAGTCTCCAATGCCAATGTTATGTTTCCTAAGAGCAGAGTGGTGAGTGCCATGGCACCCATGCAGATGGACAATGCATGTGCAAATGCTGAATCCTACACAAATAAACCTTAAGCAGTCACATATGTGCAGTGATTGTGCCATTGAAACAGAACCAGGATTCAACCCAACACAAACAAGTAGGCAAACTGGTGGTACCATGCTTTAAACTGTACCACAGAAGGTATTAACTGTTGCAAGAGTGAACACACATGAGTGTAGGTGATCCCTGGTCAGCCTCAGTAAGAGCAGATACATCATATAAAACCACACAAAGCTACTGTGAAACTAATCAGCCACATATTATGAGGCCAAGCACAGAGCATTCTATAGCAATGACAAGACCTGCTGTGCTGCACAGTGCTATGGCATGGGAAGTACTGCACCTACAGAAATAGCACCCGTTTATCCAGATAGGGTCTCAGAGAATGTAAACCCGCTCCCACCCCCACCCTCAACAGGTACACTTAGTAATATAGCCATGTACACTACAGGGCCCCTGTACAAATGACTATGCAGGTACAAGCTGCACTCTCTAAAGCCATATATACAGCTTCCATGGGACCTGTCAACATCCTAGGGGGTATCCCACACAAATGTAAGAACATTCAGCTGTCCACATACACATCATGTTCAATCATAGCTCCATGTCAGGCTGTGTACACACCGACTGGTGCACAGCAACAGTTATCACACCCCACAAAGGGGGAGACACCATCGATAATGGGACATAGTTCACAACTACCCTGCTGAGTCTGGTCTGTACGGCCATGAACCATGTTCAGCGTAATTGATGTACTCGGTACAGATGTAGATGACAGTATGGTTGATTCACACTGCATATCATGACCTTGCAGGTCATAGGATACCATCACCCATACTGTGTTCCAGCTACACTCGGTAAACTAGGTGTATATTCCTATGTAAAGGAGTGGTTGAGAAGTGGCCTGCTGGCAGAACCCACACTACAGAAGTTGTCTGACAAATACACGCACATCAAACCAGTGCCAGCCACAGTAATGCAGAGTTCATTCCTAGTACTCCCCCTCTTTATCTATACCACATAGACTAACACAGAAGGCATCAGCCTATTGATGTTTGCAAATGACTATGAATGAGGAGCAATAGTTGACTCATTGTGTGCTGCATTCAACATACAGAAGGGTAGTGTATCAGATGTGTGGTGTGTGATGTATGGCCACAATCAGACAGCTAAGTATTGCATTGTCATCCCCTATGTTACAAACCCTGTACCCATTAACTACCACCTAAGCAGCGGTCAACATAATTGCAACTCTGTGTATGGGATGCATCTGGACAGCACTTTCCTTTGATAGTTACATCACCACAAAATACAGGTAGTCATATGTGGCACCCCTAATCATGACAGGGTGCCATCCAGGAATATAGAGATAACTGCTCAGCCATACTCAACACCCTTGTGACCTATAATAGATCACATATTTCCTTTAAGGGTTATTGCCCATGTGTAGATGGCCTTCACTGCCCTTCACAATCCCTAGCTGCACTATGGTAGCATGCAGCCTACTCTGAATAAAGCCATATCCAACCCAGAGGTGTTGGACATGCTACACTTAACACATCTTGATCCCAAATAAACACATATGTCATGGACATCCACCTTTCTAGTACAAGGATCACAACATGCCTGACAGATCCCTGTCCCATACACTTAACATACTCTTGCCATACTATGCATCCCTGTCCAGCAAAGCTGCCCATCGCCCCCTTTCTGTGACATGGTGTGATGTCCGCATGCCAACTATATCAGCAACCATGTGCATCAGTTCTGTGGCACTGCTTGAACTGGCCACTGAAACTTACCTGTCTGTTGCCTACTGCTAGGTAACCTGTCTGCCTAGGCTCATAAATGGCCCAGGGCATATAGCCTACTAGATCACTATGACCATACATGCTATAGTTGATATCCAACCCTGCAAATACCAACAGGCTAGCTATTGTCCCATGTGTTACACGTGCAACACAGGCAATACATAGCAGGATGCTACGCAACTGTACAGTGCCGTGTATATGTATATGGCAAAACATATACATGCTTGCAAGTTTGCAGGGTCACAGGTCATGTCCTTAATGACTATGTATGACTATATATGTGGCATATACACAGCATTAAGGTCGATTGTATTAATATGAACACATCCAGACATGTGCTGATAGGTAAAGACACCACCACAGGCAAAAAGACATGCCCACATCAAGACAACATCCACATGGTGTATGAGCAATGTCATCACATGACACATACTTATATGGTGATAACATCACATCACCAGTAGGTATCAAATGTGTGTGACCTATACATGTCAGTGGTGTTAGTGTCATCTAGATTTACAAAGACCTATTTGTAATCTTAATAAATGTGATACACATGTATGTTCAGCTGTACTGCTGTACTTCTCTGTGAGTTACTGTGACCTGTCTCCATCGTTATGTCTTCCAGGTATGCCACATAGCAGACTGCTGCCATACAGATGCTTGGAGGATGAGGTCTTCAACCCATTCCTCCTCGACAACTACATGATGCTCTTCAGCCATGTGCCACAGGATGCACAGCAGCGGGATGACCTGTGGGAGGAACTCTGCAGGAGGGTAAATGATGTTGGCAGTCACAATTGCACCTATCAGCAGGTGCACAGACACTGCACTGACCTGATAAGATGAGTGAAACAGCATGTTAATGCAATCACCAGGGAACAAGGTGCAACAGGTGGGGGGCCACTCACCCAGCCCCCACTCACATGTACCGAGGAGCTACTGGTCAGCCTGGGGACACCTGCAGAACTCCATCCACAAGCTTTAGCTGGTATTGCGGAGGTGGGTGTCTCTCCACCACCGAGCCTGGAGTTGCCTGGTAAGTCACTACTGCACATAAAACACAACTATATATCACATAGTTAAATGTGTTACTGTACAATATGTAATGTAACATCATATGCAAGGCATGTATGCACATATGCCACATACCATAGTCTGCTACTCTATGTATGCACAGATGTGCATAATCCATAGTATAGTGTATTGTACTGGCCTATATGCTAACATGGACATTGCACCCTGTACCTACCACACAGGTGTTGATAATGATCTTACTGCTGTGACACTCCTGTTTAGGTACCTCTGGTGTTTTGCAGTGACAGCAGCCTGTGTCAGAAGAAATAGTTATTATTTACCAGGCCTGATAATGCACAGAACATATTAATAGCATGCTATCTGCCATAACACACGTACACATAATGTATGGTGGTCCTGTTACTGGACACTGGTCAGACCTGCAATGCATCACACTGTTTACCTATGCGAAACAATTGAAGACTATATCAAACACCTACACTAAACCTTCCAAACTGTCATTTCCAGATATGTGGACAACAGTGAATACAATGGTGGAGGTGTGTTCCACTGTTGGGACAGGTACTACACATCAGCATTACACATGTTGGGAATATGAACAGTACTGTACAGAGAGCATATGTGTGCACACACAATAAATGTGTTGGAGCTGGAGTATGCCCGGCCCACAGGATACACCCTTGTGGAGTATACCCTTTCTATGAATGTCACACAGTATCATGTGCTATCAGACATGTCCATGACATGTAGTGGGCCGACTGCAACACTGCTCAACTATCCTGCAAAACATGTCTCACATCCCATACGTACCACCCTTTGTCTGCATAACCCTGTCCTCAGTGGGGCATATGACATCTATGGGTGTATGTCATATGGGATAACACTAACGTGAAATAAGATGGCCATCCCAACCATTGGACTGAACATGTGTACACATGGCCATGGAAGAAGGCCAGAGACATGAAACAACACACGCAGTAGAACTGATGTACATGTGTGTACACCCTGTTGTACATTGGGTCGACACAGTACAACTATGGCCTTTGTGTAATGGTGATATTGCAGATGTGAAACACTAAACATCATACAGGCCTGTGCATAGCTTGTGTAAGCATAACATGTAACCACCACATAACATGTCTTGAACATTTGGAGTGTGTCAGGACATGGAAGCATTCACCTTTACAGTATCCAAATGCATGCATGTGTTGCACAACATACACATACATCCACATCAAGCCACAGATATAGTACATTAACCTTGCTGGTGTCAGACATCACTGTCATGCCTGCACCTCATGTATGTGAGGTACACAGATGGCATGTGGGACATAGAGTACGTATAAGTTAGCCATGTGTAGGCATACTTGCGAGGTATCAGTAATATGGTTGCAGATGTGCAGGGGTGTCAGCCATATACCCTTCTGTGACTTATGTCACACATTCCACATTAGGGTTTATTGTGTATACACCTCGGTGACATGGGTCACATTCCACATTAGAAATGTATTGTATGTGAACATAGTCATGGCTATGAACTGTGTCAGTAGCTCACACTGTATAGCAATTGTGAAACCACATGATGCCCTGCAATGGCTATGCACATCAGCTCAATGTGCAGTATGTCCCTGCATATCTGTGGGGTGGACAGACAACATTGCATCAGCTAAAGGCCCATGTTAGTATAACAACATGTCCCTGCATTGGGACACCATTACCCTACTGTATATTGGAAAGGACACCATTGTGTTACACATGTATGCATGTCATTCAACACGTCAGCAGAAAACATGTCATACTACATGTGATTGGCAAGGTCATACGCCACACAGCAGGCCGGTGTACTGTAAACTTGTTCTGGTCTGTGCCACCATTGCAAAGTAGGGACAGCCATGTCAAACATGTGTGTACAGCCACATGCACAATGTCTACACTCAGCTCAGGGGTAGGTGGAATAATGTTGAACAGACATGCACTGCTTTGGGGGAGATATGCAAGCTAGGGCTCAGGAAAACATAGTATGCAGTCGACATACCCTACAGCTCATGTCCTTACACATAGGGATGGTGGCCAACACAGAGCATCAGTGGCAGATGTACAAAGGTCAGCGATGGTCTGTTAACATGTGGTGTATGTTGCACACACCATGACAGTGCAGTGCAATGGTGCAAAGTGCATGCAGTGTGTTGCAGGTATTGGGCATAGGTTACTAACACAAATGGTGCAATACAGGTATGTATGCTAACCACCACTATAATTATGTAAGGTGCATGCCATCTGCTATAACACATGCATGCTGTTGTGTGCAACTCAAGGATGTATGATAAGTACCACTATAATTGCCTAAACTGAATCTATAATTGTCTAAGCTGATTACCATCTGCCATATCACCTGCATGTAGCGTGTGTGTCAGTGTGTGTCTGTCAGTGTGTGTCTGTGTGTCCCTCTGTCTGTGTGTCCATCTGCCTGTCTGTGTGTGTCCATCTGTGTGTCTGTCTGTGGGTGTATGTGTGTCTGTCTGTCTGTGTGTGTCTGTCTGTGTGTGTCTGTCTATGTGTGTCTGTCTGTGTGTGTGTCTGTCTGTGTGTCTGTCTGTGTGTGTGTCTGCCTGTCTGTGTGTGTGTGTGCGTGTGTGTGTGTCTGTCTGTCCATCTGTGTGTGTCTGTCTGATATAACTTGTAATGTACAGTTCTTGTCTTCCCCCCACAAGTGTTGATGTAAATGCGTTGCCTTCCTGCGGTCCACCTGATGTTAGTGTCCCCACAGACTCTAGCAGTGATGATGATAGCATGATTGAGGCACAGGCAGGGATGTCAGGGGCTGCATCTGTGCCATTGGTTTCCATTCCACTTGTCTCCCCCTCATCCTCGTACACAGTTCCCCTGTCTGCAGATACCCTATCACAACTGGCCATAGAGGAAGGACAGTTGGTGGGTGGTAGCATGGAACAGGCAAGTGTGGTGACTATGGAAGGTGTGACTGCACAGCCGGAAGCACTCTGCACTTATGAACATGCAAGGCTGAACCAAATCCTGAATTAGTCACGAGTAGCCAGCATGTGGGAAAAAAGGCACAAAATACCAAATGACCATTGGATTAAGCCAAAAGGCTAAATCCCTTTATTGACCATACTGGTTTTGGCCACAAAGCCTTCATCAGTGGAACAGAATCACAAAGCAAAAACACACAATCCTACCTAAATAGACCCCCCCACCAATAGAAAAATAGGCCTGCCCACTGCAACACAAATGTCACCCCTTCCATAGTATGCAAATACTAATAGTAAAAAATGACCTGTGATTACATCAGCAACAGCCTAAAAAATACTGTGCATATAAATATGAACCAAAAAAATGATAATTTCCAATAAAGAAAAAAGATAGAACCATACACACCCAATCTAGACAAAAAAATCCCATAAAACATATAATACAAAATGCAACATTACAAATGGTCATTAAATCCAGGAGGGAATAATCCCTCAACTTAATGATCCAATATTTTTCTTTTTTGATTAGAATGCTGTGCCATCCCTGTTTGTTGTTTCTGTTCCCAATAATTCTGTCAATAATTATGAAATGGAATTCCGCATTAGAATGTATCATACAATGTCTATATAATGCATTGGTTTCACTCTTGTTATGAATATCGCTACGATGTTTGGACATTCGTGTTCTAAGTGCACGTGATGTCTGACCAACATAAAAAGCTGAGTATTTACATGTGGCCAAATAGATAACCCAATCGGTCCCACAATTCCCAAAGAACGTCATATCATAAACTTTGCTGGTGTTTTTGCTACTAAACTGTTTGAGTTTACTGACATATTGGCACGATGAACAATGTCCACAGGGAAACATACCAATCAGATTATCCCCGGATACTGTTAGTTGTTTATAAATAGCACCCCCACTGCCGGTGTGTTTAAAATGGGAAAAGTGGGACCCCAATGTTTTACGTTTCCTGAATGAAATCTGGCATGTGGCCCCTAATATTGTCCTTAGGTCATCATTAGCCAATAGAATATTCCAGTGTGTATGTATGGTGTATCTAAGAGTGCTAATGTTATGCCCATATGTGGTTACAAGCCTAATGGTGTCAGCAGGGTTTGCTCTAGTTTTAGTTGAGTTTGTTCGATACCTGAATGAAAATAAATGGGGTATTGAATTTACCCTCAACATGGATGTTGATGAAATTAATTTTCTGGATGTCAATGTTCAGAGGAATGTGGACAATACTCTAAATACTAGAGTATTCTGCAAATACCCCCAATACAGTAGTTTGTTCCATGCCACTAGTTTACATCCTAGGCATACCATCCGCAACATCCCCAAATCTCAATTTCTCTATATGAAGAGAATTAATTCTACCATGCAGGATTATGATCTATCACGCCAAGAGCTTTGTGACAGGTTCAGAAATAGGGGATACAGGGAATTTGGCATTATATCAGTGAGCAACTGGGCCAATTGTCAGGATAGGGATTCTTTATTGGAATATAAAACCAAAACTAGAGCAGACCCTGCTGACACCATTAGGTTTGTAACCACCTATGGGCATAACATTAACACTCTTAGAGACACTATACATACACACTGGAATATTCTATTGGCTAATGATGACCTAAGGACAGTATTAGAGACCACATGTCAGTTTTCATTCAGGAAGGGTAAAACATTGAGGTCCCACTTTCCCCATTTTAAACACACCAGCAGTGGGGGTGCTATTTATAAACAACTAACAGTATCTGGGTATAATCTGATTGGCATGTTTCCCTGTGGACATTGTTCATCATGCTGATATGTCAGTAAACTCAAACAGTTTAGTAGCAAAAACACCAGCAAAGTTTATGATATGGAGTTCTTTGGGATGTGTTGGAGCGATTGGGTTATTTATTTGGCCACATGTTAATGCTCAGCTTTTTATGTTGGTAAGACATTACGTGCACTTAGGACACAAATGTCTGAACATCATAGTGATATTCATAACAAGCGTGAAACCAATGCATTATATAGACATTGTATGATACACTCTAATGCGGAATTCCATTTTATGATTATTGACAGAATTATTGGGAACAGAAACAACAAACAGGGTGGCACAGCATTCTAATCAAAAAAGAAAAATATTGGATCATTAAGTTGGGGGGATTATCCCTCCTGGACTTAATGACCATTTGTAATGTTGCATTTTGTATTATATGTTTTATGGGATGTTTTTTGCCTAGATTGGGTGTGTATGATTCTATCTTTTTTCTTTATTGGAAATTATCATTTTTGGTGCATATTTATATGCACAGGATTTTTTTAGACTGTTGCTGATGTAATCGCAGGTCATTATTTACTATTAGTATTTGTATACTATGGAAGGAGTGACTTTTGTGTTGCAGTGGGCAGGGCTATCTTTCTGTTGGTGGGGGGGTCTATTTAGGTAGGAGTGTGTGTTTTTGCTTTGTGATTCTGTTCCACTGATGAAGGCTTTGTGGCCAAAACTGGTATGGTCAATAAAGGGATTTAGCCTTTTGGCTTAATCCAACAGTCTTTTTGTATTTTCTGCCTTTTTCCCCACATTCTGGCTACTCGTATCTAATTCAGGTGTGCCTGCACACCATGATCCCCTTCAACAGACTGGTGATGTCCCACACAGGCATGTGCCCAGCGCTGCTCATAGGAGGACCACTGGCCAATATGCTCCTGCGTGACCAAGCACATCAGCTGGAGTCACCAGACGCATGTTTTGGGCTGTAATGGAGGCACAGGCACGTGCTGAATGGCACAGCAGAGAATGTGTGAGGCATCAGAGGGCTGCTGTCCGTTCATTAACTAACATCATCCAGGCACTTGCAAATGCTCACCATCATCTTACACATGTTTTGAATAGATGATTGGGTGGCATGATGGAGTCCTTGACCATGGCGTGTCAATCCTCGAGCATGGAATGTCTGTGCTGGAACATCTGGTGGGAGTGAGGCATTGGGCATGTGGACGTAGGTCAGCTACATCACCTGTTGAAGGTCTATGTGAACATGCTACTACACATGCTCACTCCCATAGTGGCGGTAGCAGCATCAGTGCAGCTAGTGCTGTGCAGTCCACAACAGGACACATTAGACCACGCGCACGTGGTCCTGAATGGTCTCAACAGGGACATGAATCCAGTGGACGTGTGTCATCAGATGGTACCCAATCTGGACCTCTGCCTGGTAGTACCCGTGCAACCCCTGGGAGGTGCAGGTCATGCGGCCGTGGCTAGGCACTGTGAACAGTGAAACCTGCCTTGTACAGTCTGCAGCTGTCAATATTACCCCTGTGTAGGTCAGCCACATGCCAGACCTGTGTGCATGCATACACACACAGTGGAAACAAATGTAGGGCACCTCAACACACACATGCATAACATCCACACATGCCCAATGATATCACAGACCCTAACAAACACACACATGATGTCATCCAATGGCACAACCTAAGCCTCTGACAAACAAAATCACCCTGTGCATATGATGATGCCTGTGCTGCATTCCTGTCATCCACACCATCAGGGCAGGGACATGTTGATATGGTCTGATGCACAGGGTGAACATACTAGGTAGACAATTGTAGATTAATATTGTTGAGTAGTGTTGACAGGCAGCAGACATACCATGTACTGCAGTTCTAAAATGCATTTTGTACATTTGACAGCATGTATCATGTGTAACAACACTAAGAACACATTGATCCTGACATTCTACCTTCCTCTTTTAGGTATAGTTGCATGTGCCGGGGGATGTTGGTGTTTGCGGGAGTCCCATATGTACATATTGACTACCCACAGGTCAGTATGACAATACCTGCATGCATGTTGTAGCTTCCACATCACAGTTATATTCTCCCATGTTTCAATTATGTTTACTGTTCTAATGATCCAAGAACATGATAGATGTGTAGTAAGCTACTGTGTTCAGAGACGTCACATCCTTAGTGGGTGACATCACAGGTATAGTTACCTTGAGCGCAGAGTGGGTAAAAGAGTGGTATGCCGGAAGACAAGGGTAAAGGCCAGTGGAAATAGTGGCTTCTCATTGGGAAGCAGTAATACAGTACAGGTAGTTGGAATGGCCTAAGATCGAGGACATCGACAGGGATACTACAGTGCAGTGAGTGTATGTGGGGAGGGGGGGGTCCATCAGTAGGCTATGTAACAACAGGTCACACCCCAGGGAGTACATGTTAACAGGCGGTTAATATGCCCATCTACGATTGATGATATCAACAGGGATTCTAGATTGCTTTGAGTGGATGGGGGGGGCATTAACATTTCACTATGGTAAAATACAGCCTCACTCCAGGAACCGGACAGCCATACACATGGACAGCCATACACACAGACAGCCATTCACACACACATATACACACACACACACACACACACACACACACACACACACACACACACACACACACACACACACACACAAACACTTTGGCATTCACAAAGATATACACCTATGTCACACACATACAGACACTTTACATGTGTGAGGTTTAACTACCTGCCTAGGCCTTTCTTTCTACACTTCACTCTGTACTGCTGTCAACAACAGTGTTCTGGAGAGTAATAACATGTGGGATGTATTCCCAACCATACATGACATGTATGGACACACACCCACACATGCTGGTACTGTGAATCAAACACCAGCCTATCTCATAATAGGTACCACAGAAGGACAGCACTATCGCATCAGGTACAATGCTTACTGACTCTTTCCTTTGACAACCATGCTGATATATGCACAATATATGCACATAGGAGGTATTACTGTTACAGGTTTCATGAGGTTGCCTTCAGTGTCACCCTTACAGCATTCTACATTGTCTGTCTTCCACTTTAATTAACAAAACCTGACCTTAGCAGGTACACAGGTTATTGTAGGACTGGTTATAACACACCAGTGAGCTGTCCTCAGTAATCAATCATCTGCAAGGAAGCCCCACCACTTAGTAGTCATGTCCAAACATCTGTCCATACTGCATGTACGGCTTACTGTACTTAGAGCATATCACCATATACAGTTGGCAATGTTGAGGCTGTATTGCAACAGCATGATATACTAAGACAACAGTCACCTTCAGACATCAGACACTGCACACACATGGAATCTACACAAACAGCAATACATGTACACATATGCAGTCTAAATCAGTACATGCACTAGCAGGTCAGGAGGATACATTCCACACCTTCCCCACGCCATGTGTGAAACATAGCCGAGCATTACACCATAATGGATGTTGTATTCTTGTACTGGTAGGACACCACCACTTTCACCGAGTAGCCAAGTGTACATATATTACAATAGCACATATCAGTGTGACACACACAGCATTATTCTATGTCATGCTCCTATGAACTGTTACATTGACAGTGCCATGGTGAAGCCAGGGCACTGTAATGGTCAACAGTGAGCACATCATATTTGCCACACACACCTCATATATACTGGAAGAGTGCCAGCAATGTGCTCTGTTAGAGCTATGCAGTACACTCATTTAAGCATGTGCGAGGTCTGTGGCTTGTAAACATCTCACCCCAGCCTGTACTGGCTATTGTGGTACTAAGGCTATTGTCCAGACAGCACACAGCATGCAGGGCTTGCAATTGTTGACATGGGGCATATATAGGAGCTCTTGCCACACATGGCTGTACATGTCATGAACATATCACCGGTGACTACTCAGGAACATACAGAGCAGAGCTGGATTTCCGTGAGCGTGCCAATACAGGCCTTGTGTATGTCCTATGGTTCTGTTATTTGGGTATGTTTGTAAGCATTGCATTAGGTGGACATGTCTAAAGACATACATGCCACATGGGGTGTTGTTGTATGATATGATAGGTGTCATGGGTGACCAGTAAAGAGAGGATATTACCTCTATCAACATAGATATCGAACCGTATGTACTGTTAGCATGCTATCTGCCATGTGCATGTGTGTAATGAATGTAGCCACCTGTATGTAGAAAGGTAAATGAAAGCTATGGTGATGTAATTTATGTTGAATGAGTGTGGGATGTATATATCCAGGGCAGGTACGGTTAGGTCATATTTAACCATGAGGGTGGTGTTTACTGGTCTACAGCAACAGTCGACCGTGTTAATGCTGACAACATCCGAGGGATTCTGGTATCTGTACAACTGAGCAGGTTACAAACAGTGGTATTATTGCATTGCATAACACATTATGCAGCTGTGCCTGTACATGGGTACTTTGTACAGTTGATGTAGGCCCAGGTACAGTCCACCAATCAAGGGTCATCTGGTGGTCTACCATACTATGTCATGCCACATATGGATGTGTGTTGGTAGTCTGGGAACATGGTGGTGGATGTATATGAGGATACAACCTAAAATGCAACATTTGCCACCGTCAACTGTATCTGACTCATCTGTGATGCGTTATATCAGAGTAGTGGTCTTTACATGAGAGTAGCTTTTAAGAATATGTGTACACCACCACCTGGAATGGTCCATACCACTGTTATGGCCCACATGTCTGGATCTGAGTTATATGGTGGTAGTGCAATTGTGCACTACAGAGCCTTCAGCCAGGAGTTCCTCACTGCACAGATGTCAGTATTCCCCACTGTAGGTTCTACATTGAGCAAATGGATTACTGAAGCCACACATCTAGCACTGGTTAGCATAAGCATCCAATGCAATTGTCATGTAGGTGTCAGGGTGTTACATCTGTGTGTAGGACATTTGCCTTGGAATGCGGCTATATGGGTAAATGCGACCTAGGTATTATCCACACACACGTGTAACATGGATGCATGTGCTCTGTGTTGAAGGCTCATTGTTTGGTCATGACAGCCCAGAATGACAGACACTGGACAACCTCATAATAAGAGCAGGACATTGGCTCATTGTTTTGGTTTAGCAGTTGCCACCCATACCATGACATCACTGTGCATGGCATTAATGTGCTTGGTAGCAAATGCCCCATGTAAGGTGATGGACAGCAGCAGGACTTGTGTATATGACCAATGTGAGATATACTTAGGGTAGCAGTCCTGCTAATAATGGGAACTACTATACAGCCAGGACAGGTCATCTTGACTACTGCACCTCAGTACCATTACGCAAGGTGGCTCACACATTATGCTTGCACATGACACTGTTCCACATATAATGCCACTGTCCACAACCTGCTATCAACGTATGCCTTTCAGGGCAGCAAGGTGTGTGACACATGCTGTAGGTAGCATCCACCTTTGCAACCCAGGTAACCTATTGTCTGTCACATCCACACATGCATTCATGTGTATACATAACATATATTCAGTACGTCATGTATATGTATGCATGTGTATCATGCAGCACAGACACAGATATATCATTTACAGGCCACATACAGGTATCAGGTAGTAAACCAGTATGATGTGCATATACACTGACAGGTAAGATGTACCTAACTGTAAACCCGCGTGTTTACAATAGGAGTCCATTACAACGTGTTCTGTACATGTAAGTGTTTGAGCATGCACACTGTGGCCTTCAGTGTTTAGAATCGGAGTGCATCCCAAACAGCCCAAACAGCCCTGTGCTACTAAGTGTATGAGTGTACCTACTGCCACCTTGTGTAATTTGAGTCAGTGTCTCCAACAAGCCCTTTGTTACTAAGTGTATGAGCATGCCCAGTATAACCTTATGTAGTTGTAGTCATAGTGCATCCCAAATTGCCCTGTGCTATTAAGTGTATGAGCATGCACACTGTAAACCTTTATAGTGATAGTAGTTGTCCATTCCGCAGATGGCCATACTCCAGTTCAGGTTCCTGTTGTGCTACAGCTATACCTCTCAGGCCTACCTGCGGATGGTGTGTCTTGTTTGTGCATACAGGTTGTAATGGACACCTACTTTAAACACACAGGTCTACAGCTATATACTTCATGACAGTCAGTCTCCCTGTTGTTGTCCTCAATTGTAGAAGGGCAGTCTGACTGTATTGGGATGTGTAATCTCTGCGGCGTGTCTCGTAACTGTGGATTACTGTAATAGTGAACCTAAGATAGGCAGGAGTTCTTATCCCTCCACTGGCAACTGTGTGTGTGTCTCAGCAAATGCCTTAGTGTGTGTGCCAGCAAAGGCTGAATGTGGTTGTGTGTGTATTTGTGTCTGCATCCTGTCATGGGAGCGTTTTTTGCTGCATTCCAAAGAGATACCTGCACTGGCCTTTATCCTTGTCAACTGCTATACCTCTCTCTTCCCCCCTCCCAACTGCAAGTAATCGGTCCTGAAATGTCATCAAGCTCAGATGTGGAATCTAAGTGTAACTGTATGTGTTCTGGGGCACATACCCTAACTGCATACCACTGTACTAGTTACCTTTAGATAGGCAAGACGTGTATGCACAATGCTGGCAAGTGTGTGCGTGTTTGTGTATGTGACTACCCTGTACCCAGGCATACACATGTGTAATGTCATTTAGCACACCATGGTAGCCATCTGTGGTGACCGGTGTCTATAAAGTATTACATAGTTAGGAATGGTAAAGAATACACAGTCAAGCACGACTACAGATAGGTATGTTATTTTCCTGTGCGACTGTCGAGCAGTGACAAAAAAAGTGGTCACTGGGTTTTAGGTTCATACCAATCATTTCCCCACCCTAACTCCACAATACCCGGGGTAGATTACATTAGCCATCATTTTTCCACCCCAAAACTTCACATACACAGCAACAATCCCTTCTCTAGTGAACTGCTTATGATTTAAATGTTATAAGACAAGAGATGCCTCTGTTTTGTGTACACGTCAGTTCCTTTGGAACCCTTCTGTTTCACAAAGGGCGTTCAGACATATGGGTATGGCTGTGTCTGTGTATATGCATATGTATATATATATATATATATATATATATGTGTGTGTGTGTGTGTGTGTGTGTGTGTGTGTGTATACACATCCCGTAGGTGCATATATATATATATATATATATGTAGTTATGACAGTTGTACAGCTGTAGACTTGTCTTTGCTGTTTCACAGAGTACAGTACAATCAAGGGTACTGTACATATGTACACAAAGGGACTGTCCCATTTGTTTTCAGTGCTGTGGAATACCTGCAGTTGGATGTGCGTTATAGACTCAGTACAACATGTGTACAACCCAGATGGCTTTGTGGTACATCCAATGACCTCAGTGTGCATGGTCCAGGGTTCAAGACGTGCAAGCCTTGTTGATACTGTCAATTAGGACTGCATGAGACACTTTTAAGCAGGTGTAAATGTTTTTTTCAGGACAGTAAGCAGCAGGTACACGCAGGTAACAGACATGTACAACCCGCGGTACACTTGGAATGCCCTTCTTTGGCAATCCTGCTGATGTCACCCACCTACAAATACGCCTCTGGGACTGTTGTAACCCAGTAATCCCCATGATGTGTGCTGTAACTGTATAATGCTGTAGTGTGTTAAACTAGTTTGGTAGGTGTTCTAATCTCAGACAGGTCAACTGTGTGTGTGTGTGTGTGTGTGTGTGTGTGTGTGTGTGTGTGTGTGTGTGTGTGTGTGTGTGTCTGCCTGGCTGTGAAAGAAACAATGCTTTTAGAGTATGCACATGTTTTACATCCAACATGACCACCTTTGGCAGTCCTGCTGATGTCACCCACCTAGAAATACATTTCTAGGACTGCTGTAACCCAGTACTCTCCGTAGCACATGCTGTAATTGCATATTGCTGTAATGTGATAAATTAGTTAGGTAGGGGTTCCATTCCAAGAGAAACCAACTGTGTGTGTTGTCTGCCTGAGACAAGAACAATGTTTTTTAGAGTATGCACACTCTTTATAATCCACATGACCACCTTTGGCAATCCTGCTGATATCATCCACCTAGGAGTACACCTCCAGGGCTGCTGTAATCCATTAATCTCCATAGCACATGCTGTAACTGCGTAATGATGTAGTGTGATACACTAGTTAGGTAGGGGTTCTATTCCAGGATATGGCAGGTGTGTGTGTGTGTTTTTGACTGTCAGAGCCTGTGTGGAGGTGGCAGTGAGTTTCTAACCACTGGACATGTTGGGGAGCGGATTTTGTAGTTTTCTTATATTGTGTCTGTCTTATACAGCACAATGTCCACCTCACGAGGAGTACAGATGTCAGTCAGCCAAGGGACTGTGTTGGCAAGCTATACCCCTACATCTGACAAAAGGCCTGGTGAACAAAGTATGCAACTTTACTATTACCCAGAATACGTCCTGAACCCATGTGTCATACACAAACACATTTGCCTAGAATATCCTGCTATGTTGCTAGTGCCCTGCACATTGACGACATATCGTAGGCAAGGTGTGATTGCAGTGGGCTGCAGAGGGCATGGCACCCTGTACAGCAGTACAATAGGCACATAATTGCAGACAATGTGCCTTCACTATGTTCCCCACTGGATGCCTGCAACATATGTGGTGCCATCAAATGTGATCCACAGAGGCCATACAATGCCTTACACATGTGCCCTGTATGGACCGATGCAACTGACACCAGGGAATACCTGTATCATGCTCTCAATGCAGGTGCAGGGTCAACTTGCTGACTATAAGCAGGTTCTGCCACACCAGACCAGTATTGGCATATTGGAGGATAACAGTCTGTGTACACAACATATGCCAGCCAAACCAGGTACACCTGTACATGTCACTGTACTTTATTGTGGGACATGCTCATCCCAGGCAATGTCCATGTCAAGGACTATCAAACACAGAAATGGCATGCATTGCAAAGCTATGGCCATACACAATGGTAATCAGGATGTCAGGAAAGTTCATACAATACCCATCTGTGTGGGACATTGCAGACACTACACCCCTGTACCACACTGCACACCATTGTCGGGTGACGTGATGCCAAGGATTACCCCTCACCCAGTCTTGTACAGCCATCTTGCACAGCCAACCACTACACACCTATGAAGCAATGCACACATGCATGTCAGTACTGGTACCTTGTGTCTGCATGTGGGGTATGATGCTCTCAACCACAATCGCTCCCAGTATAACTCCTATTGGCATACTGACAGATGTCAAAGACATTCACATGCCCTAGCCCATAGAACCTCCGGATATCCACTGTTGTGCATGTAGTACCTGTGCATTACTGCAGTGTGGCAAGCTAAGTGGTTTGGGAGTGTATTTGTGGGTCTGGCAAAGAGTGTCAATGTGAGTCCATTACAGAGTGTGGTTGTGTTGACAATGACATCCGTTCATGTGGACAGCCATGTGTGCTACACCTAATGTATGTCTACTATATCTCTGTTGCAGATGTTGCACACCAACACACATATATGTTCTTACAGCACACTAACATGTCAGCTTTGTGGCACATGGAGTAACTGCATGCACTTGTAATAGTAATGACTAGTCAGTCAGGAGTTTGAACCCCTGTACTGATAGGTGTTTGACAGATGATTATTAGGTTTTAGTCTCCAAGCCTTTCTCTGATGTACTTTGCCTCTGTCTGTCCATCCCACACACTCTCTGGTGGATGTGGAGGTGTACACCTGCTCAGCAGAAGTTTGTGTATTGCAAGTGATGGTCATGTTCAGGTGAAGGCCTCTGCACCTATTGCAGTCCTCCTCTAGCTGATTGCATGTGAACCAGCTGTGATGATGTTCCCATAGCCATTTGCATGAAAAACACAGTGGAATATCTAGGAACAGCATGTTGGTGTTTGCCCATGACAGTCACTGTGAGTGGTACCTGGATCTGGTGTTTGGTAAACAGCATCACAGATGATATCTGGATGCTCCTCAAACAACATACACAGTGGGAAATATCAAAAGACAGGAGGGTGATGTGCCAGACATGACTACAGCATGTAAGTGTAGCTATGCTTCATTGAGACAACTGCCTGTTTAACAAGTTGTGTGTGGTAATGGCTATTCTGCATGGTTTAAAACTGACAAGACAGTGCTCTGCTTGTGACGGACCCCCATCTGTAGGGCCATCTCTGGACTGGTTAGTGTTTGGAACCATTTGTTTCCTGGGTTACTCACTGAACACACATCTGTGAACAGCAGGAGCATAGTGTGAGAATTGCAGCCAGTACATGGTGATAGTGATGAGTTACTGTCATCGCATCCCTGACTGGACATATGACACATGAAACATCGGTATGACAGGCACTGTCTGAGGTTCTCAGTGATGTTCCCATAATGGGCCACGGTTCATAGTTGCAGTCGCAAGTCTTCTACATGTTGTACAGATGTCATGCAGTATATATGCATGTGTTGTGCTCCCTCTGCAAATGTATACCATCTGTTGTGTTGTTTTGATGGTCATATCTGTGTATGGTGTTGTAAGTAATCCTGAATGCTGTTGACCATTACTAAGCCATATCTGTGCTTAAACTGCAACACCATAGGCTATATGAGTTCGGAGGTCCCGGCAGAAACTCCTGTCCCACTTCAGCTGACCATGGCACTGGGCACCAGCACATCTGGGGCCCAGCCTTGGACCTCCACCACTGTTGGCTCTGCACCACCTTCTGGTAGTACCGCCACTGAGGATGGGGCTTGTCCCCCCTGGGAACAGGTCCAGACAGGAACATGCCGCTGTCATACAGTCCTGGACGTGGTGAGTAGGGGGCCCAATAAGGGGTTTTGAGGCCAGATATGCCAGCTCAAGGTCAGAGTGTCACATTTACAGGGTGAGGCTGCCTGTCCTGGACAGCCCCCAACACTGCAACCTTTGCAGCTGTTTCGGTGCAGTGGTGGCTGCCCATGGCTGGGGACCACAGTTCCACTGTTTCCATCTGGGGGCTCATGGGCTTATGAATGCTGAACACCCCTCACGATTTGAGGTGTATCCCCCCACACGTGTCATATACCAACCCTGTATGCTGTCTTGTCTGTCATCCTACCCTACCTATCCTTCGTGAGCATACCTACTCTCCTTCCCTCACATCCCACTCTCACCCTACGGAAACAAAAAGCCAGTCTGTTCCTAGAACAACATTTGCCCCATACATAGCTGTCCATTTCAAACACGTGTCCATTGGACAAATGTAACCCTTTTAATAAGCATCACAACATACTCCAGTTGTCCTCACCCCTGTCTCTCAGGCGCACGATCTTAGTATGCACTTACACATGCTTACTGGTGTTTATATATGCTTGACCTACTTACTATTGCCTTATTCATTATGACACTGACACTTCACTCCAGTTAACTTTTAATTGATATTTTGCAGGTTATACAGCGGACAGATGTCGCAATATGTTCATGTACAGATTACCGATGGTAAATGGTATGTGATACAGTAGTATTCGGTACGGGAATTTCTGTTCATTATTTGGATGCTCTAACCAATACACTATTGCTGAGCTGCTTCATTTGCATATATACCCATATACCCATGTCTCCTGTTCCCCAAACACACACCCCAATGCCTCCCTAACAGCGCTGTCAGCCATTCTCCAGTTGGATTCACACACCACTACACATTGGCCACTCCCTACTCCTATAGGCCCATCCCATCGGTTGACTCACTCCACATATCCTCAGAACTCCCAAATGTTTAGTCCACAAACATTGGTGACATGAGCGACCAAAAGAATACTACTCACAATTTTTGGATTGTCCCACATGGGACACACATGTGTTTATGTCAAGATTAGACTCTCTACTTCATTACATCCTTACTCCCATTAACATGACACTACAATAATTTAATATGTATGACTATGTGGTAATGCACACATTACACATGAGAGCCTAATTATGTACATGTTCACCGTTTTTCTTTTACAAATAGACCGGTTTAGTAATTGGCGTTGCCATAGCAGGCAGATCACAGGAATGATTCCATGTGTGGTAAAGTGTGGAAAAGTCCTCACATTTGATTATTTTCAGCACAGCACTGACTTCGGACATTGTACACACTTCTGCTTTTTAGCAGTTTTGTCCCATCCCTCTTCTGCACAACCTATTATTCTATCTACTGTCGAGGTTTGTAAGGGCACATTCATGTTATTTATGTCTGCAAATGGAATGAATGTGTTACAGAGAATGTACTACTACATATTGATGTCTGCAGGTGTGTATGCATATATACCTATAACAAACTTGCTAACCTCCACGGGGTGGTCCAATTAGAACCAGCTCATCCAACCCTGGCATGCCTAGCTTCATAATTTAATACTCATAGTTCCTCCACCCCACCCTTGTTCAAAATACACGCATACCATCCATTGTCCACTTGTTATCACAGCCATGACACACCTCCGCACATTGCCTTCTCCAGAGTGTTAGGGGCCCTACACGTATGTTGTCCCAACCCATGTAATCTCAGGCTTTCCCACCATTTAGTCCTCGAACATACCTGCCCTTGCTTTTGTAATGGTCGGAAGGTCAAATGGTCTATCAATTTTTGTGTAGTCTCACCAGGGACTACCCTCTGTGTGTAAAGTAGACTTAGCAAATCAGCAATGTTACTCCAGCTGGTAATATCCTGCCTATGGTGTGAGTAGCAGTGCTTTGCTCACTCCTGCCCAGCTGGATATGACATACGCTGACAGCGCTATATAATACTGGGGTTGCTGTTGATCCCTTTCTCATTCCTTTTGAATGCTTTATTTTTACGTTGTTCTTTCTTCATAGGGATATATATATATATATATATATATATATATATATATATATATATATGTGCATGTGTGTGTGTGTGTGTGTGTGTGTATATATATATATTATATATATATATATATATATATATCTGTATATACTTATATACCTTTCCTATGCTGGGCACTGCTTAGACCCGCGCAAGTGCACTCAGACTTGCTTACTGGTACTTATATGTGTTTACTGCTGCTTATTTGTGCTTACACCTGCTTACTAGTACCTTATTCATTATGACAGTGCCACTTTGCCTGAATTATATTTAAGTTAAATATCTCATGTGATACTCTTATGTTGTTTTTCCGGCAAAACGACATTCATTCCACATGGAAAATGATATGTGCTATTGTTGGGCTCAAACCGTGAATGCCTGTTTGATAGCCGGATGCTCTAAACACTACACTATTGACATTTACTTTGATTCAGCATGTTTTTCTCTATTTGAATGAATATGATGTGTATACTACACTCGGCGGAGGGCAGCGAAACGCAGACATGCTGTGCTCTGCTTATAACTTCTATATTGCTGCAATTCGAATGTATAATAGGGACACGGGGACAGGGAATTTAACTGTGACAGTTCTAGGGACAGGGCTCTACATTCCACAATGCGCTTGTGTGTTTACTCTTCAATTTTATTTCACTGTTCGTGGACACTCTTGTATGCTTAGCATACATTTTGCAAGTGTCGGGGCATGTTTACACCTCTGTAGAGCACTTGTACATGCCCCCTGCACTTGCACACATTTCCTGTTTATGTTGAGGATGCGGCGGCGTGCCTTCATACATATTCATATGACGCTGCTGCATCATCTGTAGTGAGGCCGCTCGGTACAAGGCTAAAACCGTCCTTGCACTGGGCTTCTTGAATCCCGGGGTCTGTGTATAATCAAAAAGGTAATTGGAAACATACTTTGCTTCATAGGTTCATAGATTACTTTATAATGATAAAAGATCACTGGCTAAACATTCACCCTAGGATTAAATAAACTTTTTGTAGGCCCCAAGTAGAGCCTACACAGAGTGTATCCATGTACACAGCCACAATGTGCTCTCGGCAACTCACAATGCATTTTTATGATGTGCTGCACACAAGTGAGGTTGCAAACTGTGTTACAGTTATGTTGGCCACAAAACCTCTTAGAACAACACGAATAATGAATCCATGCACAGGAGAGTACCAACAGTCCACCCGTATACCTCTCAACCTCTTAGAGCAAGAAATCTGTACAAAGCCATTAAATAAAGTAGGACAAAGGCCACAAAATATAGACATAAGGATATATTGCCCTTATAAACTTAGAAAGTTCACAGAGAAAAAGGTTATGCATTAGCATGCATTTTCTGAAGAATATGAAGTCCCAAACAAACATGTCTGTCATTATTTAGTGACTTCTATCCCAACTTATTTAAAGAAAAACGTAAATTTTATGAGGGACACACCAAAAATATCAGCCAAACTCTGCATATTCTGCAAAAACCTATACAGTTGAGAGGCATGCCCATCCCACACAGAAATGAACAGTAATCACTGTTAAACATGCAGACCAGACTTCTCAATGTATTTTATTTTTATTTGTATTTATTTTATTTTTATTTTACATTTGTTGACTGGGCTAGTCCAACTGGATACATGTCCATTTTCAGTAGAGGCCCAGGGAGATAAGCTCCAATTACACTGTTAATTCAAAGAGAATAGAAAATTGAGTACATTGTCAATAGAGATTAACATCAAGAACTTGAGTACAGAGTTTACAAAAACAATACAGTATTACTAGAAACATATTTACATAGGAAGGGTTTGACAATTATATAGAAGACTAGGAAAAAGTACAGATTCAAACTAATAATTATGGTAGTTTTGAAAAGTAATACTCAAAGTGAAATAAAAAAAACAACACATAAGTTAGTATATATACAAAATGGAAACACATGTCATCTCAGCAAGTTGATTATTACAGAAATACGTATTCTGTGGTAGTTACCTGAAGAGGCAAGACTAGATATCAGAGTAAGGAGGCTTACTATCAAAATGTAAGGGTATTGGGAGGAAGGAAAGCAGTAAGGCTATACAGTATTAATGCAAGATATATGGCCAAAAAGCCATGAGTAATGTGGAAAAAAAAATTCGTTATATCTGTACACTTTGGCTTATCTTATTTTTTTTTTTATTTTTGCAGTGTTCATGCAATGCACCACATCATTTGGCTATGCTTACCTTGTTTGCACAACAGGACCACCCATGTATCAGACATGACCGAGACAATGCTGCACATCTTGCAAACCCAGTAAGCGGGGCTGTGCAATGCTCATACCATCAAATTAACAATGAATATTAAAATATGTGACCTCATGTAACAATCCTGTAACAACATGTGTTGAGTGTTTGACTGGAGTGAAGATAGTCCAGGGTATGAAAAATTTACTCTTACTGTTGTGACATTGCAGCTTATACAAATAAAGTGGTACTCTTAACAAAATAATCATGGAATTGTATTCTTTGAAAGTTATTTTCTGATATATTTGAAAAAGTTATGCACCATTTAGCATCACGCAAACCAATGAACTTGGTTTAGGGCGTCTGCATGATGGTAAGCGGTGCGCAGCTTTTTCAAATCTCTCAAAATGCAGATAGTGCACACTCTCAGTAAGAGCAATTGGCAGGAAAACATGATATTTAAAGGTGTATTGGTGGGAATTGCACATTAGACATTGAGCTTCAACTTGTGCAGATATGTCAGGTGTTGGAGCAGGTGTACGATTCAGAGCACAGCAGTGGGGTGTTCAGCAGTCCAAGGTCCTTATTGGGCTCCTGGTTAAGGATCATGGGTCCTGCTTCAGGCAGGAAAACTATACCAGCTTACAATACAAATCAGAAGCCTATTCTAGTTTGGTAATGGCTCTGTCCAGTGTGACGGGTATCCTACTCATTGGGGAAGAATGTTGTCACAATTTTTATGACCTCTGATGGAGGAAATAGGATACCCTTGATTGTTGGATCAGGGAGGAGCACCCCAGATATGTATTCATATGAATTTAATTTAGTACTCATAAATATTCAAGCTGAATATGGTAAAAACTGATATTCATAATGTTTTTTATTTCTTTTTCCTCTTTCCACAGCTGCAGAAGAGAGGGCCTTGAATGTGAGGTCACATGCAAGCTGATTGGCCAGGATGTGAGAATCATGTGGTATGTAAGCATAATTATATAAAGTGCTGTTATTGCAGCCATTAACAATTAGAGATGGATTAGTTGTTATACCATACAGATGTGTGACCTTGAGAATGCATATCTGAATTGTAAAAGCAAGTATGCATGCATTACCCTGTACCATAGCTTTCAACTGACTACCCAGATTTATAAAACACTGTTTTGGTCTGTTCATTCTAAGATTTATGGTTGTCTGGCAAGTAATTTATACTGAAGTCAATAAATAATGAGTGTCAAAATGCATGCTATCACAAATCATATGCAACTATATGTGTGTATGACCACTATTTGAAATATGTTCCTAGTTATGGATCATTGTACACCCATTATTTTATGATATGTCAAGTTATCTGGCTCTAAAAGGTGGAGATTTATGGTCTGTAACAAAAACAATAGTTGCACATTCTCAGATAGCAGTGAACATGACTCTGTAAAGAACAAAAGGAAAGTGTGCTTGCATTATGTTGTATTCCAAAGGAAAAATACAGTATTACAGTAGTTACTGCTTGTGGGTTGAATGCCACACTTTCAAAATATAAAACTCACCTGATTATAATACTGTTTTAGCTTGACATCAATAAAAAATAGAGTACTATTACATCATCATCATGCAGCATTTGAACTGCAGACCTCTATTCGTGTGGCTTGAATGGCTCGCTGTCAAGTGTAATCAGTGTATACATGGAACATGCATATGTGCAATATATGTACCCATGAATGATTGCTGGATGCCATATGATCTGTACTATAGTCTGTATATGTTAGGAATGTGGTGGTATTCCAAGTAATAAAGAGACTTCTTAGCAATTGGTATTGTTAAAAGTAAAATGTAATAGAGTAGAATAAATTAATTATAGAAAGTGTTGTGTATAATCTGTGACATTACCAGTGTTTGTTTTTTTTTTTCTCTCACCCCCCCCCTTCCCTACTTTATTATGGATTTTTTTATTTTGTATTATTATTTTTATTGTTAGAATTATTATTATAAAATCGTATTTCTTATTATTATATTATTTTCATTAGTTTCTATGTTTTGTTTATTATGTATAATTTGATATTGCTTTGTTGTTAAATACTTTTCATTTTTATTACCATTGTGCTTGTAATTATAGTATTTAAAATGTTTATAATAATTTATTATTTCGTTTTTTATTTTATTATTTTTATTTATTTTAGTTTATGTTTTGTTTAATTTTTGTTTTTATATTTGTATGCTATTACTGCAGGGTAGGTCAGTTCCCTGTGATCTGCCTACATTCACTGCTCCTGCTGAAGCATCAAAATCCAGCACTTCTGGGATGCCACCTGGTGGCAGCCCCCCCCTGCTTCCCCTGCTATACCTGGACCCTCAGGTTATTCTGCCACAGAGGCTAGGCCTGTGGTCCCCTCTGGGAGCAGAGGTAGAGGTTGTGCTTTCATCACCCACTCAGAGTTGACAGGTGTGGTGCATTGAATTGTGCACCAAAATGTAGATACATACCTGTGCTGGATGGAGAGCCTGCTTTTTATCCTGGTATGGAAAACTGGTTGTAGGCATTGACATTGGCCACTGCAGCCAGTGGCACAGCGATGGAACAGTGATTACAGTCCAATGGGTGAGGACTTGAGTGACACTGTTACCATACCTGATGTCCTTGGGACCTCAAATTCGCAACCCCAACCATGGTGTTCACCCCCCTCTTGTGTTCTTCACCAACCCTGTCTCTTGTCTTGTATGTCTTGTTTGTCAGCAAATTCTTCCTCACCTTCCCAAATTGCCTGCCCCAGACTTGCTTATGTTCCTTCCCCAACATTCCACTCTCTCCTTAATAAAAAAAAAGGACACCCGTCAAAAAAAAAAAAAAAAATATATATATATATATATATATATATATATATATATATATATATATATATATATATCGTGCCATACATTGCTCTCCATTTTGCACATGTCCACTTGACATATTTAATTTGGTCCAATTGACCTCACAATGTAATTATGTTTTTGTCACCCCTCTCTATGGAGGTGACAGTCCAAATTCAGGTAAGTTGCAGTTGTGTTGGCTGCACTATACACTGGATTCATACTGGATGAATCCATCTCTTTCTGACTATTGATAAGTAAACATCATGACACCTGCTTTGTGAGAACCCTCCCCCCGTATCCTTATGACTGAAGTGTACACTAGGACTATATATTTGAAGGTTACTGTTACCAGTCTCAGTTTGACCTTTAACAGTGTTTCATTGTTTTAGCTGGTGTTCTCTTGTTTGCATATGGAGCAGATTTTCACCAGCTCAACATAGGTGTGAAAAGTTCAGTTAAACAAGCAGTAATGTCACATCTTACCTATCCACAACAGAACCATATATTCCACTTTGGATAGCCCTCCTACTGTACACCCCATAGGTTAGTCCCCCTAAAACAGCACCATATCACATACTTCCATCCTTTTCACATTCTCTGTGCAGATACCAGGTTCACACCTCACATTGTGACCTGTCATTTTCCCTCTTTTCTTCTGCCAGCCTAGATGGCATTTTTTGACTCGGTGCAGATAATGCTTATACTACAACATCAATGGCGTACCATCATGGGCGGAGATACTCTTCAGAAACCGACCTAAACAACAGAGACATCCAAAACACAAGCATGCTACACCTAATACTGCACTCAAAGCACACGATACACAAAAAATTAGCACCATTGTCTCACCTAGGAAGTGCCCAATGCAATAGTTTTCTATTCCAAAGGTTGTCCTTATAATTGTTTGTAGAGTGAAACATACACAGACCCTGCTTACCAGCTTAAACAAGGAGAAATTTAGGGTCAGCTGTGTGTCACAAGTAGTTGTCACATCACATATGCAAACAAGTCTGTCCACAATAAGTCCCAATATTAATCCATAATAATTGGTGTTGGTATAAACAACCTGAGACGTACCGCTAGGGAATATATTGAGACAGACATGATTGAGCCATCTAAATATGTGTCTCAGGAATGTATGTCCCTATGTTTGGCCAGCATTATATGATCACCTAGGATGATACAACAATATAAAGAACAAATGATTTTCTAAAATTGGTTACATTTCTGGTGTCATTCTAAGGGGATCCTTTTCCTGTCAGTGTGGGATGACATTGTGGATAGACCACACTGCTTGGCAAGCCATGGATTTCACCTGGCACCTCTAGGATTTTGTTTGCTGGCTAAGGCATGTGCCTCTACCATAATATGCCTTTATTAGGCAAGGTCACAGAAACAGAATTTAATATGTGAAAATATAAAACTCCAACAAAGTAAGGGTCATGCTGCTTAACTGTATGAGTTAACATCAGAAACTGCACTTTCTGTAAGCCCTCTTCTCACTGGAAGTTGTTGATGTCTGTGCAGTCACAGAAACCTGGTTCAAGGCTGCAGCAAGTAACCCAGCCTTGCAAAGCTACAATGCCTTCTACACATTCATACTGCATATTGAAGTTGTGTGAGCCATAGGAGGTGGAGTATCTATCTCCATTGCACATAATTCTGCTTCTATACTGGTTAAACAATGTAAGTATACAGAGTTAATGTAAGTCCATTTTATTGTGGCTCAGAAACCCCTTTATGTTATCGCTGGCTATATGTCCCAGTCCATGAACAAGAAACCCCCACACAGCTTTTTTATAAGTACTTGGAACAATTACAGTTGAACAAATCAACCTACTCAGGGATGATTTCAAGTACATCTACATTGATTGTAAAACGTATAGGAGGCCAAACTCACTTGCATAATACTTCCTGGACTTTGGTAACTCATATATCATGGAACTAAGACTGCAATACCCTTCAAGGGTCTGTAATATTCTAGATCTGGTCCTCACAAATAGTATTGACAAATCCAGTGCCTTGTGTAGGGCCTGCACTGTTTAAATCCAAGAATAAAGCAGTCTTTTTAGAATTAGCAATAGGTACAGCATTACACAAATGAGAAGTCAGCTGAAAATATATCTTCCAAGGTAACTATACCCTCCTAAGTGATGGTATAATCTACATCCAAACTCCAGTTTCCACAGAGGACATTGACAGCTGTAGTAAGGTATGGTCTGATGCCATGTATAAGCATCTACACAAAAGTAAAGGCAAAAATGTATCTGATAGGATAAAGAAAGATCCTCATGAAAATGCAAACCAAGCTGATGGATGTCTCACATTACTTGATTATACAGTAAGTGAACAAAGCTGATGTCTACAAATATAAAAATGGGAATCCCAAACTGGAAGATGATCCTCCCCAGCCTAAACAAGCAAATAAGACACCTTGTAAAATCCTCACAGTGCAGCTATGGAAAATATGTAAAAATCATAGCCAAGGATGACAATAAGGCTTTTTTCTCCTACATCTTTGATCTCAAAGGTATAACTCAGATGTGTGCTGAACTAATTGCGGATGGTATTGCACCCACTGACCCAGTGTAAATTGAAAACCTGCTAGCAGACAGGCTTGTCTAAAATGTAATCCCCCACCCACCCCCAAGCTTACCACAAAACATGTCTTCAACATCACCTCCAGCTGACATCTACAAAGATTAAGTAACCACTGCTCTCTCCAAGACTAGGAACACAACCTCCATGGGACCAGATGGGACTCTAGCATGCATATTTAATGTTCTTAACCAGAAAACTACTGCACTAGAAACCTTATTCAACCACAGTCTGAGTACTACCTTTATCCACACAGATTTGAAATCAGCAACCAATTTCCCCCTACATAAGGGTGGATCAGCAACATACATATGCACTTAGCCCTTTAAGTTTAACCAGCCTCAACTGTATGGTAATGGAATGCATTTTCATAGATGTCAGATACAAGGACAGAGTTGACATCAAAACACTACATCTGTTCCAGCTTGGTTTTCTCAAGGGTAGGTTGTGCATGCTAAACCTGGTGGTATTCAATAAAGTGACCAGAGACATAGCATGTGTGCACAACTTTGACTGTCTATCTTGACCTGGATAAGGCCTTCCACATAATCCCACATTTGTGCATCAGTGAGAAATGAACCCAGGTGAATATCAACTCCTATGTTGTCAGTTGAGTTGCAAACTGGCTCACAGACAAACAACACTGATTCAAAGTGGGAGAGTTCACCGCTAGCAGCAGAACCATCACCCATGGGTTACCACAAGTGTCAGTGCTGTGGGCATTCATGTTTGCTATGAACTTTTCAGAAGTCCAGACTACAGAGTGTCTGTGGTTATCCAAGTTTGTGGTTGAATGCAGCTTAGGTGCTATCGGTGAATCCCCTAACCATGTGAGTACTGTTCAAAAGGAGCTTAAACAGACTATTGACTGATGACAAATATGTGCTGTTCAATGAACTTCAAATAAATGTATCATCATTTCCATGGTATTAACAATATTCCAACATATTATGACTTACCCTAAATACCCTAATCACCAATTCTATATTGATAGACCTGGTAACACAAATAGACTACAACATGTGTCTACTGTGGTGAGGAAGGTTTTCTGCATCTCACATTAGATTAGCAAAGGCATTGCAGCATTATCACATTAAGTTCTAAATCCCCTATGGTCATACATCCTCAGGGCTATTCTTTAACATAATGCTCCCTTTATTATGTAGTGCAATGTGCAACAGACATCTGCAGAAACTTTACAGACCTCAGAGATTTCTAAGTTATAAAAATCAGGGTGTCAAATGTGTTTTATATGGACAGAATGAAGTAGCTGTCACTGAACTCAGTATGATATAGATTGCATCAAGGTGACTTATGCATGTATTTACAGGGCTATCTCTAACCCAATTGTGATGGTAATGATTCCCCTACATATGTCATATGGGACTACCGACATCTACTCCAGGGCCCTCCGTGTAGAACCATGTCAAGTAGAGCCCCTCCATGACCCATTTTCATCACAGCCTGGATGACTTGATGTGAAACCATTAATCTTTGCCTGGATTGCACCTGCTTCTCACCAGGGCAAGGGTAGTCCTTGCTAAACAAATCTTGGCCATACATGAAATCTGTCATCCAATTTTATATTATGATTTAACAGGTAGGCTTCTAAACACCATCAGGTAAATAGCCTTGTAACATCCTATGTACCTATGAAGCTATGGTGATGTACATGGCAGAAATACTGTTATATTGTATTACTGTTTTGATGAGATTTGACTACAGTGCTGACATACAATCCTAAGATCTGAACCTGATGTTGTGACTTCTGATGTGCACCATAACTCTGTGATAAAAATTATTACAGAGAAAATTTCTAAATGTTGTTTGTTGTTTGTCTTTTCAGTTTGTTGTTAACTTCACAACCCTTACAACAGCATTCACTATAAAGCAATGATGATGCTAGCATTTGTATAACTGGCCAAGTACAATATAACTAACAGGTGCACTCATCAGTTCACCACCACATATGCAGATGTAATCATCATTTATGTAAATGGTCACCCTGTGCATCAGACACATAGCTTTACTATCCCTGAAAACAAAAGATAGAAAACAGGGATATGAAATAGTTATCATCACTTGTACAGGGTGTTGTGTGGAGCTGCAGGAGGCCTAGGCTGACACAAAAGGTGTGTGAGTGTGTGTGAGTAAACAAGGGAAGAAGGCAAGATGGACCATAAAAATGTTGCTTGTGTGTCTGTAGGTGCCTTCAATGTCACAGTGGTGTGTGAGTGTCTGCATGAACATAGCCAAGCTCAGTGCTAGCTCTACATGTCTGTATGTTGGACAGCTGTGAGCCATGCATGGTAAAGTTGACAGTTCATCATTGTTGCTCCCCACAATGACAACTGGCTCTGCCAGGAGTTGCACTGGCACCTCCATGCCTAAGGTCAGATGCAGTGCTACTACCTGAAGGTGATTGATGTCTGCTGGACATTCTCCTTTCATGGGAATGTCCAGGATCATGACCCCATGATCTGCCATGTCTGAGTGTACACAGCACACTCCCTGAGGGAGCATTGGAAGTACTGCTACTACAAGATTGGACATGGCCATTGGCTTACAGCAGATATAGTTGCTGACCTATGCCTATGTGGCCGATGTTCCCCTCCCAGCAGATGTTCCATCCTAGCAATGTGTGTTCCATGACAGATACTCCATGCTCCATCACAGACACACCTTGCTCTAATGTGTTATTCATCTGATCCATGGAATCAAGAACACAGTGAAGGCAGTCACAGATGTCAGACTGTGCCACATCTAAAACCTTGTGGATTTGTCTGGAGTGCCTTTCTGAACAAGCTTGTGCTTCCAGCATGGCCCTAAACATACGCTGAGTTACACATTAAGAGACACCTGTACCAGGTGGACTAAGGACAGCAGGCCTTCTCTGAGCACCCCAATCAAGCCTCCTGCATGGCACCTCACTGGCAGGTTGGCTATAGAGAGAGGCAACAGGCCCTGAAGTTGCAGAAGACACACTTCCCTGGTCAATGTCCACACCTTTCACCTTTCCAATATCTGTGGGCTCAGTGGACTGGGGATGCATAAGTGTACTGGCTGTGTACAGGGAAAATATGGGGGGGGTGTCACTCAGTGTCAACCTCTGTGTTAGATTTAACCTCTGTACCCCTCTGACTGTGCTTCATTTTGGTCACCATCATTATCAGAGTCTAATGAGACTATGACATCAGGAGGCACAGGGGCCACAGAACCACTTCCATGATCACTTGTGGTAAAAGAAAGAAACACAGGAATATATTAATACCTGCACTACTATGCTTCAATATATTATAATCAATTTACACTCCTGCCACTATTACAGACAGTATACCAATAAATGAAGCAGGCCTGAGAGGACACATTATCAGATATCTAGAAATGTATCTACAGTACTTACATAAATGTATTAACCCACGGTGGTGGTGCTGCGGTAGCGTTGTCGCCTCACAGTAAGACAATGTCCGGTTCGATTCTCAGCTAGAGTGTCTTCTGCGTGGAAACATGCGTGAATAGGCGTACCTTTATTGAAGGTTGTGCATCCGGGCTGGTAACTCGGCACGTAAAAATCAACTACCAATCATTAGCGGACCGGAGTTCCACTGTGGCAACTCCTAACCGGGAAAAGCCAAAAGACACAACAACTTACATAAATGTATTAGGCTTACCAACTCCAGGAGGCCTATGTCTCTGCATTCCTGATGGTCCTAAAATAAGTACAGGAAGAGGTAATGGCAACAGCACCACATTTACAAGTAAAACAGGGGGTAATACATTTAATCATCTGTATCAGCAAACCTGAATATGGTTGACAACTTCAAAATAAGCTTAAAACTGTAGCAATCTTAAATTTCCCCACCCAAAACAACAACTGACACAGACATAGAAACTAGTGAAAATATTTAAGAATGCCACAGTATTCTAGTGACGATCTAACAAAGCATACCTGGATGCTCTTCTTGAGACACAGGAGTGGCATCCACATCCAGAACGTACTGCGTCATCAATTGCTGTGAGCTGTCCTGGGTGACAATCTTCATCAGGAAGTCCTCAGTGGCAGTAAGAGGTGGTTCTGCCATAGGCTCACCACCAGTGATCTAGCAATCACATGTCACTGCAGCTGCACATCTCCTTGCAGCAGTAATCATATCTGTGGCTCTGTGATGCACCTGCTCATAGGTACTACTGTGTCAGCCAACAGAATTCATGTTACAGACTAATTCATTCTACAGAGCAGTACACTCAGCCATATTGGCCCTCCCCATGGCCAGGAGTACTGCAAGATGTTGCTTTAAGGCTTCAAGGCTGAGGTCATTATCTGCCTCAATAAATTGGGGCCTCTTTTGAACAGACATTTTGTGTCCTAAAAGACAAAAAAATGATAATACATATAAGGATCACATAAGTAAAATTAACTGTTTACAGATAAAGCAGAAAAGGAAGGCTGTCAGTACTCCTACCTGGATAACATCAGCATATGACCAAAAATAATAAGGAAGGATACAAAACAAGGAGAGTAACAAGAGAAACATATCCTTGTTTGTGCCATAGCAGATACGTAACTATGCTCACCCACCCAAAACAACAGTCCATTGCAGTTTGTGTCATAACAGGAACTCATCTTTGCCCCCCCCCCCCCAAAAAAAAAAAACAAATTAATAGGCTAAGGACCAATTGTGCTAACAAAACAACTTTGAAATGTTAAAATTGCTATCAACGACTTTTCCATGAAATGTGTACATAGTTATCATAATGCTGTATGATAACTATGTGTACATAGTTATCATACAGCATTATATTTTCAGCTCTTCTACATCCTCTGTATCTCTGAAATGACTTGACAAACAGGCCATGCCATGATTGAACTTCTAAGTAATGCATACAGACTTATTGCACAGTATTCTTAAATACATTCAGGCATTTGCATTATGTAGGTAACAAAATGGGTACATACCTGCTGGAGTTCAATATTCCTCTGTATAGATGATCCAAAGAAATGTCTGACTGAGTTAAGCAATGCAGTAACTCTCACTGACATCAGTTTGGCTAGGTATACATTTGACTTTTTATAATGGAGTACATTAGTAATGGATTGCATCTGTCTTAGCCTGTGCTTTAGAGATGTTAATTACAGCATAGGCAGCTGAATTACATGTTAATCAACCAATCTTGTGGAGCTAGTCAACAAGATATAAAGCATCCATGTAGACTCCATGCTGTTTTTCTATGCAAATTTCAAATTTAGTCTTGCACAGACACAAAGTAAAAACAGATAGATTTTTAGTAGCTACTGCTTCCTTAATACATTTGTCTGTGCTACAGGCTGAAGTCAATGCTGCTGCTGCTACCAATAGGCACAGGCAGAGAAGGTGAAGACTTTGCAGGCCAGGGATACAGTACAGGAACTGTGTGACCTCTGGTAGCCTTGACTCAGTGCCAGAGGCAGATACAGGGAACCCATCTCAGTGGAAACTAAGGCATGTGTTGAACTTAGAATCTTAATCACAGGTACCTTTCACAGACTAACAGGAGACATGCTTGGTGTGTCATAGACATCATCATATAGAATCTTCCAAGAAATCATGCATGCCATGCTTCAATGTGCCAAAGAGCACATATATTTTACCATTAGTTCTGAAGAGAGGGCCACAAGAATGCTACAATTGTACCATGTAGTGCACTACCCTGATGTAAGGTGTGACATACATAGCAGTCATGTACATATGAAAACAACACCTGGGGAACAGGGTAGGGTCTGCATTAACCATAATGTCTACCACTTGATCAACTGTCAAGTCATGTGTAATGGCAAGGGAATCATCTTGAACATGTGTGCTCCCAGCCCTAGCAGTTAACATGACTCCCGTATGTGCCACACCTCCCAACTGCAACAGATATTTGCTGTGGGGGATATTCCACAGGTTAATTTAGGTGTAGATGCATGCTATGAACTGGAGTCATGGCTGATGAAAACCATCAGAAATGCACACACACACACACACACACACACACACACACACACACACACACACACACACACACACACACACACACACACACACACACACACTCACCCACACACACTGAAGAACACCATAATGAGGCACATGGCCCAACCTGCAATGTCATAGAGCATGTTTTTGAGCTGCTGCAGTCACGGTTCCAGTGCCAACATGCATCTGGCCAGGGCCTCCATTACAATCCACTGACATGTCCCACAATGCTCTCAATATGTGGTACATTACCCAAGTTAATCTTGTGCAAACAGCTGCAGCAGGATCAGCAAGGGGAAGGGGAACACTTCCTCCTGACATGCCAAGGTCACCACAGCCACAGGTTGATGAGGAGTCAGAGGACGAACCAGCAGCTGCTGTGGTTGTAGACAGACATAGACATGTTCAGTATGCCCTTGCACTGGCTTGGAGATAAGCCATAGCACACTAACTCACCACTTAAGAACCTAAAACCTTCCTCCTACTTCACCATACTTTTATACTGGGAAAGCATTACAGAGAAAAGTTTGACAGTAAGGATACCCATTGCAGTTTCTGACTTCACAACCCTCACTAAATTCAAACAGGTAGACTGGCAAACAAGCAAGGTAACCAGAGCAATATATTCTTGTTTGTGCCATAGCAGGATCACACCTTTGCTCCACTGCCCCCAAAAGAGCAGTCTATGCTTGCTTGTGCCATTCAACCAGGCTTTCATTAGTTGGAAACTGCATATCATATTATTCCCAGTTAATATCCTTTGACATTGTAAATGCAATGATAGTGAATGGTGTACACACTGTATGTCTCAGAGTACTGGTCAGATAACTGCTGAATGACCAAGGAACACAAAAAGGTAAGACAGTGCTGTATATTTGAAAGCAATAATCATAACAGGGTGTGCACTCACTAAGTTCAGTCTGTGCAAAGATAAACATTTCACTAAATGTATCACTAACATGTAATGTTTTAATATAAGTGTACATTCTGTTTAATTTGTTTATGTGCTGAGTGAGTGTTGCAGTTTGCTGCGCAGGTGTTTTTGTGAAAAACAGGATTAAGGCACCCATCCTGTGTTCTGAATGTGAATTGTATGGTTATTTGGAATCCAAGCCTATGTAGGCATATCTCATGTATAATAACATATTTTACTGTCTGTGTCATACATTGATTTCTGTTTCTGTCTGTTTTTACTTGTTTTTTTCTCTTAATTTTTGGGCCACTGTTTGGGAGGTGCTGCACTTAGAATAAATGGACTTGGCTATGCTCAGCTGGTTTGTGCACACAGCAGCAGTGCACAAACTGGGCGATTGGACCACCCAGGTAGCAGAATGAACCCAGACATCTAAAAATAGATATCAGATGCATTCTATTAATGTATTTGTTCCTGGCACAAACCTGCTAAGTGGCATTGCGCTGTGTTTAACATTGTGGACCTCACAATTAATACTAATGTAGGAGATAGTCATGCAGCCTATCCTGTGGCTGCAGATGTCAAGTCTAGGGCTGAAGTCTAGCTGGCCCCGGGTTCTACTATGAGATTTGCAGCCTTTATTTTACTGTTGTGACATTGCAGTATATTGCAATGAAATTAAACATAGACAAACATTTGCTTGGTCTTCTTGTGACAATGGCTGTTAGTGTAGGGCTGCCATACAAAAGGTCCATCATTTGAATCCAGCATATTCCATTTGGTTTTAAAGGTGGCCCACTTCACATTATAGTAACTCTCAATTATATTATTTGATCTAGTGTATCTTACATAATATAAATATTCCCAGGGGCTGATACTCTAATATTGTGTCTGTTATGTACTTATGTAGACATCTCTGTATTGGTTACCATCTCTGCATTGGTTACCATTGCCTCTGTTTGTGTGATGGTAATTGATGAGCTCCATTTTCAAATGTTGCAAAATCCAAAAGTCTACATTCTCAGTATCTGTGAGAACTGAAATTGGTGGGAAAACATTATTGAAGACTGGTCTTGATCTATAGCAGACATGGCTGGTGTTCAAGGAGAGGTTTTAAGATTTCATACTCAAAGGTGGGGTGTTCAGGAGTCCAAAGTATTTGTTGGACTCCTAGTGAATCAGTATGGGCCCCAGCTGTTGCAAGAGTGCTATCATGGATCAGATTACAAATCAAATGCATGGAATAGTTTGGCCTGGGCATTGACCAGTGCTACCAATATCACCCACATGGGTGAACAATGTAGAAATCACTTCAGAGACCTCAGGATGAAAAAGAGGAATACCCTCGACCATTGGATTGAGGAATGTCAGACCGGCAGCACTCCACAAATGTGTAATTATCGCTTACAGGCATTACTTGTAAGAGTTAGAAGCTGCATTTGTTCAGAATTGGTATTCTTAATGGTATTCTGTTCTGTTCTGCTTTTTCCACAGCCTCTGCAGATAAAGGACTGAATCAGTGAACCTATGAAGCAAGATTGTCATGGATATGTGATGCATGTGGTATGTATGCATCCAAACAGTATTAAAAGTAAAGTCAGCATTTTGTGCTAATTAAACACTTGTATCAAAATCGAGTATGCATCTGTCAACTGTAAAAGAAAAGTATGCATGCAATAGTCTGTAGGCAAAAACAGCAGTCCAGTATTACAGAGTAGTCAGAGTTTGTCAGTTCAAAAACCACACTTCCCAACTATACAGTACTGTTATGTTTACATCAGTATTGCAATGTAACGTCGAACCTATAAACTAACGCCAACAATAACCTGCTGTAAAGTGTAATCAGTATAATTGGAACACACACGTATGTACAATATATGCACATATCCATGATTGCTTTATGAAGTCGGTAATATACTGTGTATCTGATATGAGTGTGGTTGTCTTAACAGTGGAAAAGTTATTTGCTGAGTCGTTACTGTTAAAAGTAAAATAACAGAATCATACCTCTCAACTGTCCAGATTTTCACAGAATGTCCAGATTTTTAGTTCATATTTTTGGTTTGTTCCTCATAAAATTTGTGCTTTTCTGACAAATCACTGGGATTATCTGAGGACTGAAGTCACTAAATACTGACATGCATTTGAGTTTCAGACATCAAATCATTCAGAAAAATGCATGTTAAAACAAGCCCTGTTACTGCAGCAACTTACGATTTCTTGCACTAAGAGCTTGAGAGGTATGAGCAGAATAGAGTAAAAGAATTGTATAAATGTGCATTGTATGTCACATATGAAGTTAGTAATGTTCCTTTTTTTCACTCACCCCACCTCTTTTCTTCTTTTATTTTTTATTGTTTCTTAATTGTGTTTTATTATGTGTAATTTTGCATTTCTTTGTTGTTACCTATTTTAATTTATTATTTTTAATTGTACTTGTACTTGTACTTGTTTTTTTTTATTTTAACATTATTTATAATATGTTTTTTCTTTGTTATCTTTTTCATAGTTTTATTATATCCATTGTTTTTTCAGTCATGTTCTATTTTATTATTATATTTTAATTTTTTTATATTTTATTACTGCAGCACAGCAAGGTAGACAAGTTCCACATGATCTGCCTATGCTCATTCCACCAGCTGCAGCACCAAGGCCCAGAATTTCTGGGCTGCAGCCTGGCTGCACACCCCCCCCCCACTGCCCCTGCACTACCTGGGCCCTCAGGTAGTTCTGCCCCAGAGGATAGGCCTGTGGCTCCCTCTGGAAGCAGTGGGAGAGGGGGGGATTTTTGTCACCCAAGCTGAGCTGCCTGTTATGGTGCGTAGAATTCCTGCCGCATAACTGGTGCACACCTACACTGAGTGGAGACACTGCTCTCCATCATTGTACTGAATAACACAAGGATTCACAGATGTCAGACACTGCAGCCATCAGTGCAGTGAGGTGACAGTGATGACAGTGCAGTGGCTGAGGACTCAAATTCTCAGTCACCCAACTTGACATCCATGAGTTCGCAATTTCTCCAACTTCACCCCAACCATGGTGTTCATCCTACGTTGTGACCTTCAACAACCCTGTGTCTTGTCTTATATGTCTTGTCTGTCAGCAATTGCTTCCTAAACTTGCCAACTTGCCTGTCCCAGATATGCCTATGTCCCTTCTCTAGCATTCCTCTCTCTCCTCAGAAAAAAAAAAAAAAAACATATATAACTCTCCATTTCACACATGTCTACTTGACACGCTTACTTTGGTCCAGTTGGCTACACAACACAATTATGTTGTTGTCACTTCTCTCTCTGGAGGTGACAGTCCAAATTCCGCTACGAGTCTGTACAGGTCATCAGTTGTTACTGTTGAAGAAATGGATAGCTATGGTTCTTTCCAATACCCTTCCTGCACATTCCTGCCCTCCTTACACTTTGTTTTCCTCCTGCTTGCTCCCCATTTCACCACTTTCCTGTCTCCTCATTTCTTTTCTTTAAAGAATCTGTGGAAGATGATGCACTATGCACAGCATCTCTAAGCAATGGTAAGAGGCACTACTATCAGTAAATGTATGTAAAAAGTATCATACACATTTGGAAAAATGATTTTGTTCTGCTTTTCAGCCCCAGTCTACTGCTGGCTTCTGGCTATCTACCCGATATACCGAATTTGCTCTCTGTGGGTGTCTTCTTGGGTATTTTAGATAATCTCAAATATGAACCTTTGCTAAGTAGACTCCTCCAACTCCTCAGGCAGCTGAACTTAACGGCAGAGGCTCTAGAGTCTAGGAATAAAGACCCTATATGGAAGCAGCAAGTGTGACAATCAAATTGCCTCCTAGGAGGGCTGGCATACAATGACATCAGTGTATCTGCCACTATCCCTTACAGAATTGGCTGCTCTGTAAAACTCCTTGAATCAGTAAGAGGTTGAACAGGCCATGACCCCCCTAGTATATGTACTATGACCATTAGCTTCTTTGTCCTATCTCAGCCAGCCAGCCATAAGACTGGTTGAAATCTAGTCTCAGATTTGGTCAGCTATGGCATAAATGGGCATCTTTCTTCTGTGGCACCTGGCTGTGTCAAGAAGGATACTTTTCTTACCTAGTAGCATCATCAGGTATCTCTGTTGTGTAATCATGCTAGTCCATTGATAAAAAATTATTGTACCTTCTCCTACTTTGCATGTATTCATTAAACTTCACCTTACTATACCATTATCTCCTTACTGTGGCTGTAGAAGTAAGGGTCCCAAGTTGTGGAAGCAACCTGATCCAAGATAAACCAACCTGGGAGAGCTGAGTGGCCCAAGCTAGGATGAACAGAACAAACCCTAGAAACCTGCTCTTGAGCTGCTCCCTTTAGCACTTATTATGGCAGTACTAGCAGCTGTATTGTCATCTTTCCTCCATGCATTCTCTTTTGAATTCTGTCTTTTCACCTGCATTTAATTGAATGCGTACTGTCATGGTGATTGTTATGGTAATGTATTAAGCAGTAATAAACCTTCTAGGGAATTTAGATGGTTTACAATCCTTGTAGCACTGCCTCACAGATAATGTTTATTTTATTGTGGTAGTATTGATAATAAATCTTACTTTCTAGATCAACAAAACAAACAGTGACCCAAATGAAGACTCTGTATCAACAATTTAACACAAGCCTTGTTTCATGTACTATGGTCATTATAAAGTCCAGTATGCATGTCAAAGAGCAGTGAAACAGAGTATAAATGTGCCATGCCTTATTGACTGATACGGTTAAAAAGATGGACAAACTGTATGACAAATTTAGTCAAATAATTACATTTCTAGCAATTCGACTTCTTGGCCTGGTTATCTCATAATAATATTGACACAGATGTTTACTTTAAATCACCAACTATAAGCCAGTAAATGCAGCATTTAATAAATGAATAAAGGTTTAACCCGCACACAAAAAAATCATTTGCACGACACAGTTTCACTAAGTTTGTTTTAATATCTGTACAACACTCTGTCCTGTTATGTACTGACAGACTATCAGAAAATATTATTTGCAATTTAATTTGAAGACAAATTTTCAAGTAGTCCATTCAACAAAACTCCTTTCAATACCCTTTCACTGGATTGTAAAGTGCAGGGTAATTGGCTGTATACTGAAGTTTGAAAACATAGGTCAAATTAGCAAAAACGAATATGAGAAAATGAATTTGTTTCTCAATTACTCTGTGAAAATGGCACAGCTGAGCTCAGATATGATTTCACTGTGTTTCACAATATAACTGTCGCTATTCATTCACACAGCTGACTTCAGAGTAAGACAGGGAATGAACCAAATTCCCTAGTAAACCATTCCTGAGATATCTTCTATGAATTCTGTGATTGTCTTTCAAGAGTCACACCTGATTGCTTGTTAGATTAATGTAAAACAAGGAATGCAAAGTGGAAATCATTGTTGTGTCAGCTGATTGTTTGATGCAACATTATCACTAACATGGCCTGGTAATTTGGCTAGTAAATCATTGCATCTGGGGAGGCATATGCAAGTTAAGTAATTTTCAGTTAGGTGACATTATTGAAACAGAATACATAGTGACATTATTTAGACCTCATGAAATTGTCCTTTGGAAAATAACACAGTATGCCAATGTGGTTCAGTCAAAGCAGAAAATAATAGGTGGTTAATGTTAAAACTGCATAGTGATGCCTATGAAGCAAAGAATAAACTGTGTGTGTGTGTGTGTGTGTGTGTGTGTGTGTGTGTGTGTGTGTGTGTGTGTGTGTGTGTGTGTGTGTGTGTGTGTGTGTGTGTGTGTGTGTGTGTATAAATACATAGACATAAAATAAAAGTCACACATGCATGCATACACATGCATTAATGGTGGGAATTGTCTGTAAGAATTATGACAAAGTATGCATTTTTTTTCTTTCTTTCTTTTGTACAAATGATTATGAGAAAATTATACATTTCTGAATCATGTAAGTAGGGAAATCTGTAAAGCTGTATTCCAAATTATTCTAAATGACTTTAAATGGAGTCTTTTTGGAGTGTAAAAAAAAAGTATTATTTTTATTAGAGACTCCCTAGGAAGGAACTTAGCAAAATGTGGAATTTTAAGGTTTTACACTGAGATACTAATCTTTCAACAAAAGAAATATAATTTATAGCAAAGCCTTCCTGAAATAGAATAACTTACAAGTGCAGAGTGATAATTTGCTAACTGAATGCATGGCTGACAATAACTTACTTATTTCCTTTGTTGTTGCACATCACTCAGTACTGAGATCTGTCATGGCAGACTTAAAAGCTGGCTCTACAGAAAATTAAGTGCATCTTAGATGTGGAGGAGTTCATTAGTAAGAATAAAACTAGGCAGTGTTATTATTTTCAAGTTATTTTGCTTGTTGCATTTTCACTGATGTCACTCACTCTGTTCAGAATATTTCTGTAAGTAAATTTGCCTTCTTTTACTATTTCAAATGCAAACCATATTAAAATACTTTTTTTAACTCGTGTAATATCCTTCAAAGTTTGAAACTGTTCCATTCATCATTGCGCTGAAAGCTGCATTAGAAAAGGATGGCAAACACTGACACTACATTTGTTCTCATACTTTATCTGAGTATTTTATAAAGTGAACCTTTAGGGCAATAGTGACTACTTCAACTTAGCTGCAGTTTTAAGCCATCCAGTGTTAATAAGTACAATTCTAGATTGTGAAAAATGACAATTTAAGCAAACACTTCAAAACAGAAAACTGAAAATATTTGAATTACTTTCTCATGTTTTTTGCTGATACTGAATCCCTCAAGACATGTTTCCAGAGGTACTGTTTATCCTGAAGGCAGGAAAATCAGACACTAAGGGGCTGATGAGGAAGTATGCAACAAAAATGTTACATGATATGAAAAATAACTACCTGGGCTGATGGGAGTTCAACCAGTCCTCCTTAATACAATCACGATGCTGTTAGCTCATGAGTCATAAAATTACATATTTTTATCATGATGGGCTGAAATAGTCTAAAGACAGAATATTTCCAAGACTATTTTCTTTCTTTAATACTGCCTACACAACTGAATCAACATGTATTGTATTGTATTGCCATATAGTGAAATACAATGCTTGTTTAATTAACTTTTTTTTTTAAAGTGGAGACTTCATTAGAGAGTATATGCAGTTCAATTATTTTAAGTTGGATACCTTGCTGGTTCTGATTGGCTATAACCAGGACCTGACTTCTGTTGTGCTTGTCAGCTTGTATATAACAGTGGGTAGAATGTAAGGAGAATGCGGAAAGATTCTTTCATATAAAAAGTTTTTAATATTTATTTTCCACTGTATATTGTATCTATTTCTACTTTCAGCTTTTCAGTATGTTGGTACTATTTTTATTTTTTCCTGTATTGTTGTATTAACTTCATACATTTGTGGGTAAAGGCTATGTATATTTCAATCGATTAGCATGTGTAGCACAGCAAGTAGCATTTTTATTTCTGACTTTAAGATTGTGAATGATGTTCAGGTTTAAGTCAATGTCACAACCTTAGCACTTTCTAGGCAGGGTGCATATTTATTTGTGTTTTTGTATAAGAACATAATTAAAATGGTTACATTAAGGCTGCCTGTATGACCTCATAGTTCATCATCATTGATAAGAACATGTACAGTGCAACTGTATTTGAGCACATGTAAGTTGAGACAGATTAAGGTATATACCATTATGGGCTACATTACTATGACAGAATGTTTTACATTGCTATTAGGCATAGTGATGACAAGAATGTTTACAAAGCTGCTGCTAGACAGTTTTGTCATTTATAGTTACCATAGATTTATTATTGCAATTGTCAAATTCTACGATAACCATTAAGCAGTATTTTTTGTTTTATATTTCCAAATACGTCTCAAAGACATCAGTTAGAATAGAATGCTGATGGGGGGGTGTGGCCAAGATGCCAGTCTGATAGGAGCAGAAATCTATATTTCTGCTTAGATTTTAAAATCCTGACAGGAAATATACTTTAATTTTTTTGAAAAATCTAACTAAAAGTATACTAAACGTTAGATTAACATAGACTCTTTATTATTTTCTAAAAATTAATAGATAGTCAGGAGAATTTTTTAATTATTCCTGTCAGGAAGTATTCTACTAGAGATCTCAAGATGAGCAACTCAAAGAACCCACACCAGGAGAGTGCAGTGAAGAAAGAACTACATCTTATAATAACAAACATCCAAGAACTGTCACTAAAAACATGAGCAACGTGAAGAACCCACACCAGGAGAGTGCAGTGAAGAAAGAACTACATCTTATAATAACAAACATCCAAGAACTGTCACTAAAAACATGAGCAACTCGAAGAACCCACACCAGGAGAGTGCAGTGAAGAAAGAACTACATCTTATAATAACAAACATCCAAGAACTGTCACTAAAAACATGAGCAACGTGAAGAACCCACACCAGGAGAGTGCAGTGAAGAAAGAACTACATCTTATAATAACAAACATCCAAGAACTGTCACTAAAAACATGAGCAACGTGAAGAACCCACACCAGGAGAGTGCAGTGAAGAAAGAACTACATCTTATAATAACAAACATCCAAGAACTGTCACTAAAAACATGAGCAACGTGAAGAACCCACACCAGGAGAGTGCAGTGAAGAAAGAACTACATCTTATAATAACAAACATCCAAGAACTGTCACTAAAAACATGAGCAACGTGAAGAACCCACACCAGGAGAGTGCAGTGAAGAAAGAACTACATCTTATAATAACAAACATCCAAGAACTGTCACTAAAAACATGAGCAACGTGAAGAACCCACACCAGGAGAGTGCAGTGAAGAAAGAACTGCATCTTATAATAACAAACATCCAAGAACTGTCACTAAAAACATGAGCAACGTGAAGAACCCACACCAGGAGAGTGCAGTGAAGAAAGAACTACATCTTATAATAACAAACATCCAAGAACTGTCACTAAAAACATGAGCAACGTGAAGAACCCACACCAGGAGAGTGCAGTGAAGAAAGAACTACATCTTATAATAACAAACATCCAAGAACTGTCACTAAAAACATGAGCAACGTGAAGAACCCACACCAGGAGAGTGCAGTGAAGAAAGAACTACATCTTATAATAACAAACATCCAAGAACTGTCACTAAAAACATGAGCAACGTGAAGAACCCACACCAGGAGAGTGCAGTGAAGAAAGAACTACATCTTATAATAACAAACATCCAAGAACTGTCACTAAAAACATGAGCAACGTGAAGAACCCACACCAGGAGAGTGCAGTGAAGAAAGAACTACATCTTATAATAACAAACATCCAAGAACTGTCACTAAAAACATGAGCAACGTGAAGAACCCACACCAGGAGAGTGCAGTGAAGAAAGAACTACATCTTATAATAACAAACATCCAAGAACTGTCACTAAAAACATGAGCAACGTGAAGAACCCACACCAGGAGAGTGCAGTGAAGAAAGAACTACATCTTATAATAACAAACATCCAAGAACTGTCACTAAAAACATGAGCAACGTGAAGAACCCACACCAGGAGAGTGCAGTGAAGAAAGAACTACATCTTATAATAACAAACATCCAAGAACTGTCACTAAAAACATGAGCAACGTGAAGAACCCACACCAGGAGAGTGCAGTGAAGAAAGAACTACATCTTATAATAACAAACATCCAAGAACTGTCACTAAAAACATGAGCAACGTGAAGAACCCACACCAGGAGAGTGCAGTGAAGAAAGAACTACATCTTATAATAACAAACATCCAAGAACTGTCACTAAAAACATGAGCAACGTGAAGAACCCACACCAGGAGAGTGCAGTGAAGAAAGAACTACATCTTATAATAACAAACATCCAAGAACTGTCACTAAAAACATGAGCAACGTGAAGAACCCACACCAGGAGAGTGCAGTGAAGAAAGAACTACATCTTATAATAACAAACATCCAAGAACTGTCACTAAAAACATGAGCAACGTGAAGAACCCACACCAGGAGAGTGCAGTGAAGAAAGAACTACATCTTATAATAACAAACATCCAAGAACTGTCACTAAAACATGAGCAACGTGAAGAACCCACACCAGGAGAGTGCAGTGAAGAAAGAACTACATCTTATAATAACAAACATCCAAGAACTGTCACTAAAAACATGAGCAACGTGAAGAACCCACACCAGGAGAGTGCAGTGAAGAAAGAACTACATCTTATAATAACAAACATCCAAGAACTGTCACTAAAAACATGAGCAACGTGAAGAACCCACACCAGGAGAGTGCAGTGAAGAAAGAACTACATCTTATAATAACAAACATCCAAGAACTGTCACTAAAAACATGAGCAACGTGAAGAACCCACACCAGGAGAGTGCAGTGAAGAAAGAACTACATCTTATAATAACAAACATCCAAGAACTGTCACTAAAAACATGAGCAACGTGAAGAACCCACACCAGGAGAGTGCAGTGAAGAAAGAACTACATCTTATAATAACAAACATCCAAGAACTGTCACTAAAAACATGAGCAACGTGAAGAACCCACACCAGGAGAGTGCAGTGAAGAAAGAACTACATCTTATAATAACAAACATCCAAGAACTGTCACTAAAAACATGAGCAACGTGAAGAACCCACACCAGGAGAGTGCAGTGAAGAAAGAACTACATCTTATAATAACAAACATCCAAGAACTGTCACTAAAAACATGAGCAACGTGAAGAACCCACACCAGGAGAGTGCAGTGAAGAAAGAACTACATCTTATAATAACAAACATCCAAGAACTGTCACTAAAAACATGAGCAACGTGAAGAACCCACACCAGGAGAGTGCAGTGAAGAAAGAACTACATCTTATAATAACAAACATCCAAGAACTGTCACTAAAAACATGAGCAACGTGAAGAACCCACACCAGGAGAGTGCAGTGAAGAAAGAACTACATCTTATAATAACAAACATCCAAGAACTGTCACTAAAAACATGAGCAACGTGAAGAACCCACACCAGGAGAGTGCAGTGAAGAAAGAACTACATCTTATAATAACAAACATCCAAGAACTGTCACTAAAAACATGAGCAACGTGAAGAACCCACACCAGGAGAGTGCAGTGAAGAAAGAACTACATCTTATAATAACAAACATCCAAGAACTGTCACTAAAAACATGAGCAACGTGAAGAACCCACACCAGGAGAGTGCAGTGAAGAAAGAACTACATCTTATAATAACAAACATCCAAGAACTGTCACTAAAAACATGAGCAACGTGAAGAACCCACACCAGGAGAGTGCAGTGAAGAAAGAACTACATCTTATAATAACAAACATCCAAGAACTGTCACTAAAAACATGAGCAACGTGAAGAACCCACACCAGGAGAGTGCAGTGAAGAAAGAACTACATCTTATAATAACAAACATCCAAGAACTGTCACTAAAAACATGAGCAACGTGAAGAACCCACACCAGGAGAGTGCAGTGAAGAAAGAACTACATCTTATAATAACAAACATCCAAGAACTGTCACTAAAAACATGAGCAACGTGAAGAACCCACACCAGGAGAGTGCAGTGAAGAAAGAACTACATCTTATAATAACAAACATCCAAGAACTGTCACTAAAAACATGAGCAACGTGAAGAACCCACACCAGGAGAGTGCAGTGAAGAAAGAACTACATCTTATAATAACAAACATCCAAGAACTGTCACTAAAAACATGAGCAACGTGAAGAACCCACACCAGGAGAGTGCAGTGAAGAAAGAACTACATCTTATAATAACAAACATCCAAGAACTGTCACTAAAAACATGAGCAACGTGAAGAACCCACACCAGGAGAGTGCAGTGAAGAAAGAACTACATCTTATAATAACAAACATCCAAGAACTGTCACTAAAAACATGAGCAACGTGAAGAACCCACACCAGGAGAGTGCAGTGAAGAAAGAACTACATCTTATAATAACAAACATCCAAGAACTGTCACTAAAAACATGAGCAACGTGAAGAACCCACACCAGGAGAGTGCAGTGAAGAAAGAACTACATCTTATAATAACAAACATCCAAGAACTGTCACTAAAACATGAGCAACGTGAAGAACCCACACCAGGAGAGTGCAGTGAAGAAAGAACTACATCTTATAATAACAAACATCCAAGAACTGTCACTAAAAACATGAGCAACGTGAAGAACCCACACCAGGAGAGTGCAGTGAAGAAAGAACTACATCTTATAATAACAAACATCCAAGAACTGTCACTAAAAACATGAGCAACGTGAAGAACCCACACCAGGAGAGTGCAGTGAAGAAAGAACTACATCTTATAATAACAAACATCCAAGAACTGTCACTAAAAACATGAGCAACGTGAAGAACCCACACCAGGAGAGTGCAGTGAAGAAAGAACTACATCTTATAATAACAAACATCCAAGAACTGTCACTAAAAACATGAGCAACGTGAAGAACCCACACCAGGAGAGTGCAGTGAAGAAAGAACTACATCTTATAATAACAAACATCCAAGAACTGTCACTAAAAACATGAGCAACGTGAAGAACCCACACCAGGAGAGTGCAGTGAAGAAAGAACTACATCTTATAATAACAAACATCCAAGAACTGTCACTAAAAACATGAGCAACGTGAAGAACCCACACCAGGAGAGTGCAGTGAAGAAAGAACTACATCTTATAATAACAAACATCCAAGAACTGTCACTAAAACATGAGCAACGTGAAGAACCCACACCAGGAGAGTGCAGTGAAGAAAGAACTACATCTTATAATAACAAACATTCAAGAACTGTCACTAAAAACATGAGCAACGTGAAGAACCCACACCAGGAGAGTGCAGTGAAGAAAGAACTACATCTTACAATAACAAACATCCAAGAACTGTCACTAAAAATGGGCAAATTTGAAAACAAAATGGATAGTAATCAATCAAGAATGCAGTAAACAACTGGAACTTATAAATGGAATAATAAAAAAACAATCTAAACAGATTCTTGCTTTAATGGAAACAGTAACTGACATAGATACTAGAGTGACAGAAAATGAACATCATAATGAATTTCTTTTGAAACAACACACCAGGCTGATTGAGAAACTGAAAGACCTTGAAAGTAGATCAAGGAGGAATAATATAAAAATATATGGAATTCCTGAGAAAGAAGAAGATGCTAACATTCTTCAATTCCTCAATAAGTGGTTTTCGTCAGCACTAAACATGCCTGCATCCCTCTCTTTTGGAATTGAGAGGGCTCATCGGTCCATGGCAAATCCAGCTTCATCTCTGAGTTCATCTAACCCCAGGTCTGTAATAGTTAGATTTCTTTCCTCACAAGACAAGGACTTAGTGCTGAAATCAGCTTGGAATAATGCCCTTAAAAAGATGGGTGAAAAAGTTATTTGTTTTGACAATGACTACACCTCTACAGTTATATTTAGGAGAAAGGAGTGCGTTCCTCTATTTACGTCCTTGAAAAAAGCCAATATTAAAGCTCAAATTATTTTTCCTGCAAGAATAAAAATCACTTTGCCAGAAGGAGTGAAGATCTTTGATTCCCTACAAGAAGCTGTAGAATTTATCCAAAAGAAGAAAATACTGTCGGACATAGAAGAAATAGAATGGTCATCCCAGAGTTTGAAGAGACAGGCAGCAAAAAGTGGATGGTCTGTGAAGGAAGGAGCAAACAAAACTAAGAAACTAAAGGACAAATGAATAAATTCCTTCTAATTTTAAATGCTTTGTTTTATGAATCCTAATATATTAGATTCTGGAAAGTCTGTATGCTGTAAGGTAATGTGAATAATTTGTATTATTAACTTTCTCTTTTCCTTTCTATAGCTACATCTTCTAATTACTTATAGTACCAAGTATTTAAATAACCTTCTCTCTCTCTTCTTTATTCCTATTTTTTTGTTACCAATGTTCCTTTTCTTTCTTTTCCCCATCACAAGTACTTTACATACTTTTACCTTTTAAATAACTACAAATGATGTATGTCTTCTAATTCTTCAATAATAGTATAAATTGACTAAATACCAAAGTGTATTTTTCCTAGTGGGTCAGTGGTGGGGTAACAAGGTGTTTCTACTTAGTATTTCAAACTAGATGCTTTAGACTCTTTGTTTAGATACATTTAAACATTAATGCAGTACAGTAATGGTGTTTTATAGATAGCTTAATATAAGTTTTATATATTTAAGTTTTATGTGAGGAAACTGGTGATATGTGTGCCTGTTCTCATTGTGGAGATTCATGACATGCACTGACAAGGCAGCTTGAGTGGGTTTTTTTTTTTTGCTTTCTGTAAACTTTAAAAGCTTCAAGATCTGAATTTCCTACCTAAAATGCTTTTTTCTTCACTAGAGACAACTTCTGTTGTGCATGAGCCTGTTTAGATACTTTTTAACATGTTTATGAAGCTTTAGCTTAAGGAAAAAACAGTGATGACATCATTTGACCTTTTAAACTTGTTAAATGGTTGTACTTAGAATTCTTTTCTCTTGAAATTCTGTTATCCTTCACTAGACACTTTAAATTGTAAATAATTAGTTCTGATAAAAGTGTTTAACTCCTTTGAAAATGCCTATGTTCTCTTATAGATGCACACATTCTGCAGATTCAAATGACACTATTAGTAACTAAATGACATCAAGTGAACTAGGAGCTGCATTAAAAAACTCATTATGCATATTAACATCAGATGTATGTTAAATAACTAAACCTTTAGTTACTAAACAGATGATTCTGAGCCCCCGTTTTGTCTTTTTCTCTCTTCCCCCCTTCCTGATGAAATACATCAACATAAATATTATTAATATATATATATATATATATATATATATATATATATATATATATATATATATATATTCAACAGATCCTTATATGAAAAATGTTAGATAGATGACTGACAAAATGGTTAAATTATCTGATGTTTCTTGAAAAGTCTAGGAAATAATGACAATCTTCTTAACATTCAGCTTCTAATGTTTAAACATACTTTGATCTGATATGTATTTCTGACCTATATACCTATTAGAGGTGCTATTACCATATGTGACGTATTCATATACTTTCAGATATATTGGACACTCTCATTCTAATGCATATGTCATGGATTCAGATTTCTTTAGCTGCTTTCATAATGCTTTTCTGTTGTTGTTTTTATACTATAGTCTAAGCAGAGATTGATAATTTGTGTCTTTTGGTATCGGAGAGGTGGTGGATGGATGATTTAGTTAAGTTTTTAACTAAACCAGAAACTTTATATTTTATGTATGTGTTTGTAAATAGTTTTGGGTTTTTTAAAGTACTGCTTAATACATGTTATGCATCCATGATCAGTAAGTTTTCAGTAGATTACAAGTCAACACGGAAGAAAAGTCTTTCAGTTAGTAATAACATACACATTATAGTCAATGGCTTATAAATGTTTATCATTACATATTAATGGTTTGAACAATAATGTCAAAATAGCTGGTTTGCTTAAGTATATAAAAAAGCATAAAGCCCAGATCATCTTTTTACAGGAAACCCATCTATTAAAAAAAGATCTACAAAAATACTCATGCAATGGCTATACTATTCTGGTCGATTCACGTTTTAAGACCAAGAGAAGGGGCACTATTATTCTATGGAAAAATAGTTATACTATGCCAAAAATTATAGATACAATTTCAGATAAAGATGGGATGCTAAGCATGGTTAATTTGGAAATCAGTAGGGAGTATTATACTTCGATTAATACATACTGGATAACAGGACTGAGTACTAAATATGTTGACAAATATTTGGACATGATTACTTTAAATGCAAAAGGGAAAATTATAGCAACAGGTGATTTTAACTGCCTATTATCAGGCAATGATACTTCTAAAATGGTCCCTATTATTTTAGTGAAGGCAATTAATTGTGAATGCTGTTTAGTCGAACATCATTACATGAAATGGCAAAATATCGAAAGCAAGGAACAGCGATTTTTTTTCCTAGTGAAAAAAAAAATCACTGGGCTGCTTTCGGGACTTTGCCATTTCCTCCACTGTGGTGCAATCTCAGAGTTGGTATATTTAAGTGGGGCATGGGGCACAGCAGCCCCCACAATGGGGGTGGGGGTGAAGCCCCCCGCTTTATTTTGCGTTTTGATTTTTTTTTTTTTTTTTTATGGATCAGCAATTGTTTTCCCTGGGGAAAAAAATCGCTGATCTGTGTGTTCACCATTTGGGGTTTTCAGGTATTGTGAGTTGATTATATAGCATTTGCAATTCATTGCATTCACTAATACAATATAGTCCCTTCTAAAAATGGTAAAATAAAACTAACATCTCAAGCAAAGAAGTTAAATGACTTTACAAACCAGATGAACCTTAAAGATATACATGGTCTAAGAGAACATTATTCCTTATTCTGTACTCACTATTCATATTGGTTTGGTACACAAACAAACATTGATAAGGTCTTTATATCAAATAATATATACTCTAAAATAAGTGGCGTATCTATAATGACTTGCCCACTTTCAGACCATAATGCTATAAACTTTACATTAACTACACATACAGATGATTTAAGATGTTTACATAGACTTCCATAACATAACTAAGTTAAATGACTTTAGGGAATGGATAATGAAAGAAATAGACATGTTTATGGAAATAAATGATAATGGTGAAGTGACTGATACTATACTATGGGACACCTTTAAAGTTTATATATGTGGTAGAATAAAATCTCGGTACCTTAAAAAAGGAGAAAGTAGGGCAAAGAACTTTTAGACTTACAAAAAAAAACATAGACAAGATAAAAATGGACCAAAACCAAATAACAGAGTAGTGCATAATGAAATTACTAATGTTGAAACATAGGTGCCCAGTAGGAAGGAAGCTGGATATAAAGAAGCTGAACCATGACAAAGTAAAATCTTTTTTAATACAAAATGGTGAGCACTTTTGCAATGGAAACCATTGCTTCATCAGACAGTTCATTCAAACAGCAACAGCACTTAAATACTTTAATTCATTACTAAAACAACCAATCCTACCACTCAAAGTTAATTCAGCACTCAGCAATCAATTAATTACTATGGTTATGTTTTGCCCTTAGTTAATTGCTGAAGTCAGAAAAACACTGTTTAAAAACCACATGTACAAAATGTAAAAACAAGAACATGTGGATGAATATTAATAAAATACATAGAAAGTCAATGAATAAATACATATACTCGTTGCCCATTTAGTAACTGCTTGTGTGTGTGGGTATAGGCATAAAAATATATGTGCATTTATATAAAAATATAAACAGTGCACACTCAATAACTTAATACATATATTCTGCCTAATAAATACACATGCTGTCCACCTAATAAATACATATGCTTTAAACATACATCTCAACAAATACTTGTCTTTAGTGATATCTATGCTAGAAACAGGTCAAGAAATACTGTCATATTGACCCTAAGCCCTGCATGTGTTTATGTAGTCTTCTCTTGTTAGGATAGTATTATTATTTAAAACAACAAGAAATAAAAAGTTCACTATTGGGGTGAACCAGCTTATATTCATATTGGACACACTAAAACATAGTAAGTATATGCTTATCATTTGTATAAGCTAGTGTTTCCAATAATATATTTTTTGTTTGGAATGCAGCACTTTAGTCCCATATGGTAAATCAATGTACAATTTTTGATTTTTATTTTTAAAAAGTTTTTAATGTTGCTTAAACTTCGGCCTTGTGCTTGTTATTATGTATGCTGGCCTTTCAATTGATTCCACTAGGTTGATGGTGTTAATTAACTTATTATTCAGTTGATTGGTGATGATGTCATTTTTAAGTGTGTATATAAGGTGTTCTTTTTATTAGTATTAACTTGTGTTCTGATGAAGTCGGATTAAAGACGAAACCTAGGTCAAAATTCGTGGTTTTCTTTATTCAACTGGTTTTCTGGTTTCTTCCTGGAGTTCAACTGCTGGTTTATTTATCTATTCTTGGTTCGGTTTGGTGTTTTGTTTTAATAATGAATTAAAGTATTTAAGTGTTGTTGCTGTTTGAATGAATTATCTGATGAATCAATGGTTATCATTGTGAAAGCGCTCACCATTTTGTATTAAAAAAGAAGATTTTACTTTGCCGTGGTTCAGCTTCTTTATTCCAGCTACCTTCCTACTGGGCACATGTTTTTCAACATTTTTAACTTTTGGGCTGGTTTGGGTTTATTTGTTTGCTGTTAATGAAATTACTAAGTTAAATCAAAAATACTTAGAAGTTCTGAATCATAAGATAGCCATAAACCTGGAAAAATTTAATTTGTAATCTTTTGCTGTAACTCCCAAATATCTACATAAAATAGCGGTAAGATCCAAACAAATAAACAATCAAAATCTTATTAATGAGATTAAATATAAAAGTGATGGTTCAGTTAAGAGTACATCTAACTTAATGGGCATATTAGAACTGTTCATAAACTACTATAAAGATATAAATCTTGGAGTTGGGAGGGTGGCCTAATGGTTAAGGAGTTTGCCTTACAAACACAAGGTGCATGGTTTGAGTCTCACAAGGGATAATTGGCTAGGCTTAAAATGGCTCGCAAGGGCAGTTAGCTTAGTACTAACCTATGAACCTATGAACCTATAAATAATAAGACAACACTTTTGGAGAAAGATAATGTAATAAATACTTTTATTCAAGACAATATAACTACTAATGTGTCAATGCAACAAAATAACACATTAAATAAACAAATAACACCAACAGATGTGAAAGAGCAAATAAAAAATGTAAAAGATAAAAAAGCTCCAGGACTAGATGGAATAATTCCTGAACTATATAAGATTTTTCCTGACTATATAATAAAGAAAATGATGAGTGCCTTTATTATGGTTAAGCAAAAATGTATAATACCCCCGTCATGGAAATACTCAATGATCTCCCCCATATTAACCAAGGTATGGACCCTAAATCTTTGATTCATATAGGCCAATTTCGTTACTAAACACTGATTATAAAATTTTCATGACAATATTAGCTAAAAGGATAAAGAAAATATTATATAATCTAATACATCATGATCAGACAGGGTTCATTCTTTATAGAAAAGTGCAAGATAACATTATTAAATTACTATCATTAATAGACATAGCATGCAAATACAAAAAAAAACAACTATTTTCAGCCTAGACATAGAAAAGGCTTTTGATTCTATGAGTTGTTCTTATCTACAAATAATTCTGATTGGTTTTGAATTCTCCTCATATTTTGTCAACTTATTAATGAAAAATTATAGTGGAGCACAAGCTTATGTGAAAATCGGATCATGTCTCTCCTCACCACTAGAAATCCTCAAGGGAACTAGACAAGGTTGTCCTTTGTCACCATTATTGTTTGCTCTTTCAATGGAACCTTTTGCTACATATATCAGAAACAAGGCTTTCAACTTAATAAGGACTATTGTCCTAAGATACAATTATTTGCTGATGATATGTTGTTAACTTTGGGTGATATTGATGGTTCTTTGCATGATGTTATAAATACCTTAAGCAAGTCTAAAAGAATTTCAGGGCTGAAATTTAATTATAATAAATCCAAAACATTACTAATTATGAAAAAGATTAACAAAAACCTAAGAGTGAATAGCCTGTTTAATTGGGAGAATTATGTATTAGAATATATGGGTGTCAGTATAAAGAGAACATGGAAAGAGTCTGTTAAATTAAACTGCAATAAGTTAATAACCACCATTAGTGAACTAATCAAAAGATGGAATAAAATGTTCTTCACAATGGAGGATAGGCTCTCTTTAATTAAAATGATAATTATACCTACAATTTTGTTTTATATACAGTCATTGATACTAGCCCCTCCCATAAACTGATTTAAAAAAATAGATTCCATGCTACTTAAATTTTTATGGTTCCCCTTAAAACCTAAGATTGCATATAAATGGCACATTAGAGCTTGGAACAGTAATGGGATAGCATTCCCTAGGTTATATCTTTATTCCAAATCAGCTTTAATTAATGTAATATTACACTGGATCACACCTACCTTCATATCTGGCTGGTAAACAATACATGAGATTCATATAACTGATGTCAGAACTATAGAAAATTAATTAAGGAACAATATGGAATAAGTAGAGTTCATTGGCTTTTACTTGAATTTTGTTTATTTAATAAGAAGTTTGATCATTTTTCGTATGGCATTAATCAAATATTTAATAACTTTAAAAAATATAATTGATTATTACAACATTAAACAATTTCTATTTCTTATATTCCCTATAGCATACTCTCCTGATTGCCTAGATTCTTTCAACATCAATGCGATGCAAACATTAAAGGAAAATAACTTGATATTCTGGCATCAGTTTATTGAAAATAAGAGTATTAAACCACTAAACTCTCTTTTATGTAAGTTTGATAATAGTCAAGACAGTTGGTTCTTTACACACTCAGTACAGCAGTTTATAGAAAACAAAATGATAGTATCAATCAACCTAGAGACTGAATCTTTACCTAGTTTGATTCAGCTTTTTATTAGGTGTCTTGAAAAGACAGATACTCAAACATTAAGTATTTCACCTATCCATAAGATACTAAGAGAAGACACTCAAAAGTTTGACTCAGATTTTTGGAATTACTATGTAAAGATTAATGGAGAACAAATATCTGATGAATCCAAAAAAATTGTTATTGAATTCTATGTATGGTACCTCTTCTTCATTATATTTTAGATTGTATACATGGAAATTTATGAACAGGAGTTTCTATACTCCACATAAAATAAATCTTATACTCAAAAACAGTGAAAGTAAATGTCGGAAATGTGATGAATTACTAGAGTCCAACTGGGTTCACATGTTAATTGAATGTAGAAACGTTGAATACTGGAAAGACTTTAAATATTTTGTAAAGGCTTTATGGTCTGATCACTGTCATGTTTATAACTCACTAATCCTATTCAGTGTTCCTATGCCCAATATAATACCTAAATCTCAGATTCAGTTATTCTGGTCAATTCTTGCAATTGCTGGAAAAGTTATTACTTTGAACTGAAAAAGTAAACAAGATTTGATGTTTAGAGATTTTACTAATTTAGCAAAAGTTGTTTGTAAAAAAGAACTGCAAACCATTTGTTATAGAACTCATAACATTACTCATAAAAATAGCATGGCAAAAATTGGAAAACCTTTTGAACAAATACTGATAGTTTCTCATGGATAAAATGATTGTTTATCTTGGATGAATGTAAATAGTGTAAATTGTTTTATTATTGTTTTATTGTATTTGTTATATGTACATTTGTGTATGTTTATAATAAAAACAAAATAAAAATGCTTTTTTTAAAAAAAAAAAAGAATAGAATGCTGATGGTGGAATTAATGCATCACCTGGAGAAGAAATGGCAGGAACAACTTAAGAGATAAATGCTTTCATTTGAAAAATTAATTGGTACATACATCAAAATGGAGTTTCACTTTTTTCTATAAGTATTTAGAATAGTTATAGCACATGGTCATATTATATAAATATGAAAATGCATGTCTTCCATTATGCAACATTATCATATATATTTCCCTGGTTATTTAATATCATCCATGCACCTGCATATTTATATCCTGCAGTTCAACTGTTCATGTGTTAAACATCTTCGTACTGCTGGCCATATGTAAAATTAATTCTTGATAGCACGGCCTAAATGTGCATTGAAAGTTTAGCATTGCATGTATTGCATAATGTTTTCTTTTTTCCCACCAAGTTTCTCTATGATACTTGCTATTTTATGCAGGTTAATAGCTTTGTTGTGCTTTCACTCTTTTTCTGGGGCACCTGTATTATCAGCTATACACTATGTGCATATGCAAGTATTGCACAGGCAGTGTAATGTACTTCTAGCACCTTAATACTTGTCAGAGGGTTCAGACATCCTATAGCTGTATTACAGTGTGTGTCTAAACATGAAACAGGAGCTATAATACACACCTTTACAGGAATTTTGATGCAGATTGTGGGGATGTAGAAAAAGTGGTATATGGATTGATGGGGTTTGTATATAGTTGCATACTTTGCATTATGTTTACTCCTGAGAGGGTACTGTTTCCTTGCAGTATGTTTGTTACCAAAACATGTATGTCATGTTTTTCAAGTGCATGACACATGCTTGTGCCTACTTATGTGCTTATTAACAAATATGTTAGCATGTTATGCCTGTATTTGCACACCATACTTATGCATGGTGATGGACGGGTTGACAGACTAGATCAAACAGGAGTCCTCGTTGACTATGATGTTTGCAGATGACATTGTGATCTGTAGTGTGAGTAGGGAACAGGTGGAGGAGACCCTGGAGAGATGGAGAAATGCTCTAGAGAGAAGAGGATTGAAGGTCAGCAGGACTAAGACAGAATATATGTGTGTGAATGAGAGGGAGGATAGAGAAATGGTGAGGATGCAGGGAGTAGAGATGGCAAAGGTGGATGAGTTTAAATACTTGGGGTCAATAGTTCAGAGTAACGGTGAGTGTTGAAGAGAGGTGAAGAAGGGAGTACAGGCAGGATAGAGTGGGTGGAGAAGAGTGTCAGGAGTGATTTGTGACAGACGAGTACCAGTAAGAGTGAAAGGGAAGGTCTACAAGAGAGTAGTGAGACCAGCTATGTTATATGGGTTGGAGACAATGGCATTGACAAAAAGGCAGGAGTTTGAGCTGGATGTGTCAGAGTTAAAGATGTTAAGATTTCCACTGGGTGTGACAAGGGTGGACAGGATTAGGAATAAGTATATTAGAGGGTCAGCCCAGGTTGGAAGGTTTGGCGACAAAGCCAGAGAGGCAAGATTACATTGGTTTGGACATGTGCTGAGGAGGGATGCTGAGTATATTGGGAAAAAGATGCTAAGGATGAAGCTACCAGGTAACAGGAAAAGAGGAAGGCCTAAGATAAGGTTTATGGATGTGGTGAGAGAGGACATGCAGGTGGTTGGTGTGACAGAGCAAGATGCAGAGGACAGGAAGAAATGGAAACAGGTGATCCACTGTGGTGACCCCTGACGGGAACAGCTGAAAGAAGATGATGATGATGATAACTTATGCTTTGTATAAATTTTGACTTTTTGATAATGTTGTGAACTGTGTGTTTTCTTTGTGATAACAATCCCTTATATATCTGAATGCCACTGTTACTACAATGCCTCAGTGTATAGATTTCCATATAAACAGCTGTATTTTCATCAAAATGCATGTGTTGAACAAACTTGGTCATATACCAAGAAGTTGCTTTATACTTCATGCTGGTTATACATCTCACATTGGCATTGTTACATGAAGATGTATTCATGGCACTACAATGTATATATGAAACTGCATATTTGAAGTGAATATTTGGTGCTTATTGCAGCCTAGAATTAGCTGATTTATCTGCAACATAGGCAATTAGTTTCCATGACTTCATTTTGTGTGTGTGGCCTTACATAATTCGCAGCAGATTTATATGTCAAAAATTGGAGTCACAGTAATTTTCATTAGTTGCAAACTACATTGCATCTAACACATAATCAATGTGAAGATAACTTAAATTTTTGTCCCAAAATCCATTCAAAAGATAGACCAAATGAATGACAGTCAATGTGACTGTTTGACTGAGGGTATTCTTGGTAAATTCAATACAGTACATTAAGGTAGAATAATACGCCTGAAACTATAGAGCCAGACTAGTGTTTTCATGTATGAATTGAGTTTCAGGGAAAGACACTTCATTAGAAACACTGCTGCCCATGCTTCCCAGCACCATTTAATGGTAAACACTGCTGCCCATGCTTCCCAGCACCATTTAATGGTAAACACTGCTGCCCATGCTTCCCAACACCATTTAATGGTATACACTGCTCCTCATGCTTCCCAGCACCATTTAATAGTAAACACTGTGCCCATGCTTCCCAGCACCATTTAATGGTAAACACTGCTGCCTATGCTTCCCAGCCCCATTTCATGGTAAACACTGCTGCCCATGCTTCCCAGCACCATTTCATGGTAAACACTGCTGCCCATGCTTCCCAGCACCATTTAATGGTAAACACTGCTGCTCATGCTTCCCAGCACCATTTAAAGGTAAACACTGCTGCCCATGCTTCCCAGCACCATTCAATTGTAAACACTGCTGCCCATGCTTTCCAGCACCATTTAATGGTAAACACTGCTTCCCATGCTTCCCAGCACTAGTTG